>NC_141990.1:135258459-135632499 GCF_049901715.1 Pseudonaja textilis | reverse complement strand
GAATAGAATAATGAAATTATGTTGTCCTTGGAAACTATACTTCTGTTGACGCAGCCCATAATTACATTTGCCTTGGCATTATGCTGCTGGGCCACATTCTTTTCAATAGGCTCTTGTTCTGAGCTCTTTCACATGTATTCTTTTTCAGACCAACCTGTTCTGACCTAGGCTTCACAAAATCACAAAGCAGACTCCTTGTCCTGACAATACCCCCCTTTTTATTAGGCTAAAGTAAATTCCTATCATTCGCATCCAGCAAAGTCCCGGCAAACAGTCTTTCAAGGGTGAATTACAACCACAGACCTTATCAGGCTTGGAGAGCTACCAAGCCGATAATTTCCAAGCCTAACGCTGTACAAGAAAATACTTGGCAAGGAGTCTCTGAGCCACAAACAAATGTTCACAGTAATTAAACAAATGAATTGTCTCCTGCACTCCCCTTTTGCTCCTCTTTATTCCCTCTGGGAGGGGCTGTTCACCATCCACCTGTGCCTTTATTCCCGAGTCGACCCTTGTTTCTTAACTGTTCCCTTCTCCTGACAGCTCTGCGCATGCACACAGCAGGAACAGGCTCCAGCTGTTCTTCTGCCCCACTGATCTCCGACTCCACAGGCAGATGATACTGTAACCGTCAGGCAGCCCTGGTCCCATCTCTGCCTCCAATGCAGAGCATTCATCAGCCTTCCCCAGACTCCAGGACTGGCCATATTCCTCCCCAACCTCTTCACTGTCTGAGTCTGCCGCCAGCTCCACTGGCTGCTGGTGGCCCAAAACATAACCCAGGCAACCTCTTTCCTTATACTCATTCATTGGATGTTTTGTTTCCTAAGCACAGTAAACAAATTTACTTTTAGTCATATTTCCAATCAATCCAAATCTACTTGAATTTTATTTCTAAGTTTGGCGGTATTAATGTATCCCACTCAAATTTATATCATTCAAGAGGAACTTAAGAAGAATTTTGTTTTTATAAATGAAAATTTTGAACAATAGCGGGCTCAACTCTGTTCTTGGTAACATCCTATTTGATTTCTGTCTCCAATCTAATGAGGCAGCATTGACAAGCACCCTTTGAGCCAGCTATATATCCCTTTAATTGTTGTGCTTTCTAGTCCACACTTAATGAACTTGCTAATCAGTGTGTTATGTTTTCATTAAAACATCAACTGGTTTTAATGAACTACTTTCTGTTTCGTATAAAATATTCATGCCACTGAAAATCTTGGAATGTTGAGATCAGTCTATGTGAATGCTGCACGTACTCACATATTCATTCATAATTATATACATTTTATTTTCATTGCGAGGGTTAATATTACGGCCTATGTTGGTTTTATTCCTTTTGTGTAATTTGAAGTACGGTTCATTTCTAATTCACTGTAACAGGTTGGAACACTTGGTGGGGGGGAGATACATTATAAATAATTTATGTCCACTTGTTTGTGCTCCCATTCCATCAAATTTCAAAGCAAATGTATGCATATGTCCGGAAAATCCTCATGACATATTATTATGGTTGGTCGCACAATCAACCATATGTTTAAGACTGGATTTGGCGCTTTTGTCCATCTATCGAGTCCTCCCCAAGGATCTTATTATTATTATTCTAGCTGCCCCAAGGCAAAAAGGCTCTGGGCTTTTACTATCGCTGTTATATGGACTTTGTATAGCTTTTTCTCAATTTTCAACCTCAACGTTCCACTGTGTCCTACGTGCACCTTTCTCCTTTGTCTTCCCCAAACCCCAAAAACTTGTACCTTAGACTGTCTACTATTGACCTCACCCCCTTCCTAAGAGGTCTGTAGAGGGTGCTCATAAGCGCACCAATGTGCCTACCATCCCTGTCCTATTGTTTCTTTTATTTTTCTTATATGCATCCATGTATTCATAACTATGTTTATACTTATACCTATTATCTTGTAAGCAATTGACAAAGCAAATAAAATAAAATAAAATAAATAAATGATTCAATTTGGTATAACGTGCCCGCTCTTAAAACAAGTTTTCCCAGACACATGCTGAGTTTTGCATGTGGTGTAACCTGTGAGGATTTTCAAATTGAGAACAACCGATGACAAAAGGCTCCATTGCTGTTATCCAATTCACAACAGAGCCCAATTTGGAAAGTTGTGGCATTTTAACGTAAAAGAAACACGTGGTGTGTGCCTACTCCCTGCGTAAGTACTGAGAATAATAGGGGGGGGTTTCTTTCAGTACCCCAATTTTAATGTACCCGCCTTCTCTAAAAATCCAAACACTACCATGAACAAAAATGAAAACAGGTTATCCTTGACTTACAACAGTTCATCTAGTGACCGTTCAAAGTTCAATGGCCCTGAACAAAGTGACTTACAGCTGTTTTCATACTTACAACTGTTGCAGCTTCCCCATAGTCGTGTGATCAAAATTCAGACATAAGGCAACTGACTCATATTTATGACGATTGTAGTGTCCCAAGGGTCATGGAATCCACTTTTGAGGCCTTCTCAAAACCAGCAATGTCAAAGGGGGAAGCTAGATTCACTTAACGATTGGATTATTAATTTAACAACTGCAGTGATTCACTTAACAACCATGGCAAGAAAAATTGTAAAATGGGGCAAATTTCACTTAACAACCATCTCACAGAAATGTTGGCCTCAGTTGTGTTCCTAAGTCGAGGACTACCTGTAATGAAAGCAGTGCAGTGAACATTTTGGAAAAGCGGATTTAATGGCTCTTCATGCCTCCTTGGACTCTGTCTGTGTCTGAGTATATTCATGAACTGGAATAGAACATAGTAACAAGGTCAGCCAGTGAATAGGCCTAGCAACTAAGTTAGACAATGAGGGTTGTTTGGAAACTGAAACTAGAAGTAGCCTAGGCGTGGCTCTATATTAAGCTCTGCAGCTCTGAAGCTATGTTGAGTTCTTGAGTCTGTCCGTTGAAAATGAAACTGCTTCCCTCCTCTGCTTGCTTGCTGAACTAGTAGTGTCTACTAGTAGTAGCTACTGAAGTTACTTGCAACATGTTTCTGTCTGAGTTTGTTCCATGTTGGAGAAATCTACAACTGGTTTGTAAAATCTACTTATTATGTTTATAAAGATGTTAAGTGAAGCATCAGCCATCTGTGTTTATTTTTCTGGTGCTGAATTAACGCTGCAAAAACTCTGAACAGTCTGCACCTCCAGAAGTGAGCTACACCTCAGTCTGCCCTAAACTTTGCTGCAGTCCCCACACCATATGTAGAATTGGTTATTTTCACTGGTCAACAAGGTCCATTAAGGGAAAGAGATAATCTCACATATTTTGGTTTATATCAACCCTCTAAGGGAACACTCCACTGATATTTCTTGTGGGTGCATCTTATCCATGTATATTCAGCCTCTCCTTGCCTCAGGAATACTTAATTTATCAAGTAACCATGGAGATGGGAAAGTTAAAACATTAATAAAGCATAATATGGCAGAAGGGAATGTATTGTGTATAATTGTGTTAATACGTGCAGCAGCTAATAAAGACTTGTTACAGAACAGGACAACACTCACTTTCCCCTTTGAAAATATTTTAAGTCTGTGTCCTCTTCCAGAGCAAAAATAAAAGAGGGTAAGAAGCGAATCATACCTTCAAGAGATAAATTGCCATTGTACGATGAGGGTAGAAGAAATGTTAATTATCACATACAAAAGGGCACACGAGTCAAGCTGTAATTAAAAAGGAGGAGGCATAGGGTAGATGCCATGTTCAGTGTGGCAAAATGCAGAAAGGTTCCTGCCCTTCACATCAGGAGGAGGATTTATTTGCAAATAAAGAAAAGGAAGGAACTACAACACCATTGCATGGGACAGAAAGAAATAGAGAAAAGGTTAATTTTCCACTCAACATTCATGTCAGGTATGGTCACTCTAAAGGGAGCTGATGGAGGAAAACGGAAAAGCAGTCCAATACAGGTAATAATAGTCTTTTCCTTTCTTCTATCATTTCTGTATCCGTTCCTGCCCAGGAATGTATTTGCAATCACAGGTTGTAATCGCAGCCTGTGATGACCCGGGGTGTGGCCAAAGGCAACACAGTCAGAAAATCAATAAGAGTCTCTTTATTATCTCCAACTTTGCCCCCAATGTCCAGCTTACCTTCTGGTTGGAGAAAAACTTTGACTGCAAAAAATTAAGTCCAAAACATGGTCAACACAAACTGTAAGTTAAAGTGCAAACTGTAACTTAAAGTTCAAGAAGAGATTGGACTGCCATTTGTCAGAAATGGTGTAGGGTCTCCCGCTTGGGCGGGTGGGGTTGGACTAGATGATCTACAAGGTCCCTTCCAGCTCTGATTATCTATTTATCTGTTATCCAAACAAGCCAAACTGAAATAATTAGTTTGGCAGGGCAGAAGCAAGCATTTCAGATTTAAAAGCATGGCAAAACTCACACAGTTGGAAAGATGTTGGGAACAAAGATAAGCCATGACAACACAGGATAAAGTCATGTTTGCTCCCAGCAGTCTTCATTTCTTATCAACTGTCTTCCCAGCTGTGGCTAATGAAGGGAATCAGGGCCCTTTCCTCCCCCACAAGCCATGCAATCCACATTGCTCTCTTCTCCTCCCTGCATGCCCTTGAATGAAGAGAGGGTGGGCCTGGTTCTTCCTCTGAACTCCCTTTCCCTTGTTCTATCTCTCCCCTGCTCTGCCCAGCCAGACTTTACCCTTCCCCAGCTTCCTCCTCAGCCAACACAGCCACACTCCCACTCCCTGTCAGCTGTCTGGCTTCCTCCTTGGATTCAGACTCAGACAGGGGCATGACACAGCTATGCTTTTGAAAAGGGTGGGAAATTATGACTTACCACCAAATTGCATTAATCCAGAATCATAGAAAGAGATCAATTCAGCAGTTTGATTTCTCAAAAAATAATAATTAAAAAAAAAACCTTAACAGTGAGCCTTTCCTTACCTCCATAGAATGTTCCAGCTTGGACACAATGCAAAGTCACTATTAGTTGTTGTGTTTTTTTCAAAAGTACACCACCAAGAAACATGGGACTTCATTCCGAAGTTTATTGATGAAAATTGAGCAGCTGGGCAATTGAATTCCTGAATCACACAAAGCTGGACTGTGCCACATTTTTCAAGGCAAGGACATCACTTGTGGCAGGCAGGAAGCCCCAAAGGGAGGAGACCATCCTGGACATAGGGCATCTATCTCAAAGGCAATTTGTTCTGGTTACTTTTTCTCATTAACCTTAACTAGAGCAACTTTAGCAATATAAATTACAGACAACCATTTTAATGCATTTCCAGTTAATAACAAACCTTTCATAAAGTATAGAATGAAGCTGTTGCCCCGTTGTCCAGTTTGATGTAGTATTTAAAGGTGTTGGACAAGAAATTGGGAATCCATGAGTTCTAGTCCTCCCTTAAATACAGAATCTCTTTGGGTGACTTTGGAGTCTCAGCCTAGCCCATCCCACCTTGCAACATTATTGTTATAGTTTGGAAAATAAAGGGTGGGAACAGTTGGCCAAAATAAAGATGGAATATAAATATAATAATAGATAACTCATTAATGGCATAGTTTAGTTTAGTTTACTTTATTGTCATTGCACCTCGTACAATGAAATCAAACACTATCTTCGGTGCAGATCATGACCATGGCCATGAAAATAAACACAAACTCACATCCTTCACCTTTCACGCATTGAACCAGAAACCCCTGACACCACACCAACACTGCACTACACAGCAGAATTCAAAAGAGCTACTGTCCTGGGATAGAAGCTGTTTTTCAGCCTACTTGTTTTTATTATTTTGTACCATCTGCTAGATGATAATACTTCAAAAAAAGGGTTCCCAGGATGAGATGGATTTTTGAGAATGTTTTGAACTTTCTTAAGGCAGTGAAAGCTATAAAGCTCTTCCAAAGAGGGGAGAGGGCAACCAATGATCTTCTGGGCAATGACATTAACCCTTTGGAGTGCTTTCCTATCTGCCACTGTGCAATTGGCAAATCATACAGAGGTGCAGTATGTTAAAATGCTCTCTATGGTGCAGCGGTAGAAGGTCACCAGCAGTTTCTCATTCAGTTGTTGTTTTCTGAGAAACCTCAGGTAGTATAATCACTGTTGGGCCCTTTTGACCAGGGCTGCAATGTGGGCACCCCAGGTCAAGTCCTCTTTTAGGATAACACCCAGAAACTTAAAACTGGCCACTTGCTCCACTCGGTCTCCATTGATAAGCAAAGGCTGGATGTCTGATCTGTTCTTTCTATAATCCACTATAAACTCCTTGGTCTTATTGGTGTTGAGGACCAAGTTGTTGTCTCCCACACCACGAAAGCAACTGGTCCACCTCATCTCGGTTGACAGACTCATCCCACCCCCTCCGGAGATAAGTCCCACCACTGTTGTATCATCTGGAAATTTAGCAATAGTATTACTAATGTGAGTGGGAATGCAGTCATGCACATAAAGAGTATAGAGTAAGGGACTCAACACTCAACCCTGTGGTGTACCAGTGTTAAGAATAAGGGCTGAAGAGGTATGATTACCTAATCTGACCCTCTGTGAGTGGCCAGATAGGAAATCCATAATCCAAAGGCAGATTCAATTAGAAAGCCCAAGGTCCAGAAATTTAGACACTAGTCTATGTGGAAGAATTGTGTTAAATGCAGAACTAAAATCCACAAAGAACATCCTCACTTAGCCCTCCCACTGTTCTAGATGAGTCAGAGTGATGGCTGTAGTGTCCTCTGTAGAACTATTTTTTCTGTATGCAAACTGGTGTTTATCAAATGTATGCGGAAGACCAGAAATGATGTGCTGGCAAACCAATTTCTCAAAGTGCTTCATGATGATAAGAGTGAGTGCCACTGGTCTGTAATCGTTGAGGTTATTGATAGGGAACTTCTTTGGCAGCGGAACAATGGTGGAAGCCTTCAAACAAGATGGAATAGTGGACTGGGATAAAGACCAATTGAAGATCCTGGTAAAGACTCCAGCCAACTGATCAGCACAGTCTCTAAGCACTCGGCCAGAGGTACCATCAGGACCAGCAGCCTTTCTAGGGTCCACAGCCCTCAGAATGCTCCTCACCTCCTGTTCCTCCAAAATGAGGTGGGGGCTACAATTGGCTGGTAATTGTGTTTTAGCTGTCTCTGATGTCTCCACTTCAAAGCGAGCAAAGAAATGATTCATTTCCTCTGTCAATGAAGCATCCCCCTCAGCAGGGATGACATTGGTTGGTTGATGGTTTGTAATTTGTTAAATCCCTCACCACACCTGCCTCATGTTATTGCTATAAAAATTATCCTCAATCTTCCTCTTATAATCTTGGCCTTCCGAATACCTTTCTTCAGATTAGCTCTGGCAACACTGTATCTTGCCCCATCACCGGACCTAAAGGCCTTGGCCCTGTCACGCAAGAGGCGCTGGACTTCCTTGGTCATCCAGGGTTTCTGATTGGGATAGATCCTAATACAGTGATAGTATCTGTGCAGTGTTTGATATAGCACAGAACAGTGCACCTCGAGGTCAGGGTGGTAAAAGATGTCCCAATTTGTGTTCTCAAAACAATCCTGAAGTTGTTGGGAAGCATCTTCTGGCCAAGATTTCACTGTCTTTATTATAGGCAGAGCCCGTCTCCTAAGAGAGAGTATGCTGGTTCTAAAAGAAGTGACATATCGTCTGATTGTCCCAAATGTGGTAATTGTATAACTTTATATATATAGCTAAATGTCTGTGGAGATTCTCAGTCATCCAGGTCATGGTTGTCCCAAAGGTGCTTTGTCAAAGAACAACTGGACTTTCTGGTTTTTCTTTGGAGACATTTCGCGTCTCACCCAAGAAGCTTCTTCAGCTTCTTGAAGAAGCTTCTTGGATGAGAAGCTAAAGGTCTTCAAAGAAAAACCAGAAAGTCCAGTTGTCTCTTGAAAAAGCACCTTTGGATCATTAATGGCATCTTGTACAGATAGTCCTCTACTTATAACAGTTCATTTAGGGATCGTTCGCAGTTACAACAGCACTGAAAAAAGTAACTTATGCGTATTTTTTATATATATATTTATTACGGTTGCAACATCCCCAAAATCATGTGATCAAAATTCAGAGGCCTGGGAACTGATTCATATTTATGATAGTTGCAGTGTCCCAGGGTCATGTGATCACCATTTGTGACCTTCTAACAAGCAAAGTCAATGGAGAAGCCAGACTCACTAAACAACCATGTTACTAACTTAACAACTGCAGTGATTCATTTAACATCTGTGGCAAGAAAGGTCATAAAATGGGGCAACATTCATTTTACAAATGTTTCATTTAGCAACAGAAATTTTGGGGTCAGTTGTGGTTGTAAGCAGTGGTGGGATTCAATTTTTTTTTATGACCAGTTCTGTGGGCGTGGCTTGGTGGGTGTGGCAGGGGAAGGATACTATAAAATCTCCAGTCAGAGGTGGTATTTGCCGGTTCTCTGAACTACTCAAAATTTCCGCTGCCAGTTCTCCAGAACTGGTCAGAACCTGCTGAATACCCATCTCTGGTTGTAAGTCAAGGATTACCTATAATAAGGAAGCTGGTGAGATTCATTCATTCTGAACGTGAATTGACTAAATCAACACGACTAGAGGTAATGTGTAAACCTGAATATACTTTATATGAATATACATCTCTGAATAGGATGACATAGTTTTGGCTAAGAAATGAGAATATATATTTTGAAAGAAAATAAATAGTCTTAAAATATTTTCTTATACTCATGTAGATGAAAATGTCTTGATGGATAGATTCTGGGCAGAATGTGATCTGTGAGGAAAAAAGGTTGGATCATGGAAGAGTAGCTCTTTCTTTTTTGATTATGTTGGAACTTAAAATGTCCCTGCTCAAGTTAGACAAAAAGGAAGGGAGGAAGGGAGGGAGGGAAGAAACATTTTTAGTCACAGAGATTTGAAGCTGCTTTATAATGAAAGAATAAAGCATTGAACAGGTTTCCTCCTTCCTCTCCATCTCACAAAATGATTTTTTTAGTCCCCGCCTCTCCGATTTTATTGTTGTAAATCTTTATACGTACATTGCTTCAATACAGTCTTTACATCAATGTTTCTACAATATTAATTAAATTTATTGATAGTCTACTATTTAGATAATGCACAGTGTTGTAAGCAAAAGAAAAAGAGAAATCTTCTACCAATATGAATTTCAATTTAGGTTGTTAATATCACATTCAATTATGTGACTTTTTTGTCCAAAGTTGACTATAACATTAGATAAAAGAAACTGCTACAGATTGCATCAATGTATTTGTTGTACAATGCGGGTTTCAATAGTAAACTCAGTGTTGACATCTCCGTTGTGTAAGATAGATAAATAGATAGAGGATAGAGTGAAGGAGAGATTACAGTTCATGTGAATAAAAGAAAGAAGACAGATATTCAAACAAATTTTAACAAGCATTAAAATACCAAACATATTTATTGTCTGAATTACAGGTTGACTTACAACAGTTCATTTAGTGACTGTTTCAAGTTAAAATGGCACTGAAAAAAGTGACTTATGACCATTTTTCACACTTAGTGTCATGCCCTCGTTGGAGTCTGACTCTGAGGGGGAGATTAAGGAGCTAACAGGGAGTGAGAGTGTGGCGCCCGTGGCTGTGGAAGAAATGGGGGAAGGGCAAAGTCTGAGTGGACATTCAGAGGAAGACCCAGGGCCACCCCCTCTTCATTCTAGGGCACGCAGGGAGGAACAGAGAAGGGAGCAACGTGGCTTACGGGAGAAAAAAAGGACTTGATCCCTTTCATTAGTTGCAGCTGGGAGAACAGGATATAAGAAGGGCGTCTGCACACAGCTCCTTGCTGGAAGCAAAGTGTGCATTATCTTTGTCGAGGCTTATCTGGGTTTTGGCGTCCTCCCAACTGTGTGTGCTTCATTATCTTTTGGAAGACTGTAATTTATTATCCTGGCTTGTCATGTTAATTACTTCAGAGTGGTTTGTGTTGGGTTTTTTATTTTTAATTTATCTGTATTTTGGGTTCAGACTGCATTTCTTCCCTTTGTAGACTGTTTTTGGAAGAGTTTGATCTCCAGCTGAGGATAACTGGATGCTGGGGGCCAAGTTGGAGGTATTAAAGGAACTTTACCTATTTTTGTGACTTTGTTGCTTTTGTGCCACGCCCCGGTCATCATACTTAGGGACCAGGGGTGTCAAACACGATTTCATTGAGGGCCATGTCAGGGTTGTGTTTGACCTCACATGTGTGTGTGTGTGGGGGGGCAGAGTGGGCGTGGCCAGCTCAACGTCACTCATATGGGTGGTGCCTGTGATGGCCTGAGTGCTCTACCAATGAAAATTGGCTCCTGAGCTGTGTTTTCAGCTGCGATGGTTTCCTGCAACCCTCTGCCAATGAAACCAGAGCTTGGGAGCTCTGTTTTTGCTGGCAGAGGCATTGCAGGCTAGTCCTTTGCTATTTCCAGGTTGGCCCCACAGGCCAGATCTATGCATCCCATGGGCCACCTTGACTTTGACGCTCCTGCTTTAGACCATTGCAGAATCTCCATGTCCACTGATGAAAATTAGATGCTTGGAAACTGGCTCACTCATTTAAGACATGTCCCCAGGTCATGTTTTCACCTCTGAGACGTTCTGACAAGCCAAGTCAGTGGGGAAGCTAGATTGGCTTAACCACCATTTTGCTAACTTAGCAACTGCAGCGATTCCCTTAACAATTGTGGCAAAATTCACTGAACAATTGTCTCACTTAGCAATGGAAACGTGGGGGTCAGTTGTGGTCATAAGCCAAGGACTATCTGTATCTGCTATCTTTCCATCCTTACTGTTCTTGTCTGAAGGGTGTTGAGGTAATTCCCAGTTAGGAGAGTGAGCGCATACAGGGAGACGTATTTGAGAGAAGTGTTTGAATAATACACACACAGTACACAGATACACTGTACAATAAATGTAGGTTTTTGCTTCCAGAAAGGTTTAAGCAAAGTCCAAAATAAGCAATCCAAAGTCATTTGCAAGTAAATCAGTCAGTTTTCAATCCAGGGATAATCCAAATATCAAATTCCAGTGTCAAAAACAGTTTAGTATCAGACTTACATTAAATCCAGGAATATCAGTCAATTAGGAAAAATGGAGGAACCGCAATACTTTCCAACAGAAGGAAACAGAGATTCACTCTCTTCTGAGACTAAGGCTAAACAATCCAGGTTTCTGGCTCCATCTTATGGCCGTTTGAGTAACCACACCCAATTGAAGTTTTTAGCATGCTCTTAAAGAGACAGTATTAAAATGTCTATCTTGGATTATATATTTCTAACCCAAATACCTGTTAGGTGACTTATATTCCTAACAAAGGGGCAATGTGAGAAACAGATTCCTGCTGGATCAGGTAGATCTGGGGACAATTAAAAAGAACAGCAGACACTACCAATAAATTTTCAAATGCTTCCGTATAAGTTTCCTGCTTTTTATTGTCCAGCTATCCAATCAAGAGTCATAAAACCAACGAACTATCCATGGATGGGGATTACAGCTTTCCCCAAGCCACACTTATGTCCATCTAATGATCAAGCATAATCATAAGCCTCTTTTCATTTTAAACAAGTCTCCTCTGCTGATAGTTCTGTACTGCCAGGATGCCTTCCTGCCTCTCCATCCTGATAAAAGATACAATTACTCAAACCCTTGAATGGCTGGGCTGAATTAATTAAGAAAATTGTTCATACCGAGACAATCCATAATGTGCGTTGAAAGCAACCGCCTTCATTGTTTTCATCAGTTCACTGGACACCCCCCAGGCTTTACGTAAAACATATTTAAAACCTTTTATTTACAGCCCCTACTGTGGCTGAGCACTGGCAGAGCCTCAAAAAATGTACTTCATTGTATTGTCACTTTAACAGGGCAATTTTCACACTGTTCTTAAAAATGAATTAATTGGCTGAGAAATCTCTTCGAGAAGCATTTTAAAAAAGCATGATAAACTTATACGTGGCCTGCCTTCTCTCATGCCTCTAGGAACGATCACGTAACCACACATCATATAGGGATACAGACATTCCATGAAATGCTGCACAACTCTACTGACAGACTTCTGTCATGTCCCTGGTGGAGACTGACTCTGAGGGAGAGGAGGAACAGCCGACAGGGAGTGGAAGTGTGGCTCCGGAGGTTGTGGAGGAGGCTGGGGAAGGGCAGAGGCCGGCTGAGCAATCAGAGGAGGACCCAGGCCCATCTCCTATCCATCCTAAGGCACGCAGGGTGGAGAAGATAAGGGAGAGACATGGTCTCCTCGGGAGGAGAGGACCTTGATCCTCTTCATGGGCTACAGGTGTGAGAACTGAATAAGAGTTTGGACCTGCGTACTGGCAAACGCTGGAAACAAAGCGTGTTTTATTTTTGGGTCTGAAGTTATCTTGGTTGGCATCCTTCCAACAGACTATGCCTTGTTATCTCCTTGAATTTGATAAATCCTTCTCCTGTTCCATTGTGGAAATTTTGTCATTGTTTGTTTGGTTTGTTATTTCACCTCTATCTGCTCATTAGGTTCGGACTATATTGCTTTCTTTTGAAGACTACTTTTGAGTACGTTTTATCTCCAACTGAGAATTATTGAACACTGGGGCCAAGTTGGAGGCATTAAAGGATATTTATTTACGTTTTGGATTTTGTTATGTTTGTGTTACACTCTGGGTCATCCCAGTCTTCCATCACACAGATTGTATCACATTGTCTAGCCTGCAAAACACTGCTTAGTGTTTGTGTAATTTGAGTCTTCCCGAGTCCTTTGGGAACATGTATCATGTACGTGTATGCTTTCTCTGTGGAAAGTGAGGGAAGAAGAATAGGATATTGCCTTTAAAATGTACATGATGTTCAGAAAATCAATAGAAGTTTCACTTTATTTAAGCTAGAAAGTTCCCACTTATTTTTCCTTGCTATCTATTCATTAAAGGCCTAGAGGCTATAAACTGATAGTTAAGTGCCTTGTCTATTGCGACTTACTAGAAAAAGCACGTATTCACTAACACTGTGCTTTTATTTATGGCACTTAGGGTTAGGATGTGAAGTAGGGGACAAAAATCATATTAGAATAATGTTTTATAGCAACTAATAATGTTTTATAGCAATTAGTCTCACATTGAGAACATTCTTATTCTCCCCTTCCCCCAAAATCAAGTTGTATGCATTCAAAACAACTTCCCTGAAGAAAATATCTATTTTCTATGCACATACATAACTATCACATTATTCCTTTTCAGAGTAAATAGTGTTATGCAAGGTGCAGAAAAGAAATAGGTAACAATCAGCCAAGAAATAAAGGGCATGAAATAGTACAAGGGAATATAGCTAAGTCTAGCTCATGTCTACTTCGTTCTATATACTCTCCATACTTTTCTACTCTTGCAAATCATTTTGGTTCTTCCACATCAACATAGTGTTCCATAATTTGTCTTTTCTTTAATCTTTCCATCTCTGAAGTGTGGGCAGATTGTGGATTCAAATGAAGTGAACAGTCAGTTAAGTAGAGGATGAAATGATTTATTGGAGAAAACAAAGGAAGAAAAAAGCTTTACATGCAACATATAGACAGAAATATTCATGGTCAAGTCCCAAAGGTGCTTTTTCAAGAGGCAACTGGACTTTCTGGTTTTTTGTTTTTGTTTTTGAAGACGTTTCGCTTCTCATCCAAGAAGCTTCTTCAGCTGTGGCTGAATGGTGGGGAATAAGAGGATTTGTACTCCTTGCAGACAGCTGGACATTTGCATTTTTTAAGAGAGTCATTGAGGTCACCTAGAGGTTTATCTGTGTCATCAGGGTCACCTGAATGGTGCAAATATGTGTGGAGCCTTCTTGGAACTGTTGAAAGGACTGTGTTGTAGACTGGAGATAGATGATGTCATATCCCTCCTCCTCTGTTGAGAGAGGGCTGCTCAATTTTGACATAAATGGCCTCCTGATCTTTCAGATCAGTGGTCCTCTCTGTCCAAAATGTGGGCTTTGCTGTCTTCAAAAGAGTGGCCTTTGCCTTTTAACTGCAGATGGGCTGCTGAATCTAGTTCTGATGGATTTGTTCTTCTGTGTTGTGCCATGTGTTTATGAAGTGGTTGTTTTGTTTCCCCAATGTTCAGATCTGCACATGGCTCATTGCATTGATGGTCAAGGCAACAGAGCAAGAAATGGCAATGTTCATAGAAGAATGTTAAGTACAGAATCAAATCCCATGTTCCTTTCATTTGAAAGCACCATCCTTGTCCATGGGCATTCTTAGATTATACCAGCTTGTATGTAGCATCTTTGTTGGGATTGACCTCTTTAACCGAAATTCCTCCCTATATATAGCATATAATTGCAATTGTTACATTTCTAATTAAGCACCTGTATTGTTTCTCCTTCTTGCCTATCAGCCATAAAAAGGCTCGGGGAGACAGTACTACTTCATATTTCAAATCTTCCTTCCATGAGTGGCTGGCCTTGGGGCTGAGAGCATTTCTTAAAACAACAAGATTAATGCTCTCTAGCTAGTCTGCCTCAAGAGATGAGCAAATAACTGAGAAAGCTGAGGAGGAAGGAGGTGGGGGCGGGAGCTCAGAAGTTTGTTCTAGAAATCTCAGGCCTTACCCAATCAGGCTTTGTAGAAGAAGACAAGAGACACTTTTTTTTTTTGCAGAAAAACACAGAACAAAAGTGGACATGCCATCCATTTGTCTTCATTATTACAATAGCATTCAATAATTCTGCACATTTCTTTTGGAAGATTCAGTAATGACTTTCTTGGTTTTATTTTCTCTCAACCACCTTACTATCCCTTTATTTTTCAATTCATTCCTTAGTCATTCTCTCTTTATGACCAAACCACCTGAATAGATTTCTTTTGTACCGATCAGTTTTGTATTCAGTTCACATTTATTCAGCTTCTTCTCATTCTTCACCCTGTCTCTTCTTGTTTTACCACACTCAATTCTCAATGCTTTCAAGTTATTTTAACGCTTTTCCTGATGCACCCAATTCTGATTTCCATACAGTAAAGCATGTTTCTAGACAAACATTTTTGCTTCTTACAGCAAATGTTCATTCCTTAGAACAAACCACATTCTATCAGCATTTGCACAACTTAGAATTTCCTTATCTGTTCCTTGCATGTTGCACACATTCGTATACTTGCTATAGTTTTTTGTCATTTATGCTTAGCTTTCATTTATTTACTCCATTTTCTCTGCCAAGCATAGCTAGTTTGTACTTCTCTGATACATTAATTTTCAGATTCATATTCCTTGTACCGTAGCATCATGTGAGGTATCTAATCGTAGTTGGGTTATCAGCCAATGAACAGTATCATCATTATGCCTAGATACAGATATATTCATATCCTCTATCAACTCACCTTCTAACATTCTTACAAGTATTCTTACTTCTTTAACCAGAATTATATTAAACAATCGAAATCTTATCAAATATCCTTTTCTCATTTCCTACTCAATGATGAACCGGTCACTAAGTATTCCATTTATTCCCTTATTTTTTCCTTCCATTATATCCCAGTCTTGTCACATTCATCAAACATTTTCAACTTTATCCCCACACAGAACAATCCATAAATTAAATCATAAATCATAGACCAGAAGTCTCCACACTTGGCAGCTTTTAAACTTGTGGGCTTCAACTCTCAGAATTCATGGCTGACTGAGGAATTCTGGGAATTGAAGTCTACAAGTCTTAAAGTTGCCAGGTTTGGAGATCCCTGTCATAGACAGAACTTTATTTTGATCATTGATCAATATAGACAGTAGGTTCAATAAAAGGAGTAACACACCCCTATCTCCTGATAGTAACCATTTGTGAGTGAAGCTTACACATAATGTAGCAAAATTTTGCCACTTTTATACAATTACATGTTTCACATATAGTGCAACTAAAAGTTACCAGAGTGCTCCAGGAATTTAAATAAAAGAAGGATAATCAACTGATGGCAAATACCTCTATTGTTGTTGTTGTTGTTGTTGTTGTTGTTATTGTTAGTTGCAAAGTCATGTCTGACCCATTGTGACCCCATGGACAATGTTCCTCCAGGCCTTCTTGTCCTCTACCATCCCTCGGAGTCCATTTAAGCTCATGCCGACTGCTTCAGTGACTCCATCCATCCACTTCATTCTTTGCCGTCACCTTCTTTTTTTGCCCTCAATCTTTCCCAGCATTAGGCTCTTCCCCAGTGAGTCCTTCCTTCTCATTAGGTGGCCAAAGTATTTGAGTTTCATCTTCAGGATCTGGCCTTCTAAAGAGCAGTCAGGGTTGATCTCCTCTAGGACTGACCAGTTTGATCACCTTGCAGTCCAAGGGACTTGCAGGACTCTTCTCCAGCACCATAGGCCTCAATTCTTTGGTGCTCAGCCTTCCTTCTGGTCCAACTTTCACATACATTGCAACTGGGAAAACCATAGCCTTGACTGTACAGACTTTTGTTGGTAGGGTGACGTCTCTGCCCCTGTAGAACTGGCAATACCGAAGAACACGGGCTGTGGTTTCTATGCTACACATATCACAGAGGCAGTATGGGCTTTCATATGGGGTATTCCTATATTTTCCTTCAAGGACAGCTGTAGGGAGAGCATTATATCGAGCTAAATATAAGGCTCTCCTGATCTGGGGAACTAACTTTAATCATACATTTCTATGCTGAAGAGCAAAAGTTTGTTCTATACCTCTGCTGCCTGATATTTCTCACATTTGGCTCATTGTCATCTTTAGTTCCTCCTTGATCAGAATTCTTCCAAGCACCTTTTCAAGGACACTTAACAAACTAATCCCCTTGTAGGTTTTGCATTCATATTTGTTACTTTTCCTTTTGTATAGGGGAAAATTAGTGTCCTTTTCCCCATCAGGCACAAAGACAGCCTTCCCTACCGAGTAAACAAATCACCCAGCTGCTCTGTAAGAAAACTACATTCGTATTTTAGCCTTTCTTCAGCTACGCCATCTGCACTTGCCAGCTTTATAACAATTTAGCATTCTCACTGCATAATCAGGCAATCCTTGTTATTTGCAGGTTCTGTATTTGGGGATTTGCTCATTCCTGAAAATGTTCTTTGGCAACCCCCAAATCAATATTTATGATGCTGTTGCATTTATTCACAGAAATGCAGAGCAGTAAAACAGTGGAATCACCTGATGGACACATTCCCGGCTGAAGTTTGGGCATTTATTAATTCAGTATCTGTGGCACTTCTACAGAATAAAATTACTATGAATAACTGTATAGCTTTTTTTTTTCTCGGAGACTAACATTTATAGCCTTCTTTTCAACATCACTCTTCAAGATACCACTTCATTCCCATACACATCCTTAAAATATTCATTCCAACCTTCCCTTTATTTCAGTTTCATTTCAAATCATTTCATTATTATACACATCCCAGGAGAAGCTCTTGGTGGTACCCTATTTTCATAAAGTGAGAGAAACCAGAGGTGAGAGCTGTCTTTGTTTGTTGTAGCTGCTGCCATAGGGAACCATCTTCTCTTAGAAGTAAACCTTGCTCCATCTGTTACAGCATTCAAGTTTTACTTAAAACAGAATTCTCCCAGAGTTCGGTACTTTGCATGCTGTTGCCATAATTGTTATTTACATCATCTGTTATTTTGTTCATGATTGATTTGATTATTCATTATATTAATTTCATATTGGTTATTTATATGTACTGGCAATGTTTTAATTGTTTCTGTGGATTATGTGCTACTCTGGTCATTTTAATTGTCGATTTGTGAGTATAAACAGCATGAGCCCCAGTGGATTCAGCTGTATATCAATGACATCAATAAGTAACATAAATAAAATTAAAATCTTATTCACTCTGCTGGGACTAACTTATTTAGAGTGGTGAGAGCAGTGAAGGAGAAGGCTAAGAAGAGACATCAGCCAGCAAGGTAGAAGAAGTCTCTTCCACCTTGGTAGAGTTGCAATGAACCTACCCAACCTTGGCTCTCCCTTCGCATGTGATAAAGGGCTCCCAGATTGTGCTTCATTGGTGGGAGCAGTCTAGAAGAGGTTCTCCCAAAACCCATGTTGGAAGAAGTATGATGCCTAGGGAGCTCCTCAGCAATCATAGGTGGCTTCGAGTTGACTACTCCTTCTGCATCTTGGTATGATTTCTTGAAGCTCAAGCTGGGCTAAGCCAACCTGGGAGACACCTTGAACGTTTTTTTGGAAGAGTTCCCTCAGGTTTCTCTGATAGCGTGAACTCTACCAGGGAAAAATGTGAAAGACTGCAAAGCAGACCAAAGTAAGCAACAGGGTCACTTTGCTTCAAGTGAATGCTTATTGTAATAGCAGTGGCACTAGACTTACATACTGCTTTTCAGTGCTTTCCATCCCTCTCTAATGGGTTTACAGAGTCAGCATATTGCCCCCAACAATCCGGGTCTTTATTTTACCAGCCTTGGAAGACTGAGTCAACCTTGAACCGGTCAGGATCGACCTGCCAAATTGCAGACAACCAGTAGTCAGCAGAAGTAGCCTGCAGTACTGCATTCTAACCACTATGCCACCAACAGAACTTTTTAAAAGTTCTGTGCCATTCTAATTGCTCGTTTCTGAGTGAAAAATGAGAATGCATTGTATCAGCCATAAGATGGATTAAATGACTTCTCATGCTTTATATTTGGTGTATAATTGCAGAGGGTAGGTGAAAACTTAATAGGTGAAGGGAAATGAGGACAGAGAATATTACAGCAATGCTATAGAGCAATGAATATTATAGAAATCCCTAAAAAGCAATGCTTGCTTTTTAGGGATGCGGTGGCTCAGTGGCTAAGAAAAGTCGGCAGTTCAGTGGTTCGAATCCCTAGTACTGCGTAATGGAGTGAGCTTCCATTACTTGTCCCAGCTTCTGCCAACCTAGCAGTTCGAAAGCGTATACAAATGCAAATAGAAAAATAGGGACCACTTGGATGGGAAGGTAACAGCGTTCTGTGTGCCTTCGGCATTTAGTCATGCCGGCCACAAGACCATGGAGATGTCTTTGGACAGTGATGACTCTTCAGCTTTGTAATGGAGATGAGCACCGCCCCTTAGAGCTGGAAACGACTAGCATATATGTGTGAGGGGAACCTTTACCTTATGCTTGCTTTTACAAACTATTAGTTGTGGGTATAGCCCACAGGTATTACCTATAGCAGAGGTCTCCAACCTTGGCAACTTTAAGACTTGTGGACTTCAACTCCAAGAGTTCCTGAGCCATCTGGGAGCTGAAGTCCACAAGTCTTAAAGTTGCCAAGGTTGGAAACTCCTGTTCTATAGCATCAGGTAGATTGACCATGCTGACAAGACAGAATAGGTGGAATACACTATTTTGAATTTTTTTTAAAATAATTATTTTGTACAATAATCCCTTTAATTCAGTAGCACAGCTAGTAGAAACTAGTTATTGTCTTGATTAATCATCTGCAAGATAATTAAGATGGGGATTCCAGCTATCAGAAATATTTCTGATTTGCTGAGAAAATCATATAACATCAAAGATAAAAGGATTCCCACCCCCCCAAATTGGATTTAGCTACTGAGATAGAATGAATGAACTTCCATATCACTTAGTAAGCTTCAAGGTCAAGAGTGGACACAAACCTGGGCCTTCTCCTACAATTTCACTAGTTTTACAATATCTTCCCTCAACCCCAGTTCATAATTCATGTCTAAATAGATAAGTTCAGTGGGACTAGCTCCCAAAACAGCGCAGTGAGTCAGCTAAAGCAAAGTGATGTGTGTGAGAGAAGTCATTTAAATCAAATCATTGCTCTTTGAGTTAATGGACCAATTTCATGAAATTTTGATTGCATGATGAAAGCCTGGACCATACCCGCAATCCTTCATTGCCAGCTCATTTGAGAATCTGTTGCATCTTGCTAGTATATCAATTGTCTGGAAGCTTCTCCTACAGTGGAAAAAATAGAACAGATTAATTGGATCTGGCAGGATTGAAGGATAAATGAAGGAGAGCAGCAGATGGAATTATTTCTGAATACAGTTTTCAGTCTACATCTGACGACAGGTTTTCCTGAGAAAACCAAGATACAAAAAAATGCACATGGATTTAAGAAAGAGTTGGACAATCCTTGATCTATCGACTGTGTGTTAATGGGTTGAGTAGGCTGGGCCAACATTCCCGGCCTACTTTGAAAGTTGAAGAGGCTGTTAATGGAGGAACTGGCTACTTCAAATTTTATACTCTCTAAACTTCAAAAATAAGATTACTCTTTCCCATGGGAGTGGTTAAGAGAAAATGGTAAACTTTTAATGGTACTGCTCAGAGATTTCAAACATTAAAAAGCTAAAAATATTGCACTTGCCCACTGTGACCACACAACATCACTGCTTGTAGTCCACTAAATGATAAAAATGTATAGTGCAGCTCACCCTTGTTTTAGGGCAGGAGTGTCAAACTCAATTTTATTGAGGGACACATCAGGATTGTGTTGGACCTTGGGGTGGTTCAGAGTGGGCGTGGCCAGGGTGAGTATGGCCAGCTTGATGTCACTCATGTCAGGGGCGCCTGTGGTGGCCTGAGCGCTCTGACAGTGAAAATGGGCTCCTGAGCTCATTTTTGGCTGTGATGGCTTCCTGCAACCCTCTGCCAGTGAAAACGGAGAGGGCCACCCATGGCCCTCCCATGCTCCATTTTCTCTGGCAAAGGCACCACAGGCCCATCCTTCATTGTTTCCAGGGTGGCCCCATGGGCCAGATCTAAGCACCCTGTGGGCCAGATCCAGGCCCCGGGCCTTGAATTTAACACCCCTGCTTTAGGGTGATCTAATTACTCAGGACCATTTGTTCTGATAACATTTAAAGAGACTGTTGAAGAGTCCATCAAAATAGTGCCCACCAAAACGTTTCCTAGCATCTGCCAATTTATTAACCTCTGACCTTTGCAACTTCACAATGAGCCTGATCCAGCTTTTACTTAAGAAGGTCTAGAGGGGAACTGCAGTGGAAGAGATCTGCCAAATCCTTGATTGTATGAAAAATAGTGTATGTGATTTGAAACCGTTTTCAGTCCTTCAGTTTCAGCACAAAAAGGACCAGATCTGGTTAACACTTGGAGGAGTGATCACTAGGAGATCACAGGACGATAAATTAGAGTGGTAGTTTAAAAAGTAAGAAGACAACAGTGGTCCCTTCCCTCCCCCCCAGATTGTTCCAAAGGAAACTCAGTGAAGTCACAAAAGAATCTTTACATAGCAACATCTTAGAAAGCTGTAAGCTTTTCACCAAGAGCTGGACAGAATTAAAAAGGGTTCCCTCCAATGTACCTTGTTTGCTCTCTTTCTTCTTTTTCCTTTCTATTCAGTCATGTCAGTTTCTCAGAAACTGTGTGGATTGTTTTCTTGGCAAGCTGGCTTAGAAGTGGTTTGTCAATACCTCGTTTCTAGGACTGAGAGAAAGTGACTAGACCAAGGTCACCCAGCTGGCTTTGTGTCCAAGGCAGTACTATAACTCATGGCCTCCCAGTTACTAGCCTGAAGCCTTAATCAGAACATCAGACTGGCTCTCATTTGTTCTGTACTAGTTACAAAAGAGATATAAACAAAAGAGATAAGGAATTGGAAGGCAGAAAAGGACTTGGAGGAAATGTGTTTTATAGTTTATCCCTGATGCACATGCTCAAAATATTCTGTCAGATTGCAAAGCATTTTGGATCTCTTATTTTGGAGTTTTAGTTTTAAATAAGTTTTTTCTCCCAGATGAAGTCATATTTTCTGGATAATGTCTATCAATTAAATGTCTATGTAGCAAAAATTATTTCCCGTAAAAATGCAATCTAATAACTTTCTGCTGCAAATAATTGAACTTGTTCTGAATTACATGGATTATTTTTTTAATAAAAATTATTAACATATTAAGGAATATAAAAATAATACCAATATTGAAAATAAGGAAGAATGGAGAATAAATAAGAAAAAAATATAAAAAGAAAAGAAAAACTGGCTTCCAATCTTTTTGAAAGAGATTATTAATACCTATATATTTTATCCTCTTTCCCCTAAGGATACATTAGAATTTCTTCTTTCCATAATCTTTTTTTCTAATCTTCAAATCGACAAATCACAAGTTCATTTGTCTTTTTTTCAGCAAAAAGTCCATAAGAGGTTCCTAGTTATTAATCTTCCTCTAAACAAATACATTAAATTTTGCCAATTTCACCAACCACTCCTCCACTGTGGACCTTTCAGAATCTTTCCATTTTTTCATGGTCTATTTTCAAAGACCTATTTTGTAGTATAAATTGATTATATCCCAAAGTGATTAAGAAAATGAAGACTTGTCATAGTTAGTGTCCTTTAAAATGCTCTTTTAGGGTCCTTAGCCATTCTTTCATTCTATAATATCTTTGCCATTCTTTATATGGTTTACAAAAGACACATCACTTCACCATCTCATTTCTTTTTGCAAATTAAGAGAAGGGGCTATTTTAAAAACAAACAACAAGATCATTGGTCATCTATTTAGTTTTATTTATCTTGGTAGCCAATCCCTGTGTAATTTTTGTTTCATGTCTGACTGATAACAGCATTTTAAAGTTCTAATTCAGTATACCTTTATGTTTATGGCATGCATTTATGGCTTGTATAATTGATACTAAAATTATCCCAGAGTTGATATTTCTGGAGATAAAAATCTCCTGTATCAAGCATTCTGGAGTACAGCAATTACTCCATCAGGAAATGGGTCCATTGCAAATATAGAAATGAAATATCATTTTGAAAAGCACTGCCCAGTATTTTTAAAGGTATACTTTTAAAAGAAATTGCTTTTATTTAAATTGGAAAGTTGATAATGACCTGTGCTTTAAGTAAAGATAATTGCTTCATCATACCCGTTGAAATGTTAACCAATTCCCAGTCATTGTAAATATGAACACAACTTGATAAATGTTCCTTCCCAGTCTATTTATTAAAGGAGGCTTTTGAAAATAATGAGAATTCCTGCTGTATATGACTTAAGAAAATGTTATTCAGTTGCATGATTATAATGGGGGTGATATTTTTTGCAATGGAAATTGGTATTTTGGTGATGGGAGAAGGAATGCTATCTGTGTGGGGAGAGAGAAAATCTAAAGTTTTTCCCTCTTGCCAGCCCTGAAATTTATTTGGGAGAGGGAAACATTAACAAAAACAGTGTATATTAAATACTTCAATTCATCTAATATATCATTTGCAGATGGGATGATTCTATCTCCCTTTCTATCATCTAGCAAAACAAGTAATAGTAATTCACATTCAGTTCTAGAAACTGAAGTTGGAGATGAACAGGTAGAGAATGAAGGTAGGGTCAAATGTGTCATCAGTTTGGAATCACTATGCTTCCACAACAGACCCAAGTCCAGCCCCCTGGGAATTCCACTGACCCTAGAGCCAATTTGGTTTGACCATTAGAAGATCAGATACTTTACCTATTATCATATGTGGCGGATGTGTAAAAGCAAGAAAATATTGGATGAAAATATACACATGGCTAGAAAAGATGATTAAGTAGCAAATATACTTAAAGCAAGAAATATTTTTGTTAGGTATAGTACCAGAAAGTTATGATAAAGGGACTATATATACTTAATACATGTACTGACAGCAGCAAGAATTGTATTTGCATAATATTGGAAAAATGAGAACACCCCAACAGATGAAAATATAATTAGGAAAACATTGGATTGTGCAGAGTTGGATAGATTGACATTGAAAATAAAAGACAAAGGAGACACAGAGTAGTATTCAATATGGAACAAGTTTTATCGATGTTAGAGATAAGAGGAAGAAATTAGATGAGGAAAGAGCTTTGTTATGTGTAAGTAAAATATGAATTTTGTCTATAAGTATGTTAGTATAATTAATATGATCATAAATAAGCTAACATAATTGTAAACATGGTTATAATTATGTGCATTATCATTATCACTATCACTATATCTGTTACTTTTTTCTTCTGTAAAACAAAATGCTCGGACAATACACTGTCTTCAAAATATTTATATACAAATAAAAAACTTGACTTAAAAAATCTGATTCTTGTCTATAGGTAGCATGAAATAAACTTTTACTGTTTTGAACCCCTGTTTCTGGTTTCTTACACCTGATAACTGCTCAGACTCCTGGGCTTTTGAGCAATTTTACCAATACTGTACTTTTTCAACAAAATAAAACAAAACCTGCCACATAACGAAAAACTAAACATCATACAGTAGTGCTTTATAGTGCAATTCATACAAATGGACTTGGATTCATTATGTGATATGTAGTTAACTCTTATGCATTTTTGTACAGCTACTGAAACCAGATCAGGTATTAAGTTTGTTTATTTATTATATTTATTTATTTATTTTAGAGAATTTATCTAGCCGCCTACTCACTCACAGCGACTCTAGTGGCTTACAGACAAAAAAACACAATGTACAAAAAATAAAAGTGATAAAAAATAATAAAATAATAAACCACCACCAACCCCCCTTGGTGACAACACATACACTCATATCAACCATTTAATGGGTTCCATCCAGTGGTGGGATTCAAAGTTTTTAATACGGGTTCTGTGGGCGTGGCTTGGTGGGTGTGGCAGGGGAATGATACTGTAAAATCTCCAGTCAGAGGTGGCATTTGCCAGTTCTCCGAACTACTCAAAATTTCCGCTACTGGTTCTCCAGAAGTGGTCAGAACCTGCTGAATACCCACTTCTGGTTCCATCCTACTCTGGGTTTCCCAGGCCTGTTGGCAAAACCACATCTTCAGTGTCTTACGAAAGACTATCAGAGTGGGAGCCAGTCTAAATTCTGGAGGAATGATAATTTCAGAGGAAGGATGGATACTAAATATCTATCTCCATTCCAGCAATCTAATGTGAAAGGATCTGAAAGGGCAGAGTAATGGGATCATGTTATACCAACCTTTTTAAAATGAAAACTTTCCTGGATCACCTGCAGGCTTCATTGAATTACTGGATGCCAGAAAGCTACATTTAAATTCTTTAAATGGAGGTTTTTCTAGTAATTGAGAAACATTTTAGTATGCAGATCTAAGTAGGAAAAATATGGTATTTGAGATGGGAGAAGAAATGTATTGTTTTGATGCACTTACTGGTTAAAGATAAAGCTATCTGATAGTCAAACAATTACAAAGCTTCAAAGGATTATGTATTTCTAAAAGCTAAAATTGTGAAACCATCTCAACACAGAAGCTGAAGCCATCATTTCATACATTGAAATTTTATTTACTTACTTTTAAAAAGTGAAATGTACAAATGTATCTACAATTCCCAGCAATTTCCTATTCTGTCATTTGATGTTGCTCTCCTTACAGGCAATTCAAACTCAAGTGATTTGTGGAAATGTTGCCAGTTGCCTCTGAATATTCATTCTTAAAAAGTCTGATTTGAACTGGGAGCCTTGGAGAGTGGCTGCAACTACAGTATTTATTAACTTGGCTGTACAGAATCTGCTAGCGCCAGCTTTCTCCCTTTGAAATTCAAATCTTCCTAGTTGTAATTTAACAAATTAAATGCTGATTAACATTCAACTCCCTTCAAAATCAATGATCTTCCTGTGTTAATTTTAAGTGGGCTAAGCCTTTGTACTAGTTTACAGCTCCCTTTTCTTTATTTAATTGAATTTGAGATGTATCTCAGCGATGGCCTTCTCCTAATGTTTACCTGTTCTGCTAAATTTCAGTATATTTACAATACGCATAGGTCAGGACACTTGGGGTTTGTGTGTGTGTGTATTGGGGTCTCCATTGGGAAAATGAATAATTATTATTTGTAAGACAAAAGGTATTCCAGTTTTGAAATAAGGGGGAAATATAGCCTGAGGGATTTATAAACATGCACCTGTTCAAAGATTTTTTTTCCTTCATTTTGTTAAAAATATGCTTTACCATGAACCATTTCTCCTGTAAATTCAATTTTTATTTCTGCTCAGGAATGCACTGGGGCTATAATTCTTCACCCTCTGTACCCCAATTTACCTTCCCAATTTGCCTTCCCATTTGCCAATAATTTGATGTGTGATTTCTCTACGATATCTACAGTATCTGTGAATACCAAATGTTTTTTGGCTTAGAGCTGCCTATGACCTTGGCATCCAGAGAGATCTTCAGACAATTTTTGTCAGGGTTGAGATAAGTGAAGACTGGGCCTAGAAAATGCCAAGCCATCAGTGGACTTTCTGACTGGTCCATTGCTACATGGGGCATGCCTAGAGATTCCGCTGCTCTATGAATTAAAAAAAATATTTTTCTCTTCTTTCACTGAAAAAGAAAGAGGCAAGGATAAAACAGTTTCCCTTTTCAATGCATGTACCAGTCCAAGCATTTATTCCCTTATATTTCTGGACATTTGTCTGATGGCTTGCAAAACATTTCTCAACTGCTGTGGGGCTAGTTTGAAAGGGAAGGTAATTTTTGAAATACAAAGCACATTTGGAGCTCCCATGGCTCCAAATCAGAATTGCAGATCAAACTTGGTGGTGGTATTCTAGGGATCCCTGTGTGGCATCAGCAAAGTCTGAGAGGGTTGCACAGCAGTTGACCCAGTGAGGAAGAGGAGGCTCCTAAAATTGAAGTTGAAGACTTTTTGCTTGTCAGAGTATATTCATGAACTGGAATAGAGCTTAATAACAAGAGCTGAATTGAGGGCTGAAACTTAAAGAGAGAATCTGGGCCTGGTTTATCTCTGCTCTGTGCTCAGCTCTAAAGTGAAAGAGAAACTAACTTGCTTGCTTGTTTGCTGAAATTGAGTTGCTGTTCTGCTCTGAACCTGTAACATGTCTGTTTGTTTGAGTTTGCTCCATGTTGAAGAAATCTACAACTGGTATTGTAAAATTTTACTTGTGTTTATAAAGAAGTTAAATGAAGCCTTAGCCATTTGTGTTTACCTTTCTGGCGCTGAATTTACGCTGCAATACTCTGAGCATTGCTTCATTCAGCAGAATGAAACACTACATAGAAAGCAAGGAGGGTCTCCAGTAAAAACAAACAAACATTTACCAGCACAGGATGAATTTGTTGGAATGTAAGTTTGATTCACATCTGAAGCAAGAAGATGCAATTTGATTTTTCTAAGAGAAATTAGGCATTGTGGAAATTTCCATCACTCAGTGTTGGCTTGAAGAGACTGGAGCACCAAGAGGTAGAGAACCAAACTGTAAAAAGAACTGTTTACACCACTGTGAAAACAATTGTTGGTGCTGTAATGGTGTGGTAATGGTGTTTGGCTAGCATTCTGGATTGAAGTTGCTCTGTCAGCAAGTTGGACTTCATTGGATTCTACTTTGGGTGTATCATATCAGAACTCATGGGAGCTTCATCACTGGAAGCTTTCAGGAAGAGATTGGACTGCCATCTGTCAGAAATGGTGCAGGATCTCCTGCTTGGGTGGGGGGGTTGGACTAGATGACCTACAAGGTCCCTTCCAACTCTGATAAGCTGAATCTGAATATCCAGGCTACTGGTCCAGATAATTACTAGATGGTATAAAGTTTGAGAAAGCTCCATTTGCTGCCATTAGATGGTCATCCAACCTGCAACTCAGATAGGGCTGCCCTAATTCTACTCAATATTAAATCTTAATAATCAGATTATTAGTTTCATTATGCTTCAGCCACTTGCAATGTGAGCTAATTGTCACCGATTCCATGGGACCTTTGATTAAGAGATTTGTTGAAGACTGATTTTGAAGTATGGTATTAACTTATGAATCATTTCACATTGTATTTTAACAGGGAATTGAAAACAAAACCGACTGAAAGGTTGCATCGTTCTTTCCCATTATGAACTGCCTTACAGTCCAGATAATTAGGACACCAAACTCTTATTTATTTGAAAATAAGTTCATTCTGGTTCCTTCCATCAAAACCGCATTTCTTACAGCCTGGAAGAAATATTTAATTTGGCATTCAATATTTTAAAGCAATAAAACTTACAGATGCAGAAGTAATTCTGCCAGGAAGAGATACCTAGGTTGGAACAGAGTTGCAATGTGTGTTGAGGTGAAAGATTTTTGTCTGGGTGCCAACTCTATGCAAAGTCAGGTAGACACTGATTCTTGCAAAATTAACACACCCGGAAGCAGATACCGCTATCTGCTAGGCCAGGAGTCCCAACCCCCCTGATCCGCGGACTGGGACGGTCTGCGGCATGCCAGAAACCGGGCCGCTCGAACAAGTGAAGCCCCATCCATGGGATGCAGGCAGTACATGAAACCAGGTTTTCTCCAGTCCACAGAAATATCTCTCTCCACAGAACCGGTCCCAGATGCCCAAAAGGTTGGGGGCCGCTGTGCTAGGCCATAGAGGAGGTTGTTTGTGTTGAATTTGTGCTATGTGAACTGGAGACCCTGTGCGAATCCTGGCCCGAGGAGAGAAAAGATCCTTGGAAGCGGCAGAAACCTGCCAGGGAGGGCCCAGCAGGAAGGATTAAAATGACAGAGTGGGTTGTTTGGTGAAAATGTTGAAGCTGTATTTGGAAAGCACAGGTCAGCAGCCTTGAACAAGATGCTGCAATTCCAAGCAGATTAGGAAACAGTTCTTTTTTTCTTCTTTCTCTCGGGTTTAAAAGCAGTCCTGGGAAGTAAAAATACTAATTGTAGTTGTAAGAATGACTAATATGCTGTTGCTGGCTTTAATCTATATCTTGATTTGGAGTTCAAGAAACCCTTGGTAGGAATAACACTAGCAAGAGCCTGGTCCGTGTAAATCTAAGAAGCATTCGATTGGTCCTTCTTTCCCTACCTTGATCAAACTTGGATTTCCCCATTTACCCCATTTTCATGGTAGAAGTTTTGTCCCTGCATCATAGAAGGAAAAGAATTTTTTAACGATGTTCTTCTCTTCAGCAGGAACAGTCCAAGAATGAAGGTTTAGATCCAAAATCTCCAAATAGTGCTATAGTAACAAGTTTGATTGTGTGATTTTTTAGCAGAGTATGCATGGCTAGATGGTGTTGTATATGAATGTTGGCTAGATTATGTTGTGAACTGGGTAACTCTGTTTTTTTCTTGATTGTCCTTCTCTCTGCTTTCTCTGAAAAGCTGCCAATTTAGAAGACAGTAAAAACAGCACTGAGCTGAATTAAATGGACTTTGCAGCCATGGGGGTGTGCCACATGTCATCTTGATTCTACCTTAAGAAAGCAAGGAAAAACACACTTTTCTCAATATAAGGCAAAAAAAAAACAACCCACCAGTTTTTCTTTGACGGTCTCTTTCTTTGAGTCTCCCAGAACTTGCATAATTTGCAAAGGCATGTTTTTAGATGCTTTGGTAATAACATTTTAGGAAACATAGACAACCTCATTCCAGAGAACTTGTGTCAGGAAATCTCTTGTTGAGTTGCTGAACCCAAAACTGAAAAATGGATTGTAGCAAAAGGAAGAAGGAAGGATAATTCAATTGGAGAAATAAATGGCAGAGTAGTGGAAGAAAAGAAGGTTTAATGGACAAGGATAGTGTTTGAAACCAGCACAATATCATGATGTTTGTTGGATAAGAAAGGGACATTTTACTTACTGCTGTCTCTTCAATTCCACTACCGCCTCCTCCTCCTCCTCCTGTTTAGACAATAATGATGGTGGTTAGGACTGCAGGCTTCAAAACAATATATAACTAACATGTTTTTTAAAAAAAAAAAACAAATGCAAGAATGCCGATTCTCTCTCTCTCTCTTTCTAAATCCATCCTAGAGCAATGCATGCAATAAACCAATTCAAACATGACAAAAGCATTTGCATTTTCCTAAAATTCTTTGACCATTTTCTCACTTAGATGCTTATAGCAACTTCACAAAGTCATCTATTCATCACCAAATTGGTAAAAAGCTTGTACTCCTCCCCAATGTTTGATCAGATAACTCTAAATCACTGTGGGTGAAATGACTTCATTCAGGCTTGATTCTGGCATTGCTAGGAATATATGTAGCCCTCAGAAAGCCTTTAGTGAGCTGCTTTGCCACTAAAATCTGGATAGCATTGCCAAACCTCTGGCTTATCAGCGGGCTACTAAATGGGCACTTTTGCAAATCAGATTTGCTGGGTGTCCTTGGCTGATGGCAGCAAAAATGGAGCAATAGCAATAGCACTTAAGAGTTATATACCGCTTCACAGTGCTTTACAGATCTCTCTAAGCAGTTTACAGGGTCAGCCTATTGCCCCCAACAATCTGGGTCCTCATTTTACTGACCTCAGAAAGATGCAAGGCTGAGTCAAACTTGAGCCTGGTGAGAATTGAACTGCCACACTTCTGGCAGCCAGCAGTCAGCAGAAGTAGCCTGCAGTACAGTTTTCCAACCATTGCGCCAATGGCATCTGACTTTGCCATTGATGGGAGGAACGGTAACATCTTAGTGCTTCCTTCATCTACCAGTAAAGAGCTTTGGTGATTGCTGTACATCTGAGAGAGAATGGTTTTGAAAGAGAAGGAAGGGAGAGAAGGGACTTTTGTGTGGAATGGAGCGTGATGGGATGCAATATGATATGTACTGCATGCTGTCCATGCAGCCTTATGTGATGACACAAAAGTGTAACTCTCAGGGGGCAAAGTGTCATCCAACTATGGATTAAATAAACAGGATGGGGTGGGAGGGAGAAAAAAGTAGCAGGAGTTGAAGCCATGGTGTCTGGGTTTATATTAGAGCCAGTTTTGTTCTAATAGTGAAGGTGCTGGCCTAGAAACTAGGAGATGGTTCTAGTTCTAGTTGGCTGGGTGACTTTGGACCAGCCATTCTCTCTTCCTCAGCCCAAGCCACCTCTCAGGGTTAGTTGTTGTGGGAAAAATAGGAGGCGGTAGAAGGATTAGATATGCTCTGCCTTGAGTTACTTATAAAGATAGCAAAAGCAGGATTAAAGAAATCAAATAAATAAGAGGTATGAAACCAGAAATTCTCATAAACAATACTGTATAGAAGACCATTTTTAGGACATCCAGCTTCTGATGTCAAAACTATCAGTTCCACTATGTGAAGTTGGGGGTTACCTAATGTTGCATTATTGGTGTAGGATATATATTATTGGTGTAAGATCCCAGGGTCTCTGGGAAATTGTGAAATAGCTTCATGAAGATCTGTTTTCACCCCTACAAAATCTGCACATTTATTTGAACCTCCCTTAAGTTGTAAAAGAGAAAATCATTGATCGGTATATTAGCCATCTAGCATGTAAACCTATACACGTGTTCTAATGACTGTTCCATAGAGACTGACACTAAAATTGAGGAATGTCTGTTTTACAAACAAAACACGAAGTGTGAGAGATCACCAGATGAACCATATCAGGGCATTTTCATCCATTTGATCAAGTTCGGTTCGATTTGGTCCAAGCTTCATGCTAGTCTGCATCATTTAATAAGGAGAAAAGTGTTGGTTTAATTTTGTAACCTCACATCTGCAAGTTTCCCCAATGTTTCCCCGATTCCTTTTCCACAGAATTGTTGAGCCAAAGACTGAACATTCAGAAAAGTGCCTATTTCGAAAAGAAAGAGCTATTTTAATCCACATATTATTTTAATTTTTGCAGGTTGCTTAAAATGAAGGTCACACCTGAATTTGTCCCTATTTTGGGAGGATGAGAGAGAGAAAGAGGGGGAGGGAGGGAGGGAGGGAGAGAGAGAGAGAGAGAGGGAGAAGGAAAAATAATAATATAAACCATTCCTCCCACCCTCCTCCATCCCAAATGGCATCGATCTCAGCAGATTTTTTTTTCCCATTAGAAAAAAACAATATGGCCACCATAATGGGAAAAGAAGATGAGGCATAATTTTAGATAACATTCTATAGGAAGAAACTAATCCTGAGCTGAAAATGAAGCCTTTCAGCTTTACATTCAGTAGAGGAAGCTTCAATAACTTGACCCTTATTTTAGCTAGATGCTGTTTCAGTGATCCATACAAAATATAGAAATCCCTGGTAGGTATGGTTTCATTTATAGTGTGACTGCCTCTTAGCATCCTTGAAAAGGTTGCAAAGCAGGCGCCGTTCGTCAAATAAGAGTTTTATAAAGGTCAAGGGAGCTTTTCCTTTGGAATAGCCTGTTTTCATGGGCAAATTTAGTTGGTCAAAGCAGAGCCCTCCAAGGCAAACAGCAGTAATCCCAAAGTGACCAAGGAATCAAGGATCTGAGGAACTTATGTGCTTGCATCAGGATGGCTGATGCAAGGAATTCATGCCTTTAACTTGTGTGCCTCCCCTCTCCCCTGCAGTTATTCATGCAAGGCTCACAAGCCAGATTCCAGAACCTCAGAAGGGGCATTTTTTTTCCTTTTTCAGACTAAAAAAAATTGTCATCTATGATTAAGGAGTGCTGAATTATTTTCAGTTGATTTTCCCCAAATATTCTGCCTGCCAGCTGAGATCAAACATGCAATGTCGGCAAAAATTACATAGACCTGATTTGAAAAAGGATGTTGTGGCCCGCCAGTGGCCAGCAGAGCTGGTGGCAGATTTGGACAGTAAGGAGGTTGGGAGGAACATGGGCCAGTTCTGGAGTCTGCAGAAGGCTTTGATGAGTGCTCTATGTCAGAAGCAGAGATGGGGCCAGGGCCATCTGACAGTTATTAGCTGCCTTTGGAGTCAGAGATAAGTGGGGCAGAAGAACAGCTGGAGCCTGTTCCCAGTGTGCACATGCGCAGAGCTGCCAGGAGAAGGGAACAGTTAAAGAACAAGGATCGACTCGGGAAGGCTCCAGTGGACGGTGAATGGCCCCTCCCATAGGGAATAAAGAGGAGAGAAAGGGGAGTGGTGTTTGCAGGAGACAATTAGTTCAATTCATTAGGGTGAAGATCTGTTCCTGACTTCTTGCCAAGTAATTGCTGCTACAGCGTGGCGTTTGGAAGATATCTGCCTGGCAACTTTCCACACCTGATAAAGGTCTGCAGTTGTGAAATCTCATGAAAGACTGTTTGCTGGGACTTTTGCTAGAAAGGAATTCACTTTAACCTAAATAAAAGGAGTTTTATTGGGACGAGGAGTCTGCTTCATGATCTTGGGAAGCCTAGGTCAGAACAAAGGAATTGTGATTGAAACTAAGTTCAGAGAAAGAAAACTTTGGTTGGTGTGGCAGCTAATTGTGGTAGAATAATAAGAAATGTGCCTTTTTCCAGTCATTGCACTTACTAGCTTTGTACTTTTTCATTATGTCCTTCAATCAACACTTAGCTTTTAAAGAACGTTTTGTATGTGGCAAGGCATGATTTCTAAACCTTGTAGCACTTAGCATATTTTTTTTTAAAATTGGTTGGCCGCTGTTTTATTCTCTTGCAGGTAGATACAGTATGCCTGCGTCTTGTTTTATTAGTTTCATTATTTCTAAAAATTACTGTTCCAGTACTAAAGAAAATGATGCAGTTTGGAGAAGGATGGAAAAGCATTAAATAAATAATGTGAATGTTAAAATAGGTTTTCAACACGAAGTACTGCTGTTGTGCATTGTAGGGAAAGCACACTAATTCATCTTCTTTTCACTTTACTTTAGCTTTCATAACCTACATTACAGAAAGCTTTCTGAGCAACCCAGGGAGAAAGCTAGACAACAAATGTATCTTTTTTCCACAAAACCAGAGCAGCTGCTAAACTATCTTGGCTGTGCTCACCCACAACAAAATTGAGTGCACCTAGAGCATATCCCGCAATATATATATAGGCATCTCTAGCACTGCCATTACCAGGGGAAATTTGTTTGGTTCATGAAGACTGCATGCAGTGCTGGGTCAAGAGTGCACAAAAATGCACACGCACATTCATATGTCAGCATGCATATCCAAAAGTGACTTCTCCCCTTAGTTATTTCGCTGCATTTGGGAATGCCTTCCAGGGAACATCTGCAACCTTACATCTTCATCTATCTCCCTTTTTCTGGCACAACATCCTAGCAGTCCCTGTTGAATTTCTAGAAACTGCCTCTTTTTCTATGGGGCAAGTATAATGTATTAATATCACCAAATAAATGTATTTGCTTAGCAAATTATCACTAACTTTCTGGTTTTCAATTGAAATTATCTAGGTGAGCTTGTGTCCAGTCAATAATTCAAGCAATTTACCACAGGTATAGGTATGTACCTTCTTGTAGGCCAGTTTGGTGTCTCCAATACTCAATGGCCTTCCTGATATTATAGCTTCAGTATATCTTCACTGTCCTTCAGATAATTTTCCAATGCTCTTTTTTCTTCAGTCATCTGAGCTATTTGCAATATTCCATACCCACCCAATTCCTTGGTAGGTGGAATCTTGTCAACATTGCTGTGTGGATGAAGGGTATGGTTCATTATCATTGTCTTTCTGGTCTCCAGTCTTGGGCCTTTAGTTCTGCTTGAGTCTAGTCCATTGTTCCAGCTTTGTGTGTAATGACGGGAATTGGCCAGGCACTAATTGCCGTGATGGTATTTTCTCCACTGAGTTTGGACTTTAGGAACTTCTTCACACTCTTGATTTATTCATGTCCAGTCTTTTTCTTGATTTCAGTGTGCTTGATGTTGTCAGCTTGAGGGATGCTCAGGTATTTGTAGTGATCGTCTTCTAGGTCTTTGGGACAGACTTGATAGAGTCCTTTCATATGTTTGACTTTTCTTGCCTTGCTTTTCTCATCCCTGAATTGCATTTTTGTTGGAGAGGGCACAGTATTCAAGTCTGCGAAAAGCCTTCTGTATCTTGAGACTATCTTCTAAATTGTTGGCTATTTTCCCCAGCTTGGTGTTGTCAAATTTGATGAATCCCCTTTCTATTCCTTCTTCTAAACCATTTATGAAGGTTGTTAGGAATGATAGTCACCTAACAGTTGGGTTGGCAATATATAAACCAGGATAGTCATTTAATACTGTTGTATCTTTTAGAGAATGCTGTAATTGTGATTGGCTGAGGTTTCTCCAACAGCCATAAGATAGAGCCAGAAACCTGGTTTGTTCTCTTCTTGCATTTTCCCTATTGCCTTTTGCCTGATTGTCGTTTTGTTGGATTGCTGTGAGTCTTGCAACTGTTAGCAAACTTCGTTTACTGAACTTTGTTTATGATACTGGACTTCATTTTTGGATTATCCCTGGACTGATTGTATTGAATACTACCTGCTGTAACTGTGTATGATTTGGATTGTTTGTTGGACTTTGTTTACCCGTTTACTGGAAGTAAAACCTACATTTTACTATTCAGTGTATCTGTATGATGGTTGTGTGTAATTCAACACCACTCGCACTATGTTTCCCTGAGTGCACTCATTCTCCTAACAGGGAATACCTCAACAAAGGTGATGAGAGTACTGAGCCTTTAGATAACCCACTGCATTCTTCATTTAGATGAAGTTTCATTGGGGATGAAGTGTTGAGTGCAATTGGTCAGACGATAATGAATCCATCTGGTGGTAATGCTGTCTATCCCCTCATTTATCTATCTTACCAAGTAATGTGGTAATACTTTAGTATTACCATATTTTTTTGACTATAAGACACTCTGAACTATAAGATGCGCATAGCTTTTGGAGAGGAAAACAAGAAAAAAAATCTGCCTCTGCCTCCCAGCAATTTGCCTCCTTGTAGCCAATAGCAAACAACCTGGTCAACTTCAGCACAGCCGGATTTAGCATGAGCAGCTGATTGTCAGCCTCCCAGAGTACTGACAATCACCTGTTCCAGTCTGCAGGGATTGACATCGCCTATCGCCACCTCCATGTGACCCGTTTTCGGCCTCCACGTGCCCTGTTTTTGGCCTCCGCGCATCCCATGTAGCAAGTCATCAATTGAAACATGTCTATTTCTCTCCAAGAAATGGAAGGACAAATCTTACCATCTTGGTCTTCCCCGGACAGGTAGAGATACAAGTTGGGAGCAGATGTCATCAATCAAGGATCAATTGTCATCCTTTCTTTTTCTCAGTTTCTTTTGAGACTTCCTATAAAAAGAAATAGGTGAAGTACAATCAAAATTAACTTTTAATGCATTATAAATTCTCACTCAAAGAGGTTGCTCTAATTTCTTACTATCATGTACAATACAGTCTTCACTCTGCTGATGGCTTTCTGGTACTTTTCATTTTTACTTCTTAGTTCCTCATACTCCATTTCCTCTCTGTCAGCATCTCCTGGAAAAAAAATAGCAACAGAACTAGAATTTGCACAGTCAAACTTAACTTGAAATAAATCACTTTTCTTTTTAGAATGATAACAATTTAAATGTTGTTAAGTTAAAATAATGCTCCTTTTCTGGGTTGTCTTTTATTTTCTTTTGCAGCTCTTTATTTTCCCTCATAAGCTGAGCCATTTTGCTGGCTAAATGGTTGTTCTCCTCTTCCAACTAAGATGAAGAAATTACAAGAAGCAAACATCAGTCATATAATATAAATACGTGGACAAAAAGAGAAGCTTAAACAGCATGGTAAGGGAAATGAGTGACTTAGAGCTCTTACGGTGGTATCTTTTTCTGCTAGCTCCTTTTTCTTGCATTGACTGTAGTTCTTCTATCCACTTTTTTTCTGTATTTTAATGGAAAAACACTTGTGCTATTAAACAACATTCACAAAATATGTTACATATTAACCTACCAAGATCACTGAAATTTAAAACTGGCCCTTAAATAGGAAGGGCCAGGTGTGATGCAGAGGGAGGATTGCCTTTGTATCCCCACTCCTGCTACCGGTTCTCACACAAACAAAATAGTTGGTTACTTACCTTGGTCTCTGATGTTGTCAGTATTTCTCCAGACACACCTGCCAAAAGAAAACATTTGTTAACATTGAGGACAAACCAACCGGAGGAGGCGAAGTTACTAAGTATTATTCAACATACTGTGGATACAATCACAGAGTGCCTGGAGTCACATCTATTGTAGTTACCATGCACTTTGGCTGCATTCCAGCCGTTTTTTCTAAAGCCCTTCGCAGTAGTTCTGGCAAAATGCATGGATCATAAAGCCACTTTTTGACAAGCAAGGTAACTGCCTCAATCTATTATCAATCTTCCACTGTAGCATCTTCATGTTTTCAATGGAATTTATATATGCCTCCTCTAAGGAAAATGTTAATACTTATAGTTGGGACAAAGTATGATAGATTTAGATTTTTAGCAGCGATCCTTAAACAGGCTGATTACAGATGAAGCTGCTGAGAATAATTATTTTGCTGTCCTTCCTTCTACTTCTAAAAATCTGTAAAGAATCCTCTAGCTCTAAATAGATCTTTAAAATAATATCAAACTTATATATAATCTTTATAATTCTTCTGTGGTACCTCAAAATTGTGATCTGGAAGGAACTATATTAAAATTCTATTTAATACATATATATATTGTCCTGTTGTCCTGTTCTGTGTCTTGGTTTCTGGGGGGTGTCTCCTTCAGGATTAGGTTGGTAATTGTGTTTCTTTGGAAGCCATTGGAAATTAATACGTCAGTGAGGGTGTGTAATTCTGTTATCAGGTGGTTTTTGTCAGCTAAGCATTTGGTTCTGGAGACGAGGGTCTTGGCTACGTAGTTGATCTGTGCAGGGTGGTGATGGGATTGTGCGTTTAAGTAGCGGTTGGTGTGTGTTTTCTTCTGGTGGATAGTGTGTCCTGTACATATCAGACAGAACCCTCACCAGAGCAGAAACCAACGTCCTATCCGAGGGATTCAACTTTGCAGTCGCCCCCAAATGCATCTCCACTGAAAACATTATATGCGGAGTTGAAGCTAGCCTAACCAAAATTAACCCATATGTAGCCAATAAAATCAGACTTGAAGTCACCAGCATCCTCTGCTCCATCAGTCCACCCAGAAGCAACTTACACAGAGAAGAACAAAAAGCACTCACCAACTTGAGGAAAGACAACAACATAACCATTCTCCCAGCAGACAAAGGCAACGCCACGGTTGTGATGAACACATCGGACCACCAATCCAAACTATCCAACCTACTCCAAGACCCCACTTACAAACCTCTAAATACTGACAACACCACCTACCTGGAAAAAACCACCAAAACCAAAATAAAAGCCTCCCACATCAGTGAAGAGATCCAGCAAAGAATCGTCCCCAGAGAAAAAAATCATCCAGATGCCCTAAACTCTATGGCCTCCCCAAGATACACAAAGAAGGAACACCACACAGACCCATAGTCAGCTCCATAGGCTCACCTCTACAGAATCTTGCCAAATTTCTTGCCAAACGACTCCAGCCCTACACAGAATCCATCACCTCATACGTACAAAACTCTTTCCACTTCATAGAAACAATAAAGAAACAAAACCTACAACTTGGCGACCTACTTGTGAGTGTCAATGTCATATCCCTCTTCACCCAAGTACCTATTAAAGAAGGCTTGACAGACATCCAAAACAAATACAACACCTCTAAGCACATCCTAGATCTGACCAACCACTGCCTAACCAACGCATACTTCATCCACAATGGACAAAGATACAAATGGATAGAAGGAGCTCCTATGGGATCACCCCTCTCACCCATCATCGCTAACCAATACATGGAACACTTTGAAACCAATGCTCTAGACAAATCCAAACACAAGATATGTAGATGACACTTTCGTAATTTGGTCAGCTGGGAAAGAAAAACTGGACAACTTCCTCACACACCTCAACAGCCTACACCCCAAAATACAATTCACCATGGAAACAGAAGCCAACAATTAACTTCCCTTCCTGGATGTTCTAATTTACAAAAAACCCAATGACTCCCTAGGACACACCATCCACTGGAAGAAAAGACATACCAACTGCTACTTAAATGCACAATCCCATCACCACCCTGCACAGGTGAATTCTGTAGCCAAGACCCTCATCTCCAGAACCAAATGCCTAGCTGACAAAGACCACCTGAGAACAGAATTATCCACTCTCAGTGACATATTAATTTTCAAAGGATTCCAAAGAAACACAACTACCAACCTAATCCTAAAGCAGACATCCCCCAGAAACTGAGACACAGAACAGGACAACAGTATTGCCCTCCTCCCCTACATCAGAGGCACCACAGATAAAATCAGCAAAATTCTCCACAGGCACAATATCAGGACAGCCTTTGGCACTGACTAAAAAATAGCCAACATCCTAAGAAATCCCAAAGACAAGATCCAGCTAGAAAACCAAGGAGTTTATGAAATACCATGCAACAATTGCCCAGCCACATACATTGGACAAACCAACAAGAGAATAAATGCACGCATCACAAAACCCAACAATGCAGTCAGAAAAGAAGAAAATACTTCCACCCTTTGCCAGCACCTTAAAGCCACAGGATATGAAATTAATTTTGTGGGAACCAAATTAATCTCCAATACTGAACACTTCAGCAAGAGAATAATCAGGGAAGCCATCGAAATAGAGAAACGCCCCCATAACATGAATAAACAGGATGATACCTTCCACCTACCAGACATCTGGAAACTAGCCCTTATCAACAAATGAGTCCCAACCACAAAAACCAACACCAGACCCAAAACAACACATGACGCTACCACCAATCTCCCTCATCAGACTCAAACCCAAACCCACCCCATAGACGAAAGGCAACCACCGTCCAGAAACCAAAACACGGCTGTATCATCAGCTGCCACACACCCTGACCCCCAAACCAAGCAAACTGACACATGCCATGAACACATAGCCAGGCCTCAAACTCGGAGCCAAACCAAAACCCAGAACGTCACATCACAGCCACCTGCTCAGGATATCACATCATGGAACTCAGGAGGTTACACCACAAAACCTCAGGATGTCACAACACAGCCAGCGACCCAAGAGATTACAGCACAAGACCCAGGATGTCAAAACAATAGAACTCAGAAGGTCATCACACAGCCCATGACCCAGGTCATGGAGGCTGATAGACACACAGCCAGCACCTCAGCTACACATGTTCTTATGAAAAAGCCAGCCAATCTGCAAACATCAACTCCATCAACCAATCAAGAAATGACAACACAGCCAACCTCCCAACCAGTATATATAAATTTCCCCTTTGCTCCATTTTGTTTTGTAATCGCAAAATTTCCAAAATAGGTTCAGGTCACAACCAAATTGGTTTGTGACCAAAGTTATGGAATGAATAATGGTCATGACCAGATTGTGGATTGTTTTCTGTAAAGTTAAACTAGGCTGATAATATAGGAGCTAAAACTGAATTTTCTTGGGATTTTATTTATTTCTTTGTTCATTTATGGGGAGGGGGCATGTCTCTACTGAAGTCAGTGTGAGATAAAAATAGCAGATTTCTATAGACTACACAATTTGCCAGATTGAACCTATTTTTTTAAAGTATATTGTTTCTAATTCTCTACACAATAGATTAAAAAATAGCACTGCAAGAAGTAATCCCTGAATTTGTTTTCAATTTGCAATGCTGCATCAAGTGAAAATGGTGGGGTCCACATGTTAAGGGATTAATGTCCCGGGATTAGATTTTCAAAGAAGCTGATCATCTTTGCTTACTTGCTTTGCCATCTTTCCAGAAGTCAAAATCAATATGACTCCTCATTTACGTTGAACAAAATGTTTCAGATTTGAACATGACAAGCCATATATGTATAACCAAACAAGGAAATCCAGCACACACTGTGCCTCTGGCCTGTACTTCTGAGGAAATACGAATTTTGTGCAGGTAGCCCAGTTTTCAGTTCACTTCCTTGATTGGGGTATTGTTTACTTCTTGATTGTTGGTTTGATGTTTGTCTTGATGTTAATGCTCATCTAAGTGTTGGTTCTGGTGGGGAGGTGTTTTGGTCTTTTTGTTCCCTTTTTGACTTGTTGACTGTCTCTTTTACACAGTATGTAATTATTCTTTATGTCTATGTGTCTCTTGATGGCCAATTTGTCAGAGTACCAAGCTTACAGGAATTCTCTCATGTGTTTGGACTTGGCTTGGTCTTCGATGGTCAATAATATGGATGCATAAAGGCAATCTCTGTTCTGCTCAATAAAATTGTGCCACACTTTTAGGGCAGAAAAGCAAGCATTGCCTCATAATCTTTCTTTTTCTTATAAAAACCTATCTCATAATTAGGGCCAAATTTAGTGTTGCTAGCTGAGTGTTTCTCAACCTTGACCACCTGAAGATGTGTAGACTTCAACTCCCAGAATTCATGCTAGTGAGAGAATTCTGAGAGTTGAAATCCATACACCTTCAAGTGGTCAAGATTGAGAAACACTGTTCTAATTAATGGAGATGGGGAGGGAGAGAGAGGGAGACATCCTAGTGACTACATCCATGCTTTCATTAATTGTGGCAGCAAAAATCAGTAGTTGGCCAATGTCTTCTTCTAGACTTTTTTTAAAAATGCATTTCTGGGAAATTATACTTCCAAGGCTTTTCTTTAGGTGGTCTGTTGCTATTGGGGTCAAAGAAAATCAACTCAATTTTGAAAAAAAGGATTCTAGACACAGAAGGCCAATTGGATTTTTTTAAAAAATACACATATGGTAGATTTTCCCAGTTATGAAGAAAGAAAGATTAATAAGAACAAAAGTTCAGTTGGATCCCAGTTTGCTAAGCTTATTTAGAGCGTTAGAGTGAATCAAATCAGCTAGTTCATCCTCATGTCCCTCTAACCATAGCAGGAAGACCCTCACTCACTAACCGTTGTTAAGCAACAACCCTCATGACATCAGCTGAATTTCACCTCTAGCCAATTGCAGCTCCTCCTTTACTTCCCATAACTGGTACCACCAACCCAGGAAGCAGCAGAATCACTACAAGTTGCTCTCAACATCCTACCCTTGGAAGCAGTCCAAGATGTTTTGGTGAATAATACTGAAGCCCCTAGAAATGTAGAAGACCAAGAAAGGTGCACTTCCCCAACCAGGTCCTAAGTGTGTCATCCATCAGGAGCAACCAGTTCTGTTTCTGCCCAAGTCTTGAGCTCCATCACCTTTTCAACCATTTCCCTAAAGAAATTGCCAAAGGAGCAGATAGAATTTTGGATCCTGAACTAACCCTAGAGTTACGCATGCAAGTTGGCAGGTAAATAAATAAAAAAGAGAATCACTTACCTTGAAGAGGAGTTTCCCTGCATAGAATAGGAATGTCTCTATCCCTAATGCCTTTAACTAAACTAATCCTAAAATAAATATAAGTAAATACTATAAATAAATATGATAAATAAATATAATAAATAAATAACAAATAAATATTGTGTGTAAACTTGTGTGTATCTAAGTAAACAAGTAGATTAAATAAGATAAGCAACAAATAAGCAAGCAAATAAATACTGAAAAGTTAAATAAACTGCAAAATCTGATCTAAGCTACCACTAGTCAATGCGCACACAGAGTAAAACTTGTGAGTGAGCAACTTTCATTCAGCCCACCCAAAGATTTTATTTATTACTCCTTTGTGAGCTCATCTACCTCTGAGCACCATCATGAAGGATGACCTCACAAAGGAAAAGCAAAGCAAACTGAAGGCTGAATGAATGCTGCTCAGAGTTTCATTTGTTTTTCAATATTTCATTTTTTTCAATATTGATAAAAGTGTCAGTACAAAATCCTGTTGATGTGTTTGGTGGATTCAGAGGATTAGCTAACAAGCAAAATGCCATAGAAAAATTAGTGCCACTGAAGAAACCCAGGGAGATTTCTGGAGAAATATGCACAATTTAGAAGGAAAAATGGTGCAGAGGAGAGAATTGGAGAGATTTCTGTATACAGTAGAGTTCTTGCTCCACTATACTGTATTTGGGGGAAAAAACCTTGAGACAAACACCATATTCAAACTGAATTCAGCAACAGCCGTATTGCTGTATGATATACAAACTGCAGTAGGTTGCATGGCCATTATTACTGTGATACAGTGAACCTTTCTTCCTGTTTTTCTCTCCACAGCAGCACCTTTTTGGTGATCAGAATAAGTGTGTAAAATCTGTGACGTTTAGGGAGCATCTGTGTATTGAGCATTTAAACAGAAAGCCTTCCTAGGATAAGCTGAGTCATGATGATGTTATTACTTAATCCATGTAACACACTGAACCTTAATTACAGAGGGTGGGATTATGCAGCAATCTAGACGTGTTTATTAGCTAGTTTGTGGGACAGAATGTGATAGCTATTCGGTGTGGTGAGACGAACATCCACAAGAACATCAAGGTACTTATTATTACGATTTATCGCTCAGTCAGCCAGATATTCAGGCTGGATTTGGCATTTTATTCACTTATCAAGTCCTTCCCAAGGACCTGGAATGGGCAGATGTTAATGTTTGATGGTTTTAGAGATATTGTCGTAGGATGCAACTGTTGTGACTAAAGCTCCCTTTTGCAATGTAACCTATTAATTTTTTTTAAATTGACATTGATTTTGTCAATGCCAATGGTGTCCAAGTGATTTCCAGTTGGTTTGGAATTTCACCTAAGGTGTTTATTACTATTGGTACTGCTTTGCTTTCTTTGGCCACAGTTATTCTATTTCTTTTTTCAGGTTTTTGTATGGTGTTATCTTCTTTAGTTCTTTCTCTTCTGTTCTGCTGTCTCCAGGTAGTGCAACATCCACTATCCAGAATATTTTTGGTCTTTCTTATCAACACTTGTGAAGTTTAGATTGTTACCGTGACAAGTGCCTATCTGCTTTGTTTCGAAAGTCCCAGAACACTTTAGCTTCTTCATTTTCTTATTACTTGGTCTATTTTATGAACCTATCTCTTCTTGCTTACAGACAAATGATATTTCTTGCAGGTCTTCCAAGGCATCATTGCTGCTATTTTGTCATACCTTGTTTGTAATGAGCATATGTGGTCTTCTTGCAGCAGCTAACCAGATGAGACGCTGTTTCTTCAGCTTCTTTGCAAAGATGGCACTTGCTGTCAGTGGCCATGTTCTCATTTCTGGCCTTGTATGCATTTGTCCTTAAGGCTTGGTCTTGTGTAGCCAGTATTAGATCCTCAGGCTCCTTCCTCGGCTATCCTACTATTAGCCATTGCCAGGTCTTGTTATTATCTGCTTTTCCTACCACTTTTTCTTAAAGTACTGGTTGTATAAAGCTTTATCTTCCCATGCCTCTTTTCTGTTTTTTCTGTTAGTATTTCTTGTAAGCTAGTTCAATACTCAATAGGCCTTTCTGATATACTAGCTTCAGTGTATCTCCTTCCCTTCCCTTCAGATATTCTTCCAAAGCCATTTCCCCCAGCTTTTTAATTGCCTGGTGTAATTGCAACATTCCACACTCACCTATTTTCCTTGGTAAGTGAAGTCTGCAAATGACACTCCGAGAATGAAAAGCTTGATTTACTGTCATTATTTTTCTAGTCTTCCTATCAAGGGCCTTTAGTTCTGCTTGTGTCCAGTCTAATGGTGGAATTCAAATAATTTAACAACCGGTTTGCCAAGGGTCGGGGTTGGCTATCATGGAAAGTGTGGCCCATCACCATCCTTCAGCTCTGCTGCACATGCGGGATGAGCCTCCCACAATGGCCAACCTGACCCTGGGTGAACCAGTTGTTAAATTACTCCTCTGCTATAAAGTGGGTCTTGGGTGCTACGCTGCAATGGAGAAACAGGCAATGGAGTGCCCAGCACGAGGGAAGGAGGAGGAGCAGGGAGAAGAAAGAGGGAAAGTGGTCTTCTCCTTCCCTTGCGCCGGCCGCTCCATTGTCCGTTTCTCCGTTGCAGCGCAGCACAGCACCCAAGATCCACTTTGACAGTGGGGAATGTGTAATTAAACAACTGGTTTACCTAAACTGGTGCAAACTGGCTGGATCCCACCACTGGTCCAGTCCCCTATTCCATCTATGCATCTAATCACTTGAATTTCCTAGGCTTTAATTGCCCTGATGGTATTTCTTCCAGTGAGTTGGACTTCAAGTACTTTTTTCATTATTATTATTTTTATTATTATTATTGTTGTTGTTGTTGTTGTTGTTGTTGTGTATTTAAATAGAGACTTCTAGGGCAATGTTCCTATTGGTTAGCAGAAGCAACGATACGAGTGGGTAGTAATGTTAGTATCTGATTGGCCGCCTATAGCGGTGGGAAGTTTAACTAAATGTCATTGGTTGCAAGCCGTGGAGCAGCCGCTATAAAAAGGGCTGCTGCGGTTCAACTGCAGTTGAAGTTACTGTTTATTATTAAAGAGCTGAAGTCAACTCTGGTCTGTGAGTCTCTTTACTGGGACAACAGAACAATTATTATTATTATTATTATTATTATTGTTGTTGTTGTTATTATTATTATTATTATTATTATTATTATTATTATTATTATTATTATTTTATATGCCATTCAATGCCCAGCAACTCATGCTACAAAAGATTGCTCCATTTTTTTCAATTGTTATTAAAACTCTATACAGTTTTTTAGAGAAATCCCAGATGAATTTATTTAGCTTATTTATAGAATCAAATACATGCTTAGTTATATTCACTAATTAGAGCTTTCTGATTCATGATTCATCTAGATAAATAAATGCAAACTTTATGTTGAAGTTGAAAAAAACCTTACTTTCAAAAGTGATTAAAAATATGGACAGGTGATACTTAATCTGGAAGCAGCTGTCACAAAACTTTTATTACGCTTAAAGAGTTTTATGGGGGTGAGTGTGTCACAGTAAAAGACAATATTCCCCTAGCTAATTAAAATCTATTATGATGGAAGAACCATAATTGCCTTATAGCAGCTTGAAGAAATCAGCTGCATATGAATTTCAAGAAAGAATTTGAGAAGTAAAATGGAATTTCAGATATCCATATTTGTATCTCTGTCCCATAGAGGGCAACAATGGTTTTACAATAGAAGAGTAGAACAATTTACTGAGCTTCTATTGTTTTCAATGAGACTCAATTCCTAGTAAGTATGTTTACGAGCCTTTTGTTTCCTTCTGCAATTAATTTTCCTTAATCAACTATACTTGGAAATGAGACATCAGAGGAAAACTTTGATCTTGAGGATGCATATGTCACAAATTTGATCCATGTCAGTGTCACAAATTTTATGTATCACTCAGTTCCAGTCATTCTTCGTATGCAATTTTTAAAATTACTGCTAAAAAATGTAAATGCATTCTCCTCTGTAACATTCTCTAATAGAAGCATATTTTGAAGCAACAATCTGAGTGTTAATACAATTACTTCTAATATATAACTTTTTGTATACAACTTGTCAGAACACCTGAGCTGGTATATATTTCCATCTACATTTTTGTGCTAACATTTCCTTAGAGCACTGAATATGATAATCTTCTTTAGAGCAGATTTCTTTATAAAGTGGATTGTCTCCTCTCCCTTGTTATACCTATGTTAGAAGTAGCTTAGGAACATAAGAACAGTCTGTCTGGTTCAAAACTGTTTGCTTTAGTTGGTTATTGCTCTACAGCATCTCAGACAAAGAGATTCTTTTTTTAAATATTTGTTAAGAGTATAATCTGTTTTAAGCTAGACTCCTCAGGAATATATCGATATACTTTAAGCTAGACTCCTCAGGAATATATCGATATACAGTATCTATAAATGATTCAGATTTGTTTGTTTTTTGCAACAAATTTTGGTACTATATTCTTCTGATTGATTGATTTTCTTGGTGCGGTTTCTCCATCCATCCTACAACTCTGCAATTTCCTGGTGATTTCTCAGCCAAATTCATGTCAAATCTACTTTTTCTTTTCTTTTTTTTCTTTTCTTCTCTTTTCTTTTCTTGGTATAACTTCCCCGTCCATCCTAAAGCCCTGCGATTTCTTGGTGATTTCTCAGCCAAATTCAAGTTAGACCTGATTTTTCATAGCTTTTTCAACATTAGTCATTTTTATGGTAAGATTTTAGGATGGGTGCTTCTTCTGTCGCTGAGCTGTGTCCCTCCATAACTGAGCTGTTTCAAAGGATAGCCTAGAAACGTTGTGTCCATTTTGTTGTTGTTTTCCATTACTCCTGAAGTAATCGATTTAAAACATTAATCCAATTCTGTCTTGTCTAGCTAAGTAGCATTTTGAAGCTCAATCTGAATATAGACTGTTGTTGTGCTTTTCCTTTGCTTGTAGTTGTAGTGGAATGGGGTCTGATCTAGTATGACATTTTTTTTAGGTCCTCATGTTTTGTTTCAGTTTTCCTTCTTCTTCCTTCTCATTCCAAAAATGAGCTCTTATGGCCTCCAAATCCGGTCCATTAAAGCCTTCTGGGTATGAAATATCTATGGTAGAATTAACGCATGAGTAAAGGAGAAGGTGCTCTTCCATCTAATCATAAGAAACATTCGTTTTCCCTTAAGCCAAAAGGCAGCTATGTAATTGTCACCCTGAAGACAAGAAGCTATTTTACTGCAGCTATATGGTTTGAATATTTAAAATGCTAATGGTGAACTGTATACATTTATTCTTAATTAAAAGGCTGCAACAGTTTCGGTAATTTAGTAAAATGGATGGTCCTTGTGAAAGAAAAATTATAATAAGATTCAGCAAATGCACTCTTTCAATATTAATGAATATAATACCACACACTGAACATAGGAGAGTATTAGGCCTCACAGTTCCCTGAGTGTGAGAAGCTGAGGTGCTGCATTAAGGGATAATGCAATTATAAAAAGTCATGGACAACAGCATCTGTTTAATTGTAGCTTTCTCCCCCCATGCTCTCCTACAAATAAGGGTTGACTAGCTGGGTTGCCCAGCGCATCAATGAAAGGACTCCTGTAGAGAGAAACATTGGGAAATGCCAAGTAGAGCCCAATATGGCGAATATTTGATGGGGTGGGGTGGGGGGAATCAAGGAAGAAATGGACTATAATTACCTCATCCTAGAGCTGTGTTACTGTCCAACTACTTAGGAAAAGAATAACCGGTGGTTGGGTGGGAAAGATGTATGCAGAGGGTCAGCCTTTAGAGCCATATCCAATGCACTTTAGAGATATTCATAGCTTTTTTAATTGACTTTAAAGAGAACTGGCAGCTACGCTTGGAAGCTTACTGCAAGAGAGGACCATTTGGGGAGGACTAAGGCTAGCCAAAAATTAGGGGGAGAAATTGAATGCATCTGAAAGCACCAGTTCAATAATTGGGGATGATTACTAAAGGCTGTAATTCAAGGGTAGCATTCCTTAAACTTTTTTTTTTTCTCACAGGCCTCTTTCTCACTTCTAAAAATTATGGAGGACCCCAAAAGAACTTTCATTTGTGGGATTATTTTATTGATATTTGCCGTTAAACATTTAAAAAGGAAACATTTGCTGCTGCTGCTACTCCTTCTGGGGAATGTTGGAGAGGACTTTGATATGATCATTTTTCAACAAACATAGGTAAATAATTTTGATCTTTGCAGGGCATTTTTCAAGATAGGTTGGCATTTTTTTTTTTTTTTTTTGCAGACCTCTGAAAGAGTCTTGGGGGACCCTCCCCATGGGTCCTAGGGTCACATTTTAAGAAACACTGGTCTAGGGCACGGGTATCAAACTTGCAATATCACATTATAAATGTGGTGTTCGTCTGATGTTTATAATGTTTGATATTATTAACTGACTATAGAGAAAACCAAACAGACCGTTTAATTAAATAATGGAAAAAGTTTAATAAGGATAAGTGAAGACTATGGTGAATCGATTTTGAAAATAATACTTATAATTATTGTGTGTATAAGACTTATTATTTGAACTTAAAAGAGATTATGCTCAGTACATGGTTATTGTGAATATGGAAATTTTATATATAACAAAGAAAATTGCATAATTAAAAATAATAATAATAATTAATAAAACACTTCACACTGTGTCATGCTGTCACATGACGTTTTGTGATGTTTTTCATTCATAGAGCTGGGGTAGGTGTGGCCTGCATGTGAATCATTTGGCTCGAGGGCCACCAGTTTGACACCCCTGGTCTAGGGGAAGAGCTTGATCAGGAGGCAGCCAAGCTCACAATAACTGTACTCTTTGCCTCCTATACTAGAAAGTGGGATAATTGTTGAAAAGCATCATATTCTTACACCAGTTCTTCGGCCATTGTAAAGATAGACTGATGAGGAAATGAGATTGCAAACAACCAAGGAAAAATATATCCTGCTTCTGCATGAAACCAAAGGGGTCCAAATGGCAGCTGGGAACGGACGTTGCTAAGGCCACTTCCTGATATGAAAGAAGGGCATGCCCTTTTAACAACTTCCTTTTGCCCTCACAGAGCATGTAACAAACGTAGCAGTGTGTGTTTTTATGTATAGAGCAGGGGTGTCAAACTCACATCATCACCGTAGCATCACATGACATATTGGGACTTTTTTCCACCTTCGCTAAACTGGGCGTGGGCGTGGCCAACACATAACACATGCACCCCATGGGCCCGGGAGTTTGACAACCCTGAGGTAGAGAGAATGGGTCTTTATCCACTTGGAAAAAGCTTATAGAAGAGGAGGATTTAGGAGTAAGATCATCAACCCATCTTATCCAAGGAAATTGAACAGATCAAAACTGGAGGAAACCTTGACTTGAAAGATAAGTATTGCTTCCTTTAATTCTAGATTGCTGCTCTTTTGTTATCAAAAGCAAACAACTTCTTTGCTTTCTGTCATAGTGATCTTCTCATTGTGAGGAAGGCAGCACTTTTCACTGGAGGAACATCCTAGTCAGAGGTGGTATTCAGCAGGTTCTGACTAATTTTGGAGAACCGGGAGCAGAAATTTTGAGTAGTTCAGAGCACCAGCAAATACCACCTCTGACTGGAAATTTTACAGTATCCTTTCCCTGCCACGCCCACCAAGCCTCGCCCACAGAACCGGAAGTAAAAATATTTGAATCCCACCACTGATCCTAGGTTACAAAAAGCATTTAGAGAGTCACAGTTTGGGAAGGAACCTCTAGGTACTTCTATGCAATCCCCACCAAAGCATAACATCTAATGCTATAGCAGCCCTGAAAGATCAAACATTTAACCCAGTGCTTTTCCACTGTGTGCGCATCAACTCCCGTAATCTCCCAATCAGCTTGCTTGAATTCTGGGATTTGAAGTTCATACATCTTAAAGTTGCCAAGGTTGAAAAACACTGATTTAGCCTCTGATTCATCACAGGTTGAAAGAATAGGGTTCTCCACACGTTTTAAGATAACTAACTTAACGGAGTAAGATAAGCAGTGACTTGATGACTTAATATCAGCTTGCTATGTTCAGCTGAACACAGCTTGGCTTTGAAACGTACTTCAGAGTTTAGTTTGAGGGAGAACTAATTTATTAAAAAGAGACTGAAAGCCCCAGCAAATTTCACATGTTTTCAACTCAGATGGAACATTGACCTCTGAACTGGAGGACAGAAAGTGATTACTCAGTCCCTCTCCCCCTCTCGCTAGCAGCTCATTAGGACAGGAGTAGCTATATCTTCTGTTTCCTTAGCAGCAGAGAAATAGTTATGATATTAGCTGTATGATGTTCCAGCTCCAAAAAGCAGGCCTCAGTTCCAGAGGAATCTGGAGCTAACAGAACAATTAAATGCCCATGCTTTCTTAAGTAATTAATGTGTTGGTAGACTGAACCTTTCATTGCTCACTGTTGTTTATCTAGTGGAAACCTGAAATTAAATGGCCTGCTATAGATAGGCTCATTAGTTCAATGTGAAATTGCTGGTGGGGTTTGCCAACAAAATCCATCTTTTTTTTTTCTCTTCCTTTTGTACAAAACCATAGAAGCACAATGCTTGGGGGATTGTCAGGCCATCTAGTCAAGCCAGATGCAGGATCTGCTAAAACATTTTGGACATAGGAGTAGCTAGCTTCTATCTATTAAGACCTCCAGGGAAGGGGAACATGCCTCTTCATCAGACAATATATTGATTGACAGCTCTTACCATCACATTTCCCCCTTATAATCTCCACAGAGCCCGCATCCCTGTGATTTCAGCATATTAGGTCTAGTCAAGCCTTTCAGGGTGATATAGAAGAAATCATTACCTACTGTAAATAACAATATTTTAAATAAGATTGCTATCGTATCTCCATACATTCCAGATATGACTTCATCCTGCTCTGGCACAGAGAACAAAAGAGCGTCAAATTTACCTAAACATTGCAAAGCTACATCACTGATGCACAAAGAACCCTGCTAATTTCCGGAATGGCCATTTTCTTCTAGAAAAGCAAGTAATTTAGAGCTTTCTAGTCCAGTTAGAAAAACAGGATGACTTTTTGATTTGGGGAACACATCATTCATTCCTAGGTTTCTGGTGTAACACATCTGAAGAATTTAAGATACAGTCTCCTTTTAAATTTATTTTTGGTGTGGAATGGAGGGGTAAGGGATTTTGTCATGTCAGGATCTGTGGCAACTCAGGATGAGGTAAAGGATTAAATGAATTCTTAATCCCTCATTTTTCATCATTTTAAGTTGGCACCTATGTAGAAACTGCTTTTGAGGGATATGGGGGTACGGTAGAAATGCAGTAACAATGATTGAACACAGTCGTGAATTTTTTTCATCACTATGAGAGGCCATATATTCATCCCAATTATGTACTGTAACATTAATTACATTGAACACAACTGATTCCCTCATTTTTATTACTTCACAGCAATTCTAATAAACCTGAACTGTCGCAATGGGAAGAGAACGTTTGCTTCAATTCTGACACTTTTTCTCAAGCAAAATCAAAACAAAATCACGTTATTAGCATCAGTTGAATAATCCTCTCTATCTTTTTAACCTGAGTTCACATTAGAGTAGCAGTTGTTGCAGCAGTAACAAACATTAATTTGTCCTTAGAGTGATAATTTGCATGAAGGGTCTGTTTCTGAATGACCCCGACTAATAAGAGCCTTGCTTTCCTAATCCCTAGGAACTTGGAGAGAAAGAGAAAGAAGAAAAAAGAAAAGAACAAGAAGAAAGGAAGATAAAGAAAGGACGGAAGAAGGAAAGAAGGAACAGGGAGGGAAGGAGGAAAGAAAGAAAGAGGGAGGGAAGGAGGGGGGATGGGGAGAAAGAAATTAGGCTTCTGTATATATCGACACTCTTACTTTTCAGCTTTTTTCTTCATTCCTTCATTTCTGTTGTGCCTCTTTTATTTCTTAATCCACAGAGGTTCAGCCTCCGCTCAGCCTCCCTCATTTCTTTCTCTTTCTTTCTTCTTGTTCTTTTCTTTTTTCTTTTTTCTCTCCAAGATATTTTTACTAGCTCCACAGAGTGGGGCTTCCAAAAAAGGGGAGGGAAGGAAAGTCGACATTTCCCAGAATGGGATGCTACACGCTTCTACTAAAATAAAAGAAATGAGAGGTTGAAATGTTTTGGAAGACAAAGGATGGCCTAAAACACGATTTTGTAGAGAGATTTTTTTGGCCATTTTTTTTTTGTTGTTGCTTTGGCTGAAGCCAAAATTAAATGGGAATGATGTAGAGGTGCTAAAGAAGGGTTGAACGAGTCATGAACAGTAGAACTTTTGGATGTAATTACAGCTGGACGGCTGTTGTAATTCATGATGTTGTTTGCATTCCAGCAATTACCGACACGGGTTCCCTCTTTCCACTTTCAACCCACGCAATATTTTAATATCTCATGATATTCAAAATGTTTTTAAATGTAAACTCTGGTTTTCTCCACACAAACCCGAGGGCATTTGAAAGCCACTCTCGGAATTTGCTATGACAGATTTTGATGTGCATATTTATTACCTGTCCTTATATCCTGCCTTAGCTCTATGAGCCATACATGGGGCAGAGGGATAGGTGTGTGCGATTGATTCTGGAGACGGAGAGTTAGCAACTGGCCCATGGGAAGGTAGTCCTTGACTTACAACAGTTTGTCTAGTGACTGTTTGAAATTACAATGGCACTGAAAAAGATGACTTTTGACTGTTTTTCATACTTACAACCATTGCAGCATCCCCATGGTTATATGCTCAAAATTCAGACGCTTGGCAGCTGGCTCATATTGATGATGATTGCTGTGTCCCAAGAGTCGCCTTTTTCAATCTTATGACAAGCAAAGTTCAATGGAAAAGCCAGATTCACTTAACAATGGTGACAAGAAAGGTTTCGTAATAGGGCAAAATTCATTTAACAATTGTCTCACCTAGCAGTAGAAATTTTGGGCTCCATTGTGGTTGTACGTCAAGGACTACCTGTAATCTTTTTACAAGAGAGATGTGTTCCATTTTTTTCCACTCTTTTCTGAAAGTAAAAATAATTCATCCTTGACAGTCAGTTGTGAGAGGAGAAGTAGTTTGGGTAAGAATAGAATAGAATAGAATAGAATAGAATAGAATAGAATAGAATAGAATAGAATAGAATAGAATAGGAATAGGAATAGGAATGGAATTGGAATGGAGTAGAATAGAATAGAGTTGGAATGGAATGGAATTGTATTGGAATGGAATGGAATGGAATAGAATAGAATAGAATAGAATAGAATAGAATAGAATAGAATAGAATACTTTATTGGCCAAGTGTGATTGGACACACAAGGTTCATAAGCTCCCAGTTAACATACAAGCTGATAAATCATGATCATAATTAATTAATCATAAATCATGATCTTAATCATAATTAAGGTGCCAGGCTAGAAACTGGCACCGGTGAGTTTGAGTTACAAGTCCGTGGGGGTGACCTTGAACCACTCCCTCTCTCTCAGCCCTGGAAAGCAGGCAAAAGCAAACCATTTCTCAATCAGCTTGCTAAGAAAACTGCACAGAGTCATCCAGGAGTCAGGCCAGTCGTGGACTACATCCAGGAATTCAGGAGACCAGCTGGTAAGCTGCAGGGCTGGCTGGAATGGTTGCTGGTGCACCAGTTTAAGGCAGGCCTTGACAAACCTGAATGACAGACACACACTCAGGGCAGGAAAGGGGGGCACTGTCATAATATCTCTGCTATAAAAAGATTCTCGTCTTTCCAGATAGCTACCTTCTTGAATCCTCCTTTCGTTTTGTACTTGCACCCGAACACTAGGAATGCAAGTAGGGAGGTTGTGGGGTTTGCCTCATAGCATCATGATACATATGCTGTCCCTTGCCCTTCTTTTGTCCCCTGTAGATAATTATGGGGACAGCTCTCCACTCATCCCCACTGAGAGAATGAGAGACCCAAAATCCCTACTTGAATGAGGAATGAATCTAATTCTCCACAAAATCTTAGCAGTACACTAAACTAGGAATATTTGGAAGAAGGTCATCAGGCCTGTGCATCTGTTCACTGAAGGAAATCTGGGTCTAGGTAATCCTCAATATGTGATGTCTTCTCTCCACTGGACAATTTCCAACCAGACCTTGTCCACAATGTGCCTCAAAGACTCTGCTACAAAATGCTGGGATGGCACTCCTTTTCATTCTCTAGACAACCTCTTTGTCGCACTGATATATTGTTATGTGTTTAGTCTTAATGGAAAACTGCAGTGGCCTGAGGGCAAGGTCATAAATAGCCTCAATTTCTCTATCTCTTTCTCATTGTCTGGAACTTGGCCAATTAGATCTAATTCTCTGTCTAGTGTCTCCTTTCCATGTTGGGGGATGTTGATCATGGCCCATTTTTAGATATTTGTTCATTTGCTTGTTTTTCTAAGTTTATTTTGTATTTTCTTTTTCAGCCTTGCCTAAAGCTACATTGAAAAATATATTAAAGTCATTCTGTTTATTTTATTTTATTCAGAGGCCAATTTAAAAAAAATAAGCCAAAAAACTGCATTCAAAAGAAATAAACTGAGGGAAAAAAGAGCACAGAATCAAGTAAGATTTATGGGTAAATCAAAAAATAAAATAAAATAATAAATTATTGATAAGCAATAAGGTAGTCACTATTCTTGGAAAACTCCCATAAATGCCAGCCAACCAATCCATGATCAAGTGAATTTACCATTATTTAAGAGGGTGACTGCAATGGAGCAAAACTTGGTGACTTTCTTAGACACTTTTGGGGAAATATCTATTAGTAAGAGCTGTACAATGAAGCTTCATCACCTAACAAGGAGAAGATGCAGGAATACTAAACTAGGGAATTATAGATAAGAATAATTTATGTGTGATCAGCTTTACTGAGAAATTTTGGAGAGGATTCTATTATGCATTTCACTTCCTGGCCACATGGAGCTGGCACCTAATCAAATCTTGTTGTAGCCAATGGTAGTAATCAATGGTTTGGGTCTATGACAATTCACTATAGCCAACTGACCACAGCCAACTTGCCTTGGTCAACATTACCATGGCCAACTTGCCATAGCCAATTTGCCACAGCCAATTCACTGAAGGACAACTGACTGTGGGAAAAGAGTTACACTAATATCAAAGAAATGGTGGAACAGAATCATTAAAGAAAGGATGCAAAAGGAGGGACAAACTGAAATGTGAATGTCAAAATTTACAAAAATACAAAGAAATAATAATTTGTATTTCTTTTAAATAATTAAATAGAATCGTTAAATTGTCCTGCAATTAGTTGTCTCACAGAGAATTGGACGTGGCAAGTTGTCCCATAGCAAATTGGTCATGGTGAGTTGGCTGCGGTGAGTTGGCCGCGGTGAGTTGGCTGTGGCATGTTGTCCCATTCCCCAGTGGTTTTCTAGGTATCTTACTTGCTTTGTGATCGACAGCAAGCTTGAAACAATCATTCAGAAATAACAGCAATATATTTGTATAATTAAATATCCCAGATAGGCTTTGTGGCTGTATTGAGCTATAAATACAAGGGGAAGCATTCCTTTAAAACTAACAAGGGTACAGCCAGCTTTTCTTTGCAGAATCAGCAGATGAAAAGAATGGCAATTTGTCTCTTCAGAGAGGCCATGCATAATATATAATGATGAAAGAAGCCAGAAATATGGGAAATTTCCTTTCTATATAAACTTCAGTGAGGTCGCTTAATTTATTACACCCTTTAAAACTGCAGCTATCTTTCCTGGATGGGCTTTCTCTCTATCACAACATCCTTCCAATGTCTCCTTCCATTAATTTAATCTGAAGATAATGTGTGTGAGGTTCATCTTTGATGAGATGGAAGTTTGACCATCTCAGGGCAATGCAGGAGAGTAATTTCACTAGTGCTGTTGCTGTCATCTAAGCAATGTTGCATTGTATTGGAACTGGTGCTTGCTTTCATTCTAGAGCAGAATCTCTCTCTCTCTGTGTGTGTGTCTGTGTGTGTGTCTGTCTGTCTGTCTGTCTGTCTGTCTCTGTCTCTGTCTCTCTGTTTCTGTCTGTCTCTCTCCCCCATCCTCTTTTATGGAAGATATTTGCATGAATGAAAGGTAAACATAAAAAGACTGCCCTGACACTAGTACCTTAGAATGGGAAAAGAGAAGAATTCAGGAAAGGTCCTTCCAGGTTTTGTGAGTTTTCACCTGCTGAACAGGGGGGTGGACTAGAAGACCTCCAAGTTCCCTCCCAACTCTCTTATTCTGTTATTTACTCAGAGGACACATTTGTCAAGGGTCACCTAGTGCAGTGTGAGTCATCTGGGGAAGAAGGGAAGGCCATGCAGTCCATTGAGGTAGTCCATTGAGGAATCAGAAGTCAATGGAAAACTCATTTGAGCATGGATTGATTGACTGGCATTCATTGGAGTTTTCTATATAATAGTTACTATCTTATTGCTAATCAGTAATTTATTATTTTACTTTTTTTGGTAATTTGGAGAGATTTGTTGAAATGTTCCTCAATCCTATCAACTACCATTTTTCCAAATTTATAACGTAGCTAAGATGTTTGAAAATGCCTAAGAAATCATTCAAATCTTGTCAACTCCTTCAGAGTTTTTTCCTAAAAATATTTGCATCAGGGTTTTACCTGCACCAATGTTGTTAGCAGACATAACTGGATCCAGATTTTCCTGCTTCTTAAAACAAATGTTTTCATGAGTTTGTTTCCTTCTCCAACTGTTTTGCACAAGTCATGATAATAATATGTATATGTATATATGGCTGTGAACCCTGGCAGTTAAAAAAATAATCATGCAGCCGTTGCTGAAATCACAGGGGTTATTTTTCTAACCATTCTAGTTACTGGATCCAAAAGAGGAGAATTGAGAGTTGATACCGTTTCTGCCATAGAACTGGGGAAGATGTGAGAGTTCCCATGGTTTGCATCTGGCCACCTCTAGTATGCCAGTTTGTATAAATCATCACCAAGGAAAAGAAAAGAAGCAGAGTGAATCAGCATTAAACCACCATAGAAAATTAGAATCCAATACATTTTTTCTTTTGAAGTATAGGTTGCATATTTACAGTCTAACAAGCAGCTGATGAGTTTTTCCATATCATAGTCATACTTTCCATATATTACTTTGAAGATAGGATGGTGACAATAAGGGATACTTGCTTCCCACTCTCAGGCACCCACATCAGATTAACAGATGAAAAGATTCTGAGTGTGAACGGCAAGTAAATGTAGACATTTATGCACATATTGAATTGAATGGTTTGTGCATCTTTGTTCGTTCAGCCCTGTGAACAACCCCCTACTTAAACATCCTACACAATAGGTTCCGCTGCCAGCAGAGTAATGCAATCATATTGGGACTGTGTGATATAAAAATAAGACAAATTAATAAAGAAATGATCCTCCTATTCGAACTACCTGATTTTGGCTGTAAAAATCCAGAGAAGCACTCAGTGGCAGTGTTCCAATATTTGAGAAGTTCCTACAAAGACAAGGGCGTCAAACTATTTCCCAAAGCACCAAAAGGCAGGACAACAAACAATGGATGGAAACTAACCAAGGAGAAAATCAGCCTGGAACTAAGGAGAAAATGCTGAACAGTTAAAGCAATCGACCAATGGAATAACCTGCCTTCAGAAGTTATGGGTGCTCCATCATTGGAAGCTTTCAAAAAGAGACTGGACAACCATTTGTCTGAGATGGTATAGGGACACCTGTTTGAGCAGAGGGGTTGGACTAGAAGACCTCCAAAGTCCCTTCCAACTGTTATTATTCTTTTTTTTTCCAATATTTTTTTTTAAACATCTCTTTGAGTGAACAATGTGATTCCAGGTTTTTATATTCCAATACAAACATGACCATGGTTACATATTTAGCTTTCTTATCCAATTTCCTATCGTGTCATTCCCTATTCCAGTTTTCCTTTTTATATTCTCATACATTACTTTATAATATTATCTATATTCTTAATCCATTTCTATATTGATTGTGCACATTTTCTTGTATTCATCATATTTGCAGGTTTTATCACATTATGTTATTCCATTCATCATTCCAAAAATTCATCTTAATTTATTTTATCCACTATTTGTTCCCTTTCATTGTCAATTCAATCTTGCCACCCTCTTTACATTGTAACACATTTTTCCTATTTTATTTCCTTTAACCAATTATAAAAACTAGTAATAATATAGCCATTTTTAATTGCCACATTCTATATTCACATTCCTCATCATATTATATCAATATATTTTCCATTTTCCTTCCCTTTATTATTACCTACCAACTGTTATTATTCTACATTTTATGTTCTACAACCAATACAGAAATCTTTGTTTGCTACCAGCTAAGAATTACCCATATTTTGCAATATGGATATCGTACAACCTACAGCTGGATGTGACTTTCCACCCAAGACCATTTGGCCTGCTCTATCACAAAGAAATATACTCACCCAACCTGCTGAAGAGAGAGATTTCCACAGCATAGTTGGTGCAGAAAACTCCTTAGAAGTGGTGGTGGTACTAGTGGCACTTTAATTGCTAAAAAGGCAACACATGGGGGTTGGAATGGCCTCCTGGAAGAGGATGGTTGGTTCACCTTGCAAGGTCCTGCTGTCTAGTAGAATAACCATGCCGGATTGAATGCCTGTTCATAGCAAACATATAATCCAACCTTATGCTGTCTAGACAAGGTACGGCCACAGCCCCGTGAGTATTTATTCAACTGGCTGAAATTATATCCTAATGGATTAATCTCCCACAATGCATTCACTGCAATTCATTTTAAATTTTGATGGTTTAACTTTGGTGATATTTACTAATATTTTAGATACTATTGGTTTATTGTCATTTTAGATGCTATCACATTTAATATAATTTTAGTGTTTACATTATCATTTAATGTAGGCTGCAACCTAGACCTCATTCAAAGATGTTAGTTAGTTAGATTAATTAGGTTGTTCTACAAACGTATTTTAATTCTGTCTTAAACTTTATTTAATATCTGTATTGACCTATGATTGCAATAAACTGAATTGTATTGAATGGCTGGGATTAGAGTCTTAGTACCCATCTAGGGAACTCTATGCTAGTATAAGGTATTTTAAACTGTATGGTTTTTCTGAATACATAATTTCATATTTAAAGTATCCAAGATAAGGATTATAGGAAACTGTGGCAGTAGTCCACTTAAAATCTAAGAAAATAAGACTCAAACGCAATAGAATACTGAATTTTCTCTGGCCCATTTATTCCATCTTTTTTTTTTCTGCATAAAAAATTGAAGAGATACTGGCTCAGAAATTGGATGCAGCAGCCATGGGATGTTAATTAAAGATTATGGGCTTCTAATCACCTTGGCCCAACTGCTTCCCACATTTTCAGTTGAATCATATATTTGGTACAGTCATCAGGCAGTGAACAATGCTGCATTTTATGACTCCTTGCTCACTGACTAAGCACTGAGAGACAACAGGAAGAATATATATATATATATATATCTTACAGACATCACATCAAGACTGCCTTCAAAACAGACAGAAAAATAGCAGCCATCCTTAGAAACCCCAAAGATAAAATTGACCTGGAAAACCAAGGCATATACGAAGTCCCCTGTGCATCATGCCCAGCCACATACATTGGACAGACCAATAGAAGAATAAGTACCCGCCTGGATGAACACAAAAATGCAGTCAAAAAGCTGGTACACACTTTCTCACTAGTCCAACACATGGAAGCCACAGGTCATAGCATCAACTTCAGTGGCACCAAAACCCTAGCCACTATAGAAAACCCCAGCCACAGAATCATCAGAGAAGCCATAGAGATTGAAAAAAGACCAGAAAGCATGAATAGAAGAGATAATTCCACCAGACTGTCAATCATTTGGAAGCCTGCACTCACAAACAAAAAAATCTCCACACCACAAGCCAGGCAAACACCTGGGCACAGACAGATCCCCCCTGATACCTCCAACTCAAACACACCCCAACCAGGCACCCAGATAAAACCTAGCTTCCTAACTAATGATAGCTGTCCATTTACCTGGAGCCAAGCTGCGCTAAAGGCCTCCAATAAAGCAACACAATGTTGCCAGCCAATCAAGATACAAAAAGAGCCAAAAAACAGACAGGAGATATTAGAAACACCAATCAAGCAGAACATAGCAAACTCCAAGACCAATAAACAAAGACCAAGACTCCCAACCAATCAGGGTGAAGAAAAAAACCATTCTGGCACAGCAATAGGCTGCCCCAAATTTAAATCTGAAACCACTGTAAAAGTCTGACTCACAGATGAACACTATACAGAAGCCTGATGATGGCAGATGAGATTCTGCTGAAACGTCGCTACAACTTTAAAAGCACAACTACAATGACGTGAGAAAATATCTGAACAAAGCTGAATGCCATACATGTAAGTACCCGCGAAAACTTAAGAAAACATATATATATGTATGTATGTATGTATATGTGAATGTGTGTGTGTGTATGTATGTATGTGTATACATACATACATACATACATACACACACACACACACACACACACACTGCTCAAAAAAATAAAGGGAACACTTAAAAAACACAATGTAACTCCAAGTCAATCACATTTCTGTGAAATCAAACTGTCCACTTAGGTAGCAACACTGATTGACAATCAATTTCACATGCTGTTGTGCAAATGGAACAGACAACAGGTGGAAAGCATAGGCAGTTAACAAGACATCCCCCCAAAAGGAGTGGTTCTGCAGGTGGTGACCACAGACCACTTCTTAGTTCCTATGTTTTCTGGCTGATGGTTTGGTCACTTTTGAAGCTGGTGATGCTTTCGCTCTAGTGGTAGCATGCGACGGAGTCTACAACCCACACAAGTGGCTCAGGTAGTGCAGCTCATCCAGGATGGCACATCAATGCAAGCTGTGGTAAGAAGGTTTTCTGTGTCTGTCAGCATAGTGTCCAGAGCATGGAGGTGCTACCAGGAGACAGGCCAGTACATCAGGCAATGTGGAGGAGGCTGTAGGAGGGCAACAACCCAGCATCAGGACCGCTACCTCCGCCTTTGTGCAAGGAGGGACAGGAGCCCTGCAAAATGACCTCCAGTGGGCCACAAATGTGCACGTGGCTGCTCAAATGGTCAGGAACAGACCCCATGAGGGTGGTATGAGGGCCTGACATCCACAGGTGGGAGTTGTGCTTACAGCCCAACACCATGCAGGACGTTTGGCATTTGCCAGAGAACACAAAGATTGGCAAATTCGCCACTGGCGCCCTGTGCTCTTCACAGATGAAAGCAGGTTCACACTGAGCACATGTGACAGACGTGACAGGGTCTGGAGACGCTGTGGAGAACGTTCTGCTGCCTGCAACACCCTCCAGCATAACTGGTTTGACAGTGGGTCAGTAATGGTGTGGGGTGGCATTTCTTTAGGAGGCCGCACAGCCCTCCATGTGCTCGCCAGAGGTAGCCTGACTGCCATTAGGTACCAAGATGAGATACTTAGACCCTTCGTGAGATCATATGCTGGTGCGGTTGGTCCTCGGTTCCTTCTAATGCACGACAATGCTAGACTTCATGTGGCTGGAGTATGTCAGCAGTTCCTGCAAAATGAAGGCATTGATGCTATGGACTGGCCTGCCCGTTCCCCAGACCTGAATCCAATTAAGCACATCTGGGAAATCATGTCTTGCTCCATCCCCCAATGCCACGTTGCACCACAGGCTGTCCAGGAGTTGTGGGATGCTTTAGTCTAGGTGTGGGAGGAGATCCCCCAGGAGACCATCCGCCACCTCATCAGGAGCATGCCCAGGCATTGTAAGGAGGTCATACAGGCATATGGAGGCCACACACACTACTGAGCCTCATTTTGACTTGTTTTAAGGACATTACATCAAAGTTAGATCAGCCTGTAGTGTTTTTTTCCACTTTAATTTTGAGTGTAACTCCAAATCCTGACCTCCATGGGTTGCTAAATTTGATTTCCATGGATACTTTTTGTGGGATTTTGTTGTCAGCACATTCAACTATGTAATGAACAAAGTATTTAATAAGAATATTTCAAACATTCAGATCTAGGATGTCTTATTTTTGTGTTCCCTTTATTTTTTTTGAGCAGTGTATTAAAATGACAGTAAAGAGAAATACAGTCCATGGTTTTGGTGGTAGTTATTGTTCCTTGGCAGAAGATCTTTGGGAGGGGACTTATGATCACCGAAGCAAATGAGATTGTTAGTTTTATCAATTTTAAATTTTAAAATAAGCATATTGTCGTACATTGGAAAAAATTGAAAACCTTATAACCATGATGGCGAACCTATGGCACATGTGCCAGAAGAGGCACGCAGAGCCATTTCTGCCGGCACACAAGCCATCACCCAGAACAGATCCACTACTGCGCATGTGTACGTCCCCCCCACCAGCCAGTTCATTGTCGGGTATCTGCCACACATGCGTGGGGAGAGGCACACGTGGGAAATGCATGTACATGTGCAGGGAGCGGGGTGTGGGTTTTGCGCATGCATGCGCAGGGGCAGGGGGGTTGAGCATGCATTGCATTAAGGGTGCAGGTACGCATGCGTGCACACACACGCATGCACTTTTGGCACACAATGACGAAAAGGTTAGCCATCACTGCCTTATAAGAACAACATTGCTTAGAACCTTGCTTGTTATATTGTTGTGTTTTATTTTGAAACACTGTTTTTTTTTTTAATCCACATTATTTTGTTTTCAGGAGCTGTGTTTAGCAGAGTTCACTACAGGTGTGTACAGCCACACAAAAACAAAATATGGGCCAAAACATCATCCCTGTTAGAGATTAGATTGGCACCCTCTTTGATACTCTTCCCAAGGCCCTGAAGATCTGCTTCTGCCAGTAGGCCTGGAGAACCCAGAGTGGAATTGAGTCTACCAAGTAACTTGTTTAGTTGTGAGTTTTGCCATTTATAAGCCACCCTGAGTCACTGAGAGTGAATGTGTTGGGGCATATAAATGTTCTAAATCAGGGGTGTCAAACTCACTTCATGTCAGTGTCACATGACGTATTGGGACTTCCCCACCCCTTTGCTAAACCGAGCATGGCTGTGGCCAGCACATAACTCATCTGGCCTGCGGGCTGTGAGTTTAACAGCCCTGTTCTAAATAAATAAATAGTGACACTTGTTTAAGGGGGTGGGGCTTATATCACCATGTTCTATCTGCCATCTTGCTGATTGCTGACACCCCACAATGATGAATTCTGTGCTTCATCTTTCTATCTTTAGATCTCTCTCTCTCTTGGTTTAGACTTAAGGGAAAACTGTCCCAAACATTAATTATGTCTTGGATTCTATTTTATCCTTGAAAAATCTCTGATGATTAATCTATGACTGTCTCCATGAATAGGCAAGGCTTGTTATTGGAGACCTTATCTGAGGAAGTAATACCTTCTTTCTGACTTGTGAGGGACCAATACTTCTCATACTTTTAATCATTTTTAATTATAATTCTAATTTAATTTTAATTTAAATATCCAATTAATTATAATTAATTTAAAACATTTAACTCTGTGCTTTTATTTTTGATATCCCCTCGACACACAAAATATTTTTTTTATAAAAGTTTTATTTAAGTTTTCACAAAACATATAAATACAAATAAAATATCTCTTTTTGAGAACAGCGTGACCCCGGGTTATCACTTCTCCATACAGACTTAAACTCAATACATATTTATCTTGTACATTCTAGTCCATATCTTATAACTATTTTTGCATTTTTTTCAATAGCTTTTCCCTTTCATTACTTCCTATAGCCTTGTTTTAAATTATCTCATTTCTTTCTTAATTCAATTACATATTTTTTTCTAATTTTTAAAATCTTTCTAACCAATGTTTTTATTCTTTCATCTGTCCTGTTTACAATTTCATATTATCTTTCCGCATAAAACAAATTTTCCCCTGTAATTACTAGATTGGAGTGTAACACCTTTGTATCGTTTTTCAAATCTTGTTTAAAAATTTAAGTTACACTTTTACAGTTATAACATTCATTTTTTAACCTCTCTTTTATAACACATACCTATTTTCAATCAAATTCTGCTTAGTACATTCCCTTAAAATACACACTAAACTCTTAAAAGAAAAAAAGTATATATGTACATATATCTGTGTATATATGTATAACAACAGTAAGTGGAATAATTATTCTATTCAAGTACAGCTCTGCCATTAATATTAATAATAATCTTTTACATTTCTATTTCTTTTAACAAACATTGCCTAGTAATATCAGTTGTCTTTCACTTTAATCATCTATATTTTACTTATTACTGTTTTTAAATAAAAAACAAAACAATAGTTATTAACAGTAGTCAATAAAATTATTACTCTTATTCAAATTCATCTTGTCAACTGATAAAAATCTTCCATGTTTCTTTTCAGTTTTTTTAAACTTTCTTTTTAAATCATTGAGAGCCTTATTCTCTTTACAAACAAATATTCCATTACACATCAATACAATTTTTTCTATCACTTTGATCATCTAAACATATTTTCTAACCCTTTTCTATTTCTAATATAACAATGCTATCCCATGCACCCTTGCAGAATCCACTCCTTAAGTTAAATTTTAACCATTGCCTCTGTGTCTTTTAAATAGGTTTAGACCTTTAATTCTTGTACGCTTTTCCTGTACCTTTCTATCTTGTTTTTGTCCTTGGTAGCTTCTTTTCCTTTCCCTCTTCCCTCTCTTCTTCTCCCTCCCCTTTTTATTCCCTTTTCTATCTATTCTCCCTTCTGTGATCCTCCCTTCTGCTTCTTCCTGATATTATGATTGCTTTTCAAATTACTCTTTTTTTTGTTGTTGCTTCAGTGCTTAAGTTTTAAACTCTCTAATATTTTAAAGGCTTCTTTAAATGAAACAAACCCAAAAGGTGGTCTTTTTATTACCAGCACATGTCAGAAGCAGTTGTTTGATGGCATATTTCCTGCTGTTTTTTTAACGTGATAAAACTGCAACTTCAAAACTAGACCATGCTCATGCCAATAAATCATGAATTAAGGATGACATAATTATTTATTGATCAGAATGTTGACATTGTGATTAGTAGTGTATTCTATCATTCTCATCTCCTGGAAAATAACAAAACATTTTTTTTCTGCTCAGAAAATATGCAGATACACAAACTTAACTTAATTTAATATCTTGCCATATTTAGAAACAAAACAAACAAGCAATAATTTTATTCAATTGTTTGTTGTACTTCTAAACCATTCAATAATCACAACTCGCTGGGTTGGCATACAAATATGTGACAGCATATAATAAAATAGATAAAACATCAAAACAAAGCTGAATAATAAACAAAATAAAAAAAAATAAACAGGAACAACAGGACAGGAACAATAGTAAAGAAATCTTATGAGGATGACAATTACACCCACTCCTTGATTAACAGCTAACTTGCTTAGAGACCATTTGCAAATACAAGGGTAATAAAAAATTAATGATATGATCAATACGAGCATTTATAACCATATTTTATGCAACAATGCACACTGGCATAGCTATATGGGAGAACTTTATCTGAATGAGATGGCAGGAAACAGTGATCATTGCAGCGCCTCTCTTGTAATTAATTAATTTTGTAATTAATCTCTTAATTAATTTATTTAAAATGAAATTCTTGAAACATTATAGTGGGTGCTAAAGTATTTGTGACAATAATAAAGTATTCATTTTGCACAAAATATTACAGTATTTGTCCCTATAAATCTCTCCAATAAGAGAATTGCACAATTTCAGGGCTGCCATTCAACATTTATATATTGCCATAGTTTTTAAAAAAAATTGAACCAGATAAATCTTATTCAGCCCTGCCTGTTTGGCTGAATTTTGAACTGTTTTTAAACAGAGCATAAGCCCAGAGAAGTTGTTTTTCCCACATGCCATTTTCTTGGTGCCAATTACTGTTTCTCTTCTCATAAATTGCAACTATAATGGGATAAAATTAAACAGCATCAGTAAATTGCAGCTGGTGGGAAGAGCATTGTCATTTGTAAAACTAGGCAGGGAAAAAAGGTTAACCCTATTTATTCTCAATCCCAGTTAGTTCCTAACTCATTCTCCACCCACCAACTAAGAATCTAGCTTGTATTACATTTAGACTTCTGCAAACAATCTACAGATATCTTAGATTTAGAAGAAATTGATCAATCAATTTAAAGCAGGTTTCTGTGGGGTGTTTTTTTTTTTTTTGACTCTTGGAATTTTAGACTATTCTCCTGAGCAGGTAAGCCTTGAGTTGCAACCATTACTTTGGTGATTGTTCAAAGTTATGAAGATGCTGAATGAGGGTGATTTATGACTGGTCCTTGGAATTTTGGCCATTGCATAGTCACATAATTACAATGCAGGTACTCAATGCCAGCTCATAATAACCATGTCACAGCAATCCAGAGTCACCTGATCATGATGTCTGCTGTCCCCTCCCAACTTTCCACAAGCAAAATTAATGAAAAAGTCAGCAGGAAGTTAGAAGTTATTCTAGCTCCTGAAACTTTTTTCCTACCCATGCTTCATTCTGCCTGCTTGTGGTATCTCTGCATTCCCTGACACAATCAAGTATCATCCTCCATCTACACACAGCATACCTTGCCCTCTGCAGTACCTGTTTGTTATCTAGAGGGGGATTCAGCAGGTTCTGACCAGTTCTGGAGAACCGGTAGTGGAAATTTTCAGTAATCCAGAAAACCGGTAGTGGAAATTTTCAGTAGTTCGGAATATCACCTCTGACTGGCCTCGCCTCCATCTATTCTCTGCCTCCCGAGTCCCAGCTGATTGGCTGGGTCTTCTTTTGATGTCCTGCACAGGAGAACAGAGCTGGAAAGCAGGTTTTAATGGAGAGGGGAGGGAATAGGATTTTGCAGTATCCTTCCCCTGGAGTAGGTTTGCATATTTTTTTAGTTTTCCATATCTCTTTGTCAGATAGCGTGTATACAAAATAGGAGTTTGGGGTAGAATTCTAAAATGCAAATATTGGCCATATATGATAGTCATGAGGCCTGTTCCTCTTCTCATCTAAATATAATGTATATTATTTGAACACATTTATTAGTGGGAGGTGCAGTCACTATCATTTCAGTTTCACTTCATTTTTAGAGAAGGCTGGCTCCATCCAGTTCTGTTCCCGACTCTGTTTCTCATTCCAAGAGAACAGAGGTGGGTATTCAGCAAGTTCTGACCAGTTCTGGAAAACCGGTAGCAGGAATTTTGAGTAGTTGGGAGAACCATCAAATACCTCCTCTGATGGGAGATTTTACAGTATCTTTCCCCTGCCACTCCCACCAAGCCACGCCCACAGAACCGGTAGTAAAAAAATTTGAATCCCACCATTGCAAGAGAAGCTGAAAGTCTTTGACAAAGATTGGAAGAGAAACAAATATGCAGCAAAGTCAAAAAGTAACCTGGGATCCTTCCTTCCTCCCTCCCTCCCTCCCTCCCTCCCTCCCTCCATCTTTTGGTGGATCAACATGTTCATTAACATGTTTCATAAATGGCTGGAGACTATCCTGCCTTCCCTTCACAATAACACTTATTGCCATTAGCGTTATAATACTCACCAGCCTTGTTGGAAGAAGTTGTTCAGATTAAATGTTCATTCACTTGTCAGATGGATCTTGACATTGAAGTTGTTTTCTATGTAAGAATTAAATTACTTTAGTATAGAGTCCCTTATAAAGTTCCTCTTATAGCCTTGGAAAACCTGACTGTTCAAGAAGATTTTTTGCACTTGAGCATTGTAAATCTCCCAGTGCCAGTAATTATTTTTCTATGTTTAATAGTAACAATTAACTATAATTACCTATGGCATTCCTTTATTGCATTTTATTGGTTATGTTTATTGCTTTTGTACAGCACTTAATGTCACTGACTCCAGCTGTTTATAAATGCATCAATCAGCCAGCCAGTCAGTCAGACTTCTTTTGGGGAGAGGAAAACTTAACAATGCTTTGTTTTAACGACTGTTGGTAATCAGTCTAAGGTAGCAGCAGGGGCAGTAAATAATCTAGCAATACCAGAGAACTAAACTAGCAACCCTATGTCTTTTCTTTTCCAACTTCACAGCAACCCCTTGGGCTGCCCAGGATATAAACATGGTAGAATTCAGGATCATAATCATCATTAATATTATATCCTATGTAGCCTTGGAAACACTAGAAAAAGCATCAGTCATGAAATAGACCATTTCTGGACACTCTGTTTCAAAGAAATAGTGAGGCCAATTGATCAACATGTGATTAGCTCTTTCAATACAGAAAGAGCTGTTTTTCATTAACTTCCTTGGGGAAGTTTCCCTCTCTGTTTTTTTTTTTATCCAACAGTAAATGAATTGGGTTCAACCACAAATGCTCTATGGTTTGTGAATTGTATGGATCAGAATTGAGAAAGTTGTAGCTTTCTCTTGATAGGACCAGATTATCTTCCCACTACTCTTGAAATGGAAGGTTGTCTCAGACTTAGGAAGGATGGGAATATTATGAAGGGAAGAACACTCAACATAATGTTCTCCCTTCTCCTTTGCAAGTTCTAGATCCCTTCCTTTCCCAATGGTCTTTCTTCTTGCTATTCTTCCCGTAACACAAGAGGGAATAACATTGCTCTTTCCTTCTTCTCCCTTCACTCCCTTCCTCCACCAAAGGTCCTGTGTCCTGTGGACACTGATATCCACATGAGCATCAAATATCCTGAACGCCTACACACAACCATTTATGCAATTATAAATCCAATTTTTTAATGGCCTATTCAAAACATTTTGCTTTAGATAGCCATATTCTATTTGATTCATCAGTTACTATAGTAGAGATACTAATTGATCTACATAAACATTTCAGTGTGACATGGCTTCAGTCTGGAGAATAATAGCAATAGCAATAGCCCTTGATTTATATACTGTTCCATAGTGCTTTGCAGCACCCTCTGGGTGATTTGCAATATCAGCATATGGCCCCCAACAATATGAGTCCTCATTTTACCACCTTGAAAGGATGGAAGGCTGAGTCAACCATGAGCCTGTCAGGATTGAACTGTTGGCAGTGGGCAGAGTTAGGCTGCAATACTGCATTCTAACCACTGTGCCACCAGGGCTCATAATATCTTATACACAACAGAGGGTGGACAGCTATTTGTCACAGATGCTTCAGCTGAGATTCCTGTATTGAACGGAGGTGACTAAATGGCTCTTTCTAATTATATGCAATGTATTTTGGAATATTTTATTCTAACAGTCCTACATGGGATTCAACATCCATCTTGAGGAAAGTTGAAAGGAAAATATTTTTTTTGTTTTCCACCTTAGTAAATGGTATAATTTTAGAAGTGTGTGTCTGTGTCTGAGAGAGAGAGAGAGAGAGAGAGAGAGAGAGAGAGGGTGGGGAGATGTTTGTAAGTGGTACATGGATGAATGAGATAAAATATGTGAGAGAAAATCCATTATGGGCATTTTCTGGAAGAATTATTTTCCTCCAGTTTTCCACATGAGGGCACATCTGAAGGAAAACCTTTATACCATGGCTGAAGAGGAAAATATGTCTGTTGCTGATTTTTGCCTTTCCTAAATATAGTGGCGTTTTCTGTTAAACTAGGGCTACCTATTCCAACATTTTCTCTAAATCATGACAGCTATGTCAGCAGCACTAGTTGATTGCTTAGGAATCTTCCATCCCTGAACATAAAAAAAAGTTGTTTGAAAAGACTTCAATCTTTTGCAAACCTGTTCCTAAAGGTGAATGAATTACTTTTCAGAAACAATAGCTCTAGGTCAGTAATTGGCAGAGCTACATGAAGAGTGATTATCGTGCGCTCTCTCTTTTCTTTTAAAAAAAGCTTTTTTCAACATTTCTCAGCCATCCTTTTTTCTCTGTTTGATCCTCACAGCTATTAAGATAAATAGCGGAATGCCTTAGTTATAAGGGATAATAGTTTTGCAATAAATGTAGCAATTATTTTGTGTTCAGCCAAGAGTACTGTTTTGGAATGCTAAAATCTTAAAACTTCAGTCCAAGTTAAACAGCATATAATTTTCTACACATTGTGGAATTATTTTTTAGCCAACATAAAGCAAAAGAATAACCTGCTTCAAAGTGTAGACAAACCTGATGTATTTTGGCTGTCGTAAATGCCCAGGGCATTTGTAAAAGAAAGAGACGGAGATAATTTTATAATTCAATTGAATGATCTAACAGGTAGTAGCTCTTTCCTTGGATATAATGGGAAAGAAATAGCAAAACTATTGAACTTCATGGAAGTATCAAAGTTGGTAGGGGATAAATAATGTCAAATCCCATCTCTGGCAGCACTGGATTTGCTGCCAGCTTCTTGTGATTGAAGCTCATGTGCGTGTGTGATCCTTTAAACTGAACTGTGAGCAAGAGCATTATATTGTCTTTCAATCCCGAGCAATAGTGTGGCATTTTATTAATCAAGCTTTTTTTTTGCTTTGTTTTTTGCAAGCTCCAGCTGAGTTTGGCTCTTGCCTTGACGTGTTGTGACTGATTCCAGTTTCTGATTCATATGTTCCAGGGTAGGAGGAAAAAGATTGCATGTCTTGAAGTCATTTTTGCAGTATAGTTTTATTTTCTTAATAACCAACAGATGCATCTTCATGTCTACCTTAAGACAATCATAACTCTACAGAATAGGCAGAGATCCAAATAACCTTCTCTTTTCTGTGCTTGGTATGCCTACAGTGATTAGATCAAATTTAGTTGGCTATTTTGTCTCAGTGATCAGAAAACAGTTAGCATACTGATAAGTGATTTGTTCATAAGTTGCTAATTGCAGCAATGGAATAATTGGAAGGACCATGGAATAATTAGATCCATATATTTCAATGGTCATTGATTAGGGTTTCCTTACGGATTACCTATAGGGATCAAAAGTGGGATCTACCTGTTGCAGTTGTTCTTCTTTCTCTAGGGATGATTCCAGTTGCTGCTGGCAAGAATTTGACCCAAAGCTCCTGACATCACGATTGAATAATCGTGGGTATGTAGACTACCTGAAAAATTTCCATCTTCAGTCCTGAATGGAGTGTCACTTTCCATTTTAGGAGTGGAGCTCAATTTGGGTCATTTTTTTGGACTAGGGGCATTTTTTTTTAAAGGATAGGTAGCATTTCTGGGCAGATTCATGTTGTGCACTACTGATGTCCATTTTAGGACCAGGAGGCCTTCCAGACAATCAAATTAGTCACCTTGTTTATGGAGTATTGCAACACACTCTACATGGCCACTGAAGTCCACTCAGAAGCAGCAGCTAGTCCAGAAAGGGGCATCCCAGGCTGTTATGGGCACGCCAATATGTCATGAGCTGTACTGGTTGCCATTTAGGTATTGGCTGCAATTCAAGATGCTGGTTACCATTTATGAAGCCTTTTATGTCATGAGGGACTGTTAGTTCCAGTAGTTTCATCCATTATGTACAATCGGACAGAATTCACATGCTCTAGGTCCCATCAGTCAAAGAGTATCATCTGATGAGAACCCAAAAGAAGCCCTTCTTTATTGCAGCACCTGCTTTCTGAAACAGCATCCCTCCAGGAATTTGTACTCCCCTGCCATACTCTTATTTAAATAGGTTTTTTAAAAATGGTTTTCCTCACAAAACTTGGGCTAATATAGATAGTGGATCTCTTATGGGCCTAGGCATGTTAGTGTGTATGTTTCATTGTTTTTATCCAGAGGTCATTATTCTTCCTCCTTCAAATCAATGAATCCAACTGTCCAATCTTTCCTATGCTGATGAGGAGGGTGCAGCAAAATGCCTCCCTTTGTATAGGAGTAACTTTTAATGTGATTGGAATATATTTTAAAAATATATGAAGTAAAAATATAAAATCCTGTCTCAGTCTTGAATTAATATACATAATAACTTCCACCCCAACAGAAAAAGAATGTTTTAAGTGAAGCATTGAGTTTAATTTCTAACAGTATGTTTTATTCAAACCTTTTAAATGTATTGCTTTTATTCAAGCAATGGAGTCCAAAATTCTGATAGTACTTTTTTGTTGTTGTTGAATAAGATATCACTTAAGATCTATTGAATTTTTTTTTTTTTTGGCATTGATGTTAATGCTTATTCCTAATTTTTAGGCAGAATGGGAATCTTTCAATTTTTATTCTTTTAATCATTAACACTTGCATGTCAAGAATAATTGTCAGAATTTTTCTGTCATAGGTATGCTTGTAGTATATGAGATATTTTTGAGACTGAAAATGCCACAGGACCGAAGTGGGATGTAAGTGGATATGGGAAGCATCAAAATTGTCACTAAGCCATAATAGCAAATATTTAAATGAAGAATGATGTGTGTGGGCTTTTTTTTAAATGAGAGGCTAGAATGTGCAAGAGAAAAAAAGATAAAAGGGCAAAATAAGAAAAGTAGAAATGAAATATTTAGAGAAGTGACTTTCAGTCCTCATCTCAACAAATATGAACAAATTTAGTATTTCTTCATTCCCTATAATGTTTCTTCACTCCCTATAAGAGTTATATGCAAAATATCTCTTCTTCTCATAAACCATCTCTTATTGATATATACATCAAAAATCATTAACATTACAGTCCTGGTGTCAGCAAAAAGTTCACAAGACTTCCCAGAATTTTATATAAATGTGTTTTAGTTTAACCTTGGATAAACAAACCAAGTTCACACTCCTTTCTTTTGCTTCTAACTATATTTAATTATTCAGATTTAACCAACAGAAGAGAATTGATTTAGATGTTGTTATAGGGTTTGACGACTCTTCAGTTTTTCTTTTCCCCTGATCAAAAGGTTGTTTGAGGCTTTAGCAAATGTCTTTTATTAATCCTTTAAGTAGTCATTATCCAGGTCATTCTGTTGGCTAGCTATTTGCATTTCCACATTTACTGCCACCTTTGTTTTATAATCCATATTTTTAAATTTTCCATTATTTAAATAATATCTTTATATTCTAATATTTCTGCATCAATTTTTTATCTTGTAGATGTCCCATCTATCAGTTCTTGTGTAACATCCTTGGACATAGTCTATGCATAGAAAAAAACTTCTGTTGCTGACATTGCAGCTACTAGTTTCTGTCCCCATTCTTCAAATATCTCCTGAAATATTTCAAATGTTACTACCTTTTTCTGTCATTTTGTCTCAATGCTACCCAAAGACAAAAACTAGCCTATCTCTTTTTCTTTTTCCTTTTATGCCTAGAATTTCTAGTCCTCCCTAATGTTGATTTTCTGAAACTATATGTCTTGAATTTCTGTTATGACTAAGTTATGACTAAAATTAAATAACTTAAATAATTAAATAATACTCTGAAGGTATTGTTTTTATATAATTATTTAAAATATCCTATAGCAAAAGTTTTAAAATTCCAAATTTGGTCCCTTAATTCATTTATAATATTAATTCTTAGATTACTTTTTGACACTTATTTCAAATTCCTTAAATTCTTAAGTTTATAGCTTTTCTTTTATTCTGGAATGAAGGTGAACTCACCAGGTAGCTTTGTGGTGTTGTTATGTTCAAGATATTTTATAAGCTTAATTTAATTAAATAGGTAAATCCCAATAGTGATTAGAAACATAATGGTTTTTCTTCATCTTCTGGCACTCAGTTCCATGGGAAAACTGCTATGTTGTGATCTCCTCATCTCTCACTGTCTCCTTTTCACAGAGGGATCAGATGTCCCATCTATCAGTTTCATGGGATCAGTCTACTTGCTGGTCATTCAGTTGTGGCTACTTCGTTGTCTCAGCTTATTCAGAGATGTGTTAGCTTGTTATTCCTCACCCAGAAGTCCCCTGTCTTGATCTTCCTTGAATATATAACTTTTTGTAATTTATTTTGCAAAAGATAATCTTTGTGTGGTTTGGGTATAACTTTGACAAAATTTGACCAGATCTTCTACCATTTTCCCAATGTTTAATGTAAAAATGTTAAAACAACGTTGTCCATTTTTCCATTCCTATTTCATTTTTTTGTGTTAAATTAAGAAAAGCAAAAAAGCAAAAACAAACCTAAACTATGATTACCAAGTTCAGAAAAACCAGGAAAAAAAGAGCTTAGTTATAAAAGCCCTTTCCAGTTGCAAAAGGTAAGGCCATCATGTGAAGATGTGCCAGTTATGAGAGTCATGATCTTGGAATCATGATTTTACTATTACTTCCTATACGTCAGGAAGAAAATTGGGTCCACTCGCGGCTTTGTTCAACTCAAGGGCCATTTGTGAACACCTTATTCCTTTTCATAGGTAGACCAGAGCAGAAAATCAACTCCACAGGAAGGCTACAACAACTTTTATTGAGATTGGCTATAATAACTGAATCTTGCAAGTCTAATCATGCTGTACCTTTTTCTTATTATAGTTCAGTAAATTAGGAAGGTGCATACCTAAACTGCTCAATGTTCTGGACTTCTGAAAAATATATTTGTTTGCTTTTGCCCAGACAACAGTTCCTACATATTTCCATCAAGGTCATCTTACTTGTTATCTACAGCAGTGGTCCCCAACCTTTTTTGTGCCACGGCCTGGTACCGGCATCACAAAATCATCCGTGGCCCGGTACCGGCATCAGCACGCATGGCAAGGCGAGCTGAGCGACCAGCCAGCCAGCCATCCCCCGCTTCTCCCCACCACCTTCAACTTCTCTTTTGTACCTGTGTCGATGGGCTTCGCGATGGCTTCGGGACGGTCGCTCGGCTCACCTTGCCATGCGTGCTGAAAGAATCCTCGCATCTTAGTTTTGTTCGAAGCCCCCCCCCCCTCGATGAAACTAAGGCGTGAGGATTCTTTCAGCACCCAAACGCCGCTTTCTACCCAGAAAAGCTCACTGGAAGCACTTTTTCATCAAAACAAGATGGCGGCGCCCAGCAAACCGGCAGCCCAGTAGAAATTGTTTCACAGACCGGTACCAGTCCGGGGACCAGTGGTTGGAGACCTCAATCTACAGGCTATCCTGACTCTTCCCTCTGAGATGTACAGTAGGGAATCAAATATAGGAAGTCTTTGCAGTATACCTTACCATATATGAATCTCTAAAAAACTGCATTTTTCAGAATGTTAAAAAAAAAAGAGTCAAGGCCTAGGAAGTCATGTAGTCTTATGATGAGTTGGGGTCCATCTACTCAACTAATTTAAACTGACAGCCAATAACTTTATGGAAAAAAAAACTCATCCTAATTTATTTTACTCTGCTTTTCTTTTCCCTTTTCATTTTGTACTACAGCTGTGCAAAGAGGCATTTCAGTTCAACAAAGCTTCAATCAAGTGGTCAAAAGCAGGACTTCCCTTTGAGGAGTAGAGTGGTTGTTCCACTCCAGATGTTTAAAGGACTTCTACATATGAAGCTCTTTCCATAAGAGTGAAGTGACCAGTTGAGTCAATGTCAATGTTTTGATCTGAGGGTTTGAGACAGAGCTACTCAATTTTTGAGTGAAGCCATCACACTGTGAATCACATCACTGTCTTGGTGTTCATTAAAGAAACATCTTGAGGCTGAGCAACTCCAGTTCAGACAATCCTATAGTCTAACTGTTATGTCCCTGGAACTTGAAGAAGTTCCCTCTCAGGTCCGTTCGCGCTGCGGGGGCGGTTGCCCTCTCTCTCATTGGTTGGTTCTTCCCAGCAGCCAGCTATAAAAGCAGGCTGCGGGGTCCAACCAGTTGCTGATCGCTGCGAGCCAGTTCCAGGCTTGGCAAGCACGTTCAGTCCTTTATTATTCTAATAAAGTATTGTTGCATCCATGCCCTGGTTCAGCCTCTCATTACCCGAACTTAACACTGGCGACGAGGATGGGATGGCTACCAGAGGCACAATGCAACCGCTGAATCACTAGCCGCCGATCTGTAGCCAGAGAGAACGATCGGCAGGCGATAGAGCAAACGCTGATCCGCAGCCAGAGAGAGCGGTCAGCAAGCAACGAAAGTGAGAAGCATCTGTAGCCGCTTGTTAGCCAAGCTACAGGGAAAGTGAAGCGCTGCGAGCCGCAGCCGCTCGTTTCTTTAGGCGCGAAATTCAAACGGCTGTCATTTGAATTTCCGCCCTAAAAGTACAGCGCGGTGCTGTATTACAAGTCACTGACGCCCACGCAGGCGCGAATTTTGAAACGCTGCCAACGACCGGTGCAGCCTAACCTCGTGTTACCCAGAGAGAGAGAGAGAGCTGTGAAAAGCCTCTCCAGAGCTGAAGTCACTTGCCTGCCACAGGCACAAAAACCGTCCTGCTGCTGCCCCAGAGAGATTTTTTTTCAACAGATTATCCAGCCTGATTTTTTTTGTCATCATGAACTCCAACCCAGTTTTCCCAGCATTCAAGCCGGATGAGGAGAAGTGGGACTCATACAAGAATCGTTTTAACCATTACATCGACGCAATTGGGTTGGCTGATGCAGGGGAGCACAGGAAAAAATCATATTTCCTGATCTACTGTGGAGCCATCGTCTTCGATACTGCCACAGCACTCGTGGCTCCACGTGAGTTAAAAAACGTTCCCTGGACAGAACTGTTAGAAATCCTCACTAACCACTATTCTCCTAGGCCCTCACAGATTGCCAGACAGTTCACTTTCCGAATGAGGAAGCAATCAGACAAAGAGACCATCAACCAGTACATGGCTGCCCTCAGATCCGCAGCTCTCCATTGTGGGTTTGGGACCTACCTGGAGGACATGCTCCTCGACCAGCTGGTCTGCGGAGTCAAGGACCTTCACCTCCAAAGGCGCCTACTTGCTAAGAAGGACCTCAACCTCGCGCAAGCCGTCGAGGAAGCCCTGGCAGCAGAACTGGCAGCACACTCAGTCACCGAAATCCAAGGTCCTGCTTCCAAGCAAGGTGCAGTTTCAGTCCACTCCGAAGAGGTGGCCATAGAGGAGGACCCCAGCGATGCAGCCGACATCCACTGCCTCGCCCACGCCAGACACCCACAGGTAGGAGCCAAGCAGGAAAGCGTCAGTCCACCCAAGCACATCACCCTGTGCCTATCCTGTGGTGGATCACACCTGAGGACCACCTGCAAATTCAAGGGAGCCACTTGCAACATTTGCCACGAAAAGGGGCACATCGCTAGAGTCTGCCAGGCCACTCACAACTCGGCACAAAGGCACCCCTCCTTTTCACAGTCTGGACCCCAAAGGCAAGTATTGAACTGTCGCACTCGCCACCATGCTAAGCACGCTTGCCATGCCATTAGTAAAATCTCTCTCTCCGTTTTGATAGAAGGTAGACCTTGTCGCATGGAGGTTGACACGGGGTCAGCGCTCTCAATTATCTCTTGGAGCACCCTCAAGAGACTACAGCCCAGTCTATCCAGGAACCGGCTCCAGAAGTGCCAGTTTAGCCTGAAGGACTACCAGGGGAAGGACATTCCTGTAATCGGCAGAGGCAAGTTTTCTGTTAATTTTAAAACTTTCAAAGGCCACCTACCTCTAGTGGTAGTTAACGGAAACCTCCCCACACTCTTGGGGCTTGATTGGTTTCCCCATCTCGGCCTAGGGTTGACAGGAGTCCATGCTGTCTCAGCCTCAGACACTGACTCCTTATTCGCTGACTACTCAGACGTATTCAGCAATGAACTGGGGTGTTATAACGGTACCCCTATCTCATTCTCAGTCGACCCCCAAGCAGTCCCAATCAGGCTAAAACCTCGTAGAGTTCCATTCACTATTCGGCCTAAATTAAATGCGGAACTGGATAAATTATTAAAACAAGGGGTCATTGAGCCAACAGATTTCGCCAAATGGGAGACGCCCATTGTCACACCCCTCAAAAAAGACGGTAGCCTGAGAATTTGCTCGGACTACAAAACCACAATTAATAAGTTTTTACAAGTTAGCGCTTACCCAGTGCCCGTCATTCAGCATTTATTACACACTTTTGAACCTGGCAGCATTTTTGCCAAATTGGACATGTCTCAAGCGTATCAACAGTTCCCTGTTGACAACCAAACAGCGGAACTCCAGACCATTGTCACCCACAGGGGTGCTTTCCGGTGCAAGCGTCTCCAATTTGGCGTAAGTGTTGCCCCAGGCATTTTCAATCCCTCATGGAGCGGATTTTGCAGGGCCTCCTGGTGTAGTACCCTACTTCGATGACATCTTAGTCTCGGCCAGGGACAGACCCCAACTCTTCCAGAGAGTTCGAGCAGTGTTAGAGAGGTTCAGACAGCATGGCCTCAAGTTAAAAAAAGAAAAATGTGCCATTGCCACTAGACAGGTGGACTTTTTGGGTTATAAAATTGACGCCTCAGGCATTCACCCCCTGGAGTCCAAGGTTAAGGCAATTCACGAGGCACCCACGCCAACCTCCAAAGCGGAACTGCAAGCCTTCCTGGGGCTATTGAATTTTTACGCGTCGTTCCTGCCCCATAAAGCATCTGTGGCGGAACCCCTACAGAGACTTTTGGATAAAAAATTGGCTTGGCATTGGGGACACAAGGAAGACTCCGCCTTTCGCGCAGTCAAATCACTACTCACGTCGGAGGCGGTCCTTATTCAGTTTGACCCCAACCTTCCATTAGTGTTAGCAGCGGACGCATCCCCTTTTGGAATTGGGGCAGTGTTAAGCCACAGGCTCCCCAATGGCTCCGAGGCCCCCATCGCTTTTTTTTCCAGGACGCTCTCTGCAACAGAGCGCAATTATAGCCAAATCGATAAGGAAGCTTTAGCAGCTGTCGCAGCTGTGAAGAAATTCCATGAATTTCTTTTTGGCCACTTTTTCGAGCTGGTCACGGATCATAAGCCTCTCCTGGGTCTACTAGCTGGTGACAAACAGACCCCTCAAGTCCTGTCTCCTAGAATGACAAGGTGGACTCTTTTCCTAGCGGCATACTCGTATAGACTCACACACCGTCCAGGTAAAACATTGTCCCACGCAGACGCCCTCAGCCGCTGCCCCCTGCCTGCTCCAGCTGAGGATCCTGCACCGGTCCATGCTATCTTTGAGGTCACCCAATTGGACCTTCCCATCACTGCCCTTGACCTTGCTGCCAAATCCAAGGCAGACAAAACAATCACCCAGGTACTGGACTGGGTGAGGAGGGGGTGGCCGGGCGGTGATGTTGAAACCAAATTCACGCCTTTCAAGACCCGCCTACAGGAATTATCCAGTTTGCAGGGCTGTTTGCTGTGGGGCACACGAGTGGTCATCCCGACCTCACTGCGTACCCGAGTTCTGGAGGTGTTGCACGAAGGACACCCTGGCATCGTCAGAATGAAGGCATTAGCACGCAGCTACGTATGGTGGCCGGGCCTTGATGAAGACATCAGCAGATGGGTAAGCTCCTGCCATCCCTGCCAGGAATCCCGTCCATCCCCTCCAATTGCCACCCCCACTAAGTGGGAAAGTGCCAGCGCACCATGGTCCAGGATTCACATCGACCTAGCAGGCCCGATGCACGGCAAAATGTTCCTGGTGATCGTGGACTCTTACTCTAAGTGGATTGACGTGGCACATCTATCCACAACCACCACGCAAGCGATTACCAAAGTATTGACTCGCCTGTTTGTAACACACGGGCTACCAGACTCTATTGTTTCCGACAATGGCCCCCAGTTCGCATCGGCAGAGTTCAGCCGTTTCGCTGCCAACCTGGGCATCCGCCACATCTTCATGGCTCCCTTTCATCCTGCCAGTAACGGGCTGGCAGAAAGAGCCGTTAGGACCACTAAAGAGGCTCTAGCTAGGTTCAGTAAGGAAGACTGGCACCACAAACTCTCCCGTTTCTTGATGAGCCAGCACTCAACCCCGTGCACAGTCACTAATAAGTCCCCGGCTGAGCTCCTGATGGGTAGACGCCTGCGGACTGTATTGGACAGGCTTCACCCACATTACTGCCCTGACTCTCCCCTCGCTTCCACATCGGGGGTTAGGCATTTGGTCTTACAGGAACCCGTGTTTGCGAGGAACTTCGCTGGTGACCCTCTGTGGATCCCGGGCGAGATCGTGGCCATCACCGGACCCAGGTTGTATCGAGTCAGACTGGAGGACGGCCGAGTCTGGAGAAGGCACGTGGACCAGCTGCGGAAGCGCCACGACACCCCCGTTAGCGGTGACTCAGGGTTACAGACCGGAACGAGTCCACAGCATCAACCCCACATCAGCACCAACTCCGGTGACCTGCTTACACCAGCAGCCAAGCCAGGGAACCCGAACACGGACCACGACCTCCAGATGGCCGACCAGTCCGAACCAGTCAACGGGAACACGTCCCCAGAGACCAACCCTTCGAGTCCTGAGCCAGCCCTGACCGAGGGACGTGCTCGTGACTCCCTACCGATCCAACCCTCCATTGCAGACTCTGAACTGACAGACAACTCACCAGAGTTGCGCCGTTCTGGGCGCCAGCACAAGCCTCCAGCGTACCTCAAAGACTATGCGTGTTCGCATCTGGGGGGAAGGGGTGTTATGTCCCTGGAACTTGAAGAAGTTCCCTCTCAGGTCCATTCGCGCTGCGGGGGTGGTTGCCCTCTCTCTCATTGGTTGGTTCTTCCCAGCAGCCAGCTATAAAAGCAGGCTGCGGGGTCCAACCAGTTGCTGATCGCTGCGAGCCAGTTCCAGGCTTGGCAAGCACGTTCAGTCCTTTATTATTCTAATAAAGTATTGTTGCATCCATGCCCTGGTTCAGCCTCTCATTACCCGAACTTAACACTAACCCTTTGTCTTTTAAAAAATAGTTTGTCTTTTTTTTCTGGTTAAAATATTTTGTTTTTCATCTTCAGACTTCATTGTGCATGCAAATGGAAGCACTTGTGGTGCTTCTTCCCATGATTAGGAATAAAAAAGGCCAAAAGAAAGCTTTCTCATATAGCATTTCCAAGTGTCCTATCATTAACTTTGGGAAACAGTCAATCTTTGGGAAACCAAGTGGCAGTGACAAAGAATATGCAACAGATTGTGGGCTCACTTCCAAACACTGATCGCAGCATCTCAAAACGCTGATTATAAACCTAGAGAAGATGCAGAACAGAGCAAACCAAATGATCAGATGGGCACGAAAATGATTCTCTGATGGGAAAAAGTGTGTGCTATTTATAAAGTAAGTGTAGGAAACATAACAGAAATTTACAAAATTCATTGCCAGACAGCCACATTAATATTAATATTTAATATGCATAGAGCCTTATGGGAAAAATTAATTATACCAAGATACAATAGACAGCAATTACCTTCCAAGACATGTGGGTATGGTCACAAATTAATCCAGGATAAGGCAATCTTGTCTTCACACTTTTCATAGACAGCTAAATAACAATTGCCAGGAACTGAAGAGTTAGCTTTCTATAAGCAACTAAGGAAACTTAATAGTAGTGGTTTACAGGCTTTGCTTTTTAAAAATAAATAAATAAATCACAGTTTAATGTGATTTTTGAGCTGGCTTAGGCGGCCTACTTCCAAGCATATACTGTTTCAGGAAATGACATATTTTACTTTTTCCCTGAAAGAGATTATTAGGTTATTCATACTTATCCTGTAAACTCCTGATATTTTATACATAATCATCTCTGTGACCTTAATGTTAGGGGTTTTTTTGTTTTCATTTGGACGATGGAACTGCTGAAAACTTTGCAAAAACAGAAGTCTTCCCAACGGTGTATTGTGACTTTGTTCTGAATCTCACTCAAAGTCAGTTTTATCTTCAAATCTACCCTTCCTAGCCTGAGGTATCCATCAGGGATTATTCTATAGTACCTTCGTTGTAACCATGGTTACCCACAAGGTTTTTTCTTTTCAGTTATGCCAGTTTTAAATCTTGTTCATACCAAGGGAGACTACTATGTTTAAAAACAAATTACAAACAAACCACATGTTAATAAGTGGAGGGTTTTTTTTAAAGATAATAATTTTCTTTACTGGCATTTCAAAATATCGATAGTCCATATATTCCTGAAGTTACTCAAGTTTCAGCACCTAAGGTTTTCTTTTTTTTTTCGAGAAAAGCCTACAATAGGAAGTGATAAAGTACAAACGGGCAAAGTTATATCACACACAAGGGCAAGGCCAGGATTTCCCATTTTTCTTCATTGCTTGAGATTGATTTTGTTTATATAGTGTGGTATTTTTTAAATTAAATTTGTTTGGGATCTTAAATTATATTTGACCTACCTCAGAACAATCTGCAACTTAGTTGGCTGCAGTAAAACTGTGATAAGTCAAGAAAGGATTAAAATATTAACGTATTTGGAAGATCTAGAACAGGCAAGTCCAACCTGCAGCCAGTGGGCCACATGTGGCCCTAGACAGCTAATAATACAGCCCCACAAGATAATAAAAAATGTAAAAATTAACGAAGATACACACACACACACACACACACACACACACACACGCACACGCACACCTACACACACACACAGCCCAAGGCAATTCCTCTTCATTCCATGCAGCTCAGGCAAGTTGAAAATGATTAAATAAGTGGATAACCATTTATTAGAAGGAATATGAAGTTAGAAATAGCACTTTCAGGTAGAGCTGGTAGGCTCCCAGTTGATTTTAACTACTGTTATGGAGGTCAGGCGGGTAGGGGGTTGATAAAAAGAGAGGGGAATAAACATTAAACTTTGTTAATAGGCAAAAACTCAGCTCAGAAGAATATGGGAAAAATACTTCTAAAGTTTGAGAGAGAAGAGGCACATGAGAGAAAGAAAAAAAAAAGACAGGCTTAGAGGTCAAAGAGGAAAAGAAGGCAAGAGAAGCAAATTGGAAATGTGAATGAGAATGAGGGAGCCCAAAAAAGGATGAGAGGGAAATTACAACATGAGATGATACCCTAAGATAATCACAAGTAGTGCTTGTTGAGCAACTGTCAGGTACATGTATCCATATGCAAAAGGTTCAAATTTATTGGTGTATTGCTCAATCTTTATTCACAGAAATCTTTTCAGACTAACTGTTAGCACCTGAGTGGAATTAGATAAGTTTCAATGGGAGGCGGGTTGGAATTTTTATTCTTGTGACTATGTAGAGATTCTAAACTGATGCCTCACTTGATGCCTCCCCTTGGCTCTGCCAGTCTCTCCCCTAACAACAACTTCAATTGGGACTGGTTGTTTGTGAAGTGAAATGGCTAATAAATGAAACTGGAACTGTGCTTTATCTAATTTCAGTTGTCCTTTGTTTTACAGACCTGAAAAGGTTATATCTTCAAGAACTGCTCACAAAGGTACTTTTTCATCATCACCATCTTAATTATGAATGGTCACTGTATGAGGTAATTTCTAAATGAGGACTATGATCTATTTGCCAAGGGGGTGGAGACAGCCAATCCAGCTGGGAATTAGAGAGGAAAAGAACCCAGAAAACCTCCCCATCTATCTCTATGGAGGAGGCAGCTGGGCAGCAGCTCAGAAGGTACCTTCCACTTCCTTCTAAGCCACCTTCCTTCTGATCACATTACCTAGAATGGAATTGCTATTAAGAAATGTAAATAATTCTAGGAGTCCCTTTCTATAGGTTTCCCCTGCCTTGGTTTCCCCAGAAAAATTTGCTGATCTAAGCTCACCCTGAGAGAACTGTAAACTGTCCTATTTGAAATCACAACGATACTCAAGACACTTAAACCATTGCCAGTATGGTTAACCCAGTCTGAGTTTCGAGGTTCTTTCATGGGCTGGTAGTCCAGCAATTCAGCACCAGCTTATCCGGCAGTCTTGATGTGAGGCTTAAGTTCAGTCAAGATTCAGTTATCTAACATGTCTGTAGGCCATCCTTTATTATAATATAAATAGCAGTACTTAATGTACCCTGAGCTGCCCCAATAAATAAGCCTGTAATTAATATAGTCTTTGGACCTATTAAAAGTGTCAAAAAGTCCATGGAAACACATAAGCATTTCAGAATATTCTCCATATACAGTATGCAGGGTTTTTTTTCTACTTCTGTATTGTAATTTTATATAGAATACAGCCATCCATGCTTTTTTTCTTTAATTACCTCCTTCTGGATGCTACTTTCTCAGACATAATTGTGTTTGTGTGTAAATTGGCCACTAAACTACTTGTGCAAGCCAGCTGGAGTTTTCCAATAATACTTACCTGGATTATTGGAAAACCATGGCACTACTAACTAAATCCATGAAGCGACTTGTTCTCTAATTGTTATTTTTCAAGTTATATAAAAGCACTGAATCTAAAAAGTAAAATCTGTTATTCGAAGGATGTCAGGGAAGATTCAGAATGAGACTGTTAAAGCCATTGATAAAGAAAGGTCAGCCACAAACAACAACAAATTAGCCTATGTTACATGACAGGTGAAATCATCTTTGGGGAATAAGTACCTGCCTGTTTGCTGCTACATGGGTCCTTTATTGTCGTTAGGAGCCTCTCTGTAGTTAAACATGTGCAAACATGGGGCGTCTATCATTTAAAGCTAACATTCACCAGTATTTCAAACCAAGTATAACAAAACTTGGGAAAAGCCTAAAATTTCCTTCCACTATCAGTCGATCTATCTCATTCCCACCCCATTGTCAAAATAAGGAAACAGCCTGAGCTGGATTTATGGATTCTAATAGAATTAAATAAAGAAATAGCTACAAAAAAGATTTCCTGCTCTTTCTCTCTTCTTTTTCTTTTTGTTCAAAGGCTATTTATGTTTGTCTTTTCCATCACATAGTGTACTAGGGCATCTGTAAGTATCCTAAATAGTATATATATTTAGCCCATGTATTAAAAGATGCCAATGCTGTCCTATCAATTATAAGCAGTAGCTTACTAATTAAAGTACAACATGGCTTTAACTGAAATACCTGGGATGCAAAATCAATAAAAAAGAAAAAAAAATCAGTGAACCACCAAAATGGAAGTTCTGGCTGGAAAATAAGATCAGAAAGCTGAGATCAGATGCAAATAATCTAGAACAGATGAAAGAAAAGAAGCTGAAGAAGACCAAAGAATACTTGATTGAGAAATATCACGTAAAAGCGAGGAAGATTAAAGAAGCATTGGAAATAATAAAGCACCAAATAACTGTTATATTTCTGGATTTTTTAAAAAAATTATTTGGATCTCACTCTATGTTGATCTATGACCATAATAAAGATTTGATGTGAGTCAGTGAATCACACATCGCAAAAAGACACGACACCTATTTTGTGCCGGATAATATTACTAATAAATCCATACAGATTAGTATTATCACAGTCCAGCTATCCATCATTGGAATGTTTTTTTTTTTCCCAGTTGAAATTGGAGATGCTAGGAACTGAATATGGCACTTTTCGAATTTATAGACAGGTCTATTGATTAAGTGCAAAGCTTTGAGGAAATTGCAACATTTTGATGATGAAGTTTGAATTAGAACTTGGTTCTCGACAAGTCACAACTCCAAGAAACTTCAGAAATTTCAGCATACACAGCTTGATTATCCTACCACTTGTATTCTCAAAAATATTTCAAACAGCTAATTATGCCATTATCAAAGCAAACAGCTTTACTTTGATTCTTATCTGTTGCCAAGGAACAAAAGAAATTATCCTACTAAGAGAAAAACTTAAAATTATTGTTCTGCCTATTCAAATACTTGAATTTTAATGGCATATCAAAACAATATTCAAATGCTCAGAAAGAATGAATACCAACTTATTGGAATTTCATGAAATATATTCTTCCTTTCCAGCTGCCATTTCTATATTTGGCATAATCTCAAATACTTCCACTTGGATTATTTTCCATATAGTGGTTACAGTGTAAAATTTATATGCATTACCTGCCTTTAGCATTTTATTGTACTGTAATACTGTCAATGTGGATATTCAAGATCATGTGCATAATAAAAATAGCTAGAAATGCTTTTCAACTTGTGATTTAAACTGAAGGTCACAGTTTGCAATTTTTTTTTCAGTTCCCTTATTTGTGTGTGCATGTTTGTGTGTAGAGCACAGTTGTGTCTGTAGTAGACAACTTATATGGTCCTCAGTTCTCTAAAGTCATACAACATGGACTCAAATAGAATAAATAAGTGTACAAACATGATTTGAGCTTAAAATCTCAGCTATTATTTGTATGTTTTACTCATTGGATTCTTGGATATTCCATCCTGAGCTTTAATAAGCATATACCGTAAATGTGCAGAACTTCCTGGTTTCCTAATATAGATATGGTTCTGTTGCATTACTGGAGGATTTCTGAGACACATGACTGTTTAAATTTAAACCATATTTTAATATATTCTGCCTCTAGATTCTGCCTCTAGATGAATATAGTGTAGCCAGGAGTGCTTATAGCCAGCTTTGGATTGGGTACCAACTATGCCTTTTCCTGGAAAGGGACAGTCTGCCAACGTTCACTTGGTGATATCCTCATGTTTAGAGTACTACATAGAATAAGTGCAGCTATGACAATATGACTGCTGAGTGGGATATCTGGTTACAGAAGTTGTGATGTTTTTGCTGAAGCAGTTTTGTTGCTTTCTAGTTATTTCATTGATGGAGTCATTTTAAACTGGCATAGCAAGCCTTAAACAACTCGGGTTACCTAACAGACTGCTTTCAACATTGTAGATTTCATTGATTGTAGACTTTCATGGGAAATGCTGGTATTATTTAAAAGATGCCTACTTTTACCTCTTTTTGCTCCCTGATTCTTAGTTCAGGTCCTTCCTCTCGGAACATTTTTTCTTGCTCTTCTTCTGTTCAATAGTGTCTGATTCTCAGAGACTGCCTGAAGACATCCCTGCAGTTTTCTTGCCAAGGATTTTCAGAATTGGTTCGTCCTTGCCTTCTTTCCAGGACTGAAAGAGGGTGACTGACCCAAAGTTATCCAATTGGTTACATGCCGATTTGAGACTAGAATTTATGTTCTCTTAATTTCTAGCCTGGTACTGTAACCACTACTCACAACTGGCTGTAATTTCATTTTCTTATTATTTTTCCCTTCCCCTACCTTTTAAGTGAGCATATTGCCAGTTATTTTAATATATGTACCATTTCATCAGTAGACTTTAATAACTGCTATTTTTATCATAAGCTATTTCGAGATGTGATTAATTATTGGTATATCTGCATAGTTTTTCCGTTAATGTAGAAAATGTTAGTAGACTTTGCAGAATAATATGCTAGGGTGGTAAACAAGTCATAACAAGGGACACATGTACACATTCATACCTGATTTACTATTTTTTTTTGCTTTGGCAGTTATCCCATATTACAATGAGCATAACATGATCTGTTTAGTTTTGGCTTAGCTTGATGGGTGGTTTGCAAACAATGTTTTAGCAGGTTACATGAACAGGCTATTGGTGGCATAGTCAAAAAGACATGGTTAAAACAAATCACAACTCAGTGCAGTGCATGAACTCAAACAGTGAATCTTGGAAGACTTGAACAAAGCACCAGATTTATTTAATTTCCTTCCTCCTATCTCCTTCTGTAAAAATGTGTATTGTGGTCTATGATTCAGGAGAAGCAAAGAAATAACTCACAACTGGATGAAGGCAAACCCCCAGAAATATACTTTTCCTTTTTATTGATTCAACCAGTTAAATTCAGCAGTATTGTTAAAACCTCAAAATATATTTTAAAAAATTAATCCATCCTTTCTTTTTGACATGGATGATCACCTGGGAGCTCATAAGAAAGAGTTGGGTCTATAATGGCATGTAGGAAAGGCCTTGGGAAATGAGCTCAGGAGATACTGGGTAGGAAACCCTCAGATAAGAGACGTCTTAGTCAGTAGCTGGATAGTGGACAGAATAAGAAGCTCAGAAGGGACTATGCCTAGTTTCTTAAGCAATAAAGGAAATGATGGAAGATTTGAACTTCCAGACTTGATTCTGTTCATGTAGCTTTACCATAAAGTAAAATTACCTGGAGAGTAGACTACACTGGTAACATAACCAGAGGGGGATCACACTATTTGCCTGTCACGGTTCCCCTGCAATTGGTATTTGGAAGAAGACTTCCCTCATCTGTGAGATATAGTCTTCAAAATTAAAATCGTTCAAGTCCTCTCCCCATATTAATTTCACTTTGTTTTACAGCCATAGAGCTAGTAACCATCACCAAATTTTAACTCTACAAGTATGTATTCTGTAAAGAATCTATTTTATTTTAGGGGAGTTTCATTAGCAGAATCCTAGCGTTTGCATTTTTCCACACATGCATGACTTTTCCCTCCCCTTCCTCTACTTACGACTTTAATACACCATGATTAAGTTCTAACCCCACCCAGGTGCATCCTTTGTAAGCCAAAACATCTAAAGCAGAGGTGTCCAACTCAAAGCCCGTGAGCCAGATCCAGCCCATGGGGTGCTTAGATCTGACCTGCGGGGCTGCCCTGGAAAGACCAAAGGACTGACCTATGGTGCCTCAGCCAGGAAAAACCAAGCTCAGGAGGGCCACGCACAGCCCCCCAAGTTCCGTTTTCACTGGCAGAGGGCTGCAGGAAGCTGTTGCAGCCAAAAACGGAGCTCGGGCCCATTCTCACTGACAGAGCCCTCAGGCCATCATAGGCACTTTCCCTGACATGAGTGACATCAACCTGGCCATGACCACTCTGGACATGCCCACCCTGGCCCTCCGAGGTCAAACACAACCCTGATTTGGCCCTCAATAAAATCAAAGTTTGACATCCCTGATCTAAAGCATAAGGTGTCAAACCCGAAATTGTGTATAGCCATTTTAGTTAGGCTTAGTATATATTCTTTTTCTTACTTTCTCTCTGGCAGTCATGGGGGGAAGGGTTGCAGGCTTGCCACATTCCTAAGTGGGGAGGAGTGGAGATAGAGAGAGTGTTTTGGCTAGGTGATTCTTCTTCCCGTGGGAAATGAGCTGTCCGTGCTTGGGCCCCTTGAGGTGGAGATTTATGACATCAAGCAATGTTCAATTACTTTTATTGGAGAATGTGACTTTGGGGGGGGGGGTTGTTTCTAATTTTAATATTGTGGGGTAATTCCGGGTTGTGTCAGATCCAGAATTACCACGGACTTTGCCAGTTTGATGCTTTCCTAAATAAAATAATTTGTTTTGGAAGATGGACTTGGTTCTTTTTTTAAAAAAAATGGATTGCATCACTTGGAAATCTGACATTGGATGTGTTTGGATTGGATCATTTTCATCACTCTCTTTTGCACATTTTCCAGTTCTGCTGTTCATGGGAAGTTTGGATGAGGGAAATTGTCCTCTGATGCACCACTTTGTACTTATTTGAATACTACTGCATTTTTTTTTCCTTTGGGTAGTTATTCATTTAGCTTAAAGAAACCTTTCTGGAGTTGTTCACAGTTACTTTGAGTTTTTTCATCACGCTAATAAGCTTAACACATTGCTTACTCCAAGCCAACATCGTTAATGTTTAAAAGTACTAACCCCAAGACAGATCCTCCAGAGACCCCATTTCTTACCTCTGTCCAGTGAGAAAACTGCCTGTTTAGTTCTTCTGTTTGCTTTGTGAGTTCTCAGTCCCTTTAAAAAGATAGCTCCACTTTATCTCGTGACAATTAAATGTCCCCAAGAGGAAGTCTGTCCGACTGTTAAATCTCAGTACATTGTATTGGAGGGATTACATCTATCTCCATGCCTGCTGATGCGCAAAACATTTTAAAACCTGAGCTGGATTTATCATTGCAGAATCCGTGTTGTTTTTCTGTCCCTTGGTGCACTTAGTTATTTTTCTTTTATTACTGTTTCCACTAATTTGTCTAGGAGAGGCACTGATTTCCCAGATCTCCCTCCAATCCAAGTTTTAAAAATAACTGGCATATTGGCTATCCAAGTTCTCTGACATTAAGCCTTATTTGAAGAACAATTTAGATGTTTTTTTGTTTTTTTTTTGATGGGTGGTCAGCAATGGCACTTTTGAGTTTTTAAAGAACTCTTAGCTAGATGCCAGGATCAGGATCTAGTAATTTGTTACTGTAAAATTCCTCAATATATCTTTCAATATTATTTCTTCCTTCCCCCATTTACTTAAATTATTCAGAGTCCCCTCATGAGGAAGCAGACCAGGTATGTGTCTTATATAGTAGTGGGATTCAAATTTTTTTCCTACCGGTTCTGTGGACGTGGCTTGGTGGGCGTGGCAGGGGAAGGATACTGCAAAATGTCCAGTCAGAGGTGGTATTTGCCGGTCCTCCGAACTACTCAAAATTTCCTCTACCGGTTCTCCAGAACTGGTCAGGACCTGCTGAATACCCACCTCTGGCCTTATATCTTCTGTAGCAAAGACAATTCAAAGAATTCATTTCCTTTGTAGTTTCCCTGACCTCCTTGAGTATTCCTTTCCTCCTTTTGATGTGCAACAGCCCAATCGCTTCTTTGGATATAATTTTCTGCTTCAAATATATTTAACAACATTCTTATTTTTTTCCCCTTAATGTTTTTCTTTTAACCATACACTCCTTAAACACCTTTCTCTATTTTATTTATTATTTATTCGATTTCTATAGCTGCCCATCTCAGTCAGTGATTCTAGGTGGCTTACAGTTCCGAAAGTACAGGTAGAAGAACTTACAGCAGTTCTGACGGCACTGATAAAAAAGGGACTTATGACCATTTTTCACACTTACAACCGTTGCAGCATCCCCACAGTTACGGGATCAAAATTGAGGTGCTTGGCAACTGATTCATCTTTATGACGGTTGCAGCGTCCTGGGGTCATGAGTTCCCCTTTTGCACCTTCCGGCAAGCAAAGTCAATGGGAAAGCCAGATTCCCGTTTTGCTAACTTAACAATTGGAGTGATTCACTTAACAACTATGTCAAGAAAGGTCATAAAATAGGGCAAAATTTGCTTAACAAATGTCTCGCTTAGCAGCAGAAAGTTTGGGCTCAACTGTGGTCTTAAATCGAGGACCGTGTGTATAAAAAAAATTAAAACAATAAAAATCATTTAAAAACAATAAGAACATCCAAAATAAATATACATAGCAGCTGAAATACTTAGCCAGTTTCTTATCACCTCACACAATTTGGGGGAGGGCGGTAGAGTTCCTGTAACTCTTTTTTAGTCTCCTTTAGGTCCTCTTATTTTCGAGAACTAGTCGAATGTGACTATGTTAGGCCCAATCAATGTTTTGTGATTTGCGCATGTTCATTAAGAGAACTGTTTGCCCTGTCCCACAATGTATCAGTTCAGTGTCACTGTTTAGGATTTGAATCTGGTTTTTCCAAGATCAGCTCTTCTGAGGCACATCCACAGAAGAGATTTTGAACTGTTGTATTATAATAATGTTGCCTTTGCAAGCCTCCCTAATTGCTAACATCTCAAGATTACTCTTGACCTTTCGTTCAAATGAGGAATAACCTTGCTCTAAAACTAGTTCACATTAGGGATCAGATGATGCCACCAGTAGTAGCTCTGTGGAGGATCTGGTAGTCTAATCTTTTATTAGTGTGCCGTGTTTTTAATCCTCCTCGGCAGTGGTGGGATTCAAATAATTTAACAACCCGTTCTGCGCCCTAATGATTTCTTCCAACAACCAGTTCACCAAACGGCTCAGAAAGTTAACAACCGGTTCTCCTGAAGTGGTGCGAACTGACTAAAACCCATCACTGCTCCTTGACCTTGAGCAACCCTTACTCCTTTGGGCCCTTCCCTGCCATTTGTATGCAGTTGTATCCAGAAATCTTTATATTCTACCAATTCTCTCCACTCTACCAAGTTTCTATTGTAGTCACTGCATCTATGTTCTTGTTTGTAACTAAGGGCTTAGTTTTTGGGGAGGGAAATAAGCGGGGGGGAATTGTGCCTCTGCCTACCTGCATCCATCAGTATTAATCTGGCTAGCGTCCTGCCAGTGTGTGAGAAAGTTGAGGCTTGTTTGGAAACTGAAACATGGAAATAGTATTTGCTGTGTGAGCAAGAAGGAAACATCAAGGAGCCTGGGTGTGGCTTAGCTCAACTGTTCTGTACTAAAGCTGGTTGCTGCTGTGAAACTGAAACTCCTCTGCTTGTGTTTTGCATTTGGAACAGATTTCTTTTCAGGTGGGGATGGGGAGTAGAACTCCTTAGCATCAGAGCATGTTAATAATAATATATGAAATACTAATACTCTGATGGTCATTTCGCAAAATCTTTTCTTAGTGAGCACCTAGAAGCCAAGAGGAACATACATGCCAAATTTCAAGTTTGTAGGCTTTACGGTTCTGGAGATTTTTTGATGATGCATGAGTGGTATTTCATTTATATATAGAGAGAGAGATTTTATTTATCAACCATTTTCATGTTTATTCCTTGAATAGTTGTTGTAGGGGCCTCAGTACACTGCTTTGTCCGGGACCCATGATGCTGTTAAGACGGCCCTGGGTTGGGTGGAGACCAACATCCTTCTATGGGTTCAACTTATCCCCCCAAAAAAGTTCCATGGTGCCTAGTATATCTAAATCTACCTCCTGGCCCCATCATGAACCATATTTTCTGCTCTTACGGATCTGGGGAAGAGTCAAATTGTCACTGCTTGTGCTAGAGTAATTCCAGCCTTTGGAACAAATCGACCAGGTAACAGCCCCTGAACCCACCAACAAGGAAAAGATTTGTCGTACAATAATAGCATAATTTCAATAAACTGGTATCTCACGCCGATGCTGTGAAAAATTTCAGAGCTATTACTGTATTGCTTTAGAGTGGTTTGTTATTAAACAACAGCTGTTGCTAAGTAGGCAGTGTGAAGGATAATAACTGCTGCTGATTGCCTCAGCCATATTGTGGCAACTTGGTTAATTGATGCAATTTCTCCCCCCTTCCTTCCTATTGGCAATAGCATCTTATTATTCTAAGTGACCATTTATTTATAGGGTAATTTTAAAGGGAAAATGTAGTGCACATTTGAGGTACCAAATAAGGATAAAATTGCATACGCAATTTATGGCAATAATGGAACTTCTCCCTCTAGGTTACACCAGTGTGTAACATGTGCGTTGTGCTATTATAGAATGTAGTTTAGAATTATCCTTTAGCAGAAATACAGTCAGAAATTAATGACATCTATGAGCATTGCTGGGTGGCCAGGTTTCTTCACTGCATCCTTCTAAGCTGAATGCAGGCCATGGATTGTGGCCTTTAGAACCTTCCTAAGGAAGTTGTATATTGTCAGATTTGCTAAGGAATGAAGCCCCAATTGCTTGATGCCAGAAAGTTTCTGCAGAGTTGCCCAGAGGAGCATGGGAGAAACCACCATCCAATTTCACAATGGGCTCAACGGAGAACCAGTCAAGAGCAGTTGTATTGCTCTGCATGGAAGAAATGTTGCCTGGTGATGTGTTTCCTCCTGCTTAGTGATCTGCTGCTTTGAAACAGAGAAAATAATTTTACTTTGAAAATATTTTTCAGCAATGCAATTAGGAGATCCTGCATTAGAGTACTCCTGCAAATCATTTTGTGTCTCAGTTTGGAACAATTACTGTAGAATGAAAAAAAATGTTTTAAGTTTTAAGAAAGCCTGACAAATATAACGCGAATTGGCTACCTCTAATCACAAAATGCTTGAAAATAAAGGGGGAAATGGTATTGTGGCGATCCATGTCAGCCCCCTTATATCCTTGTTTGTTATGGGCTCAAGATTGCTTGGGCCCCAATATCCAATCCTAACAGTACCACTGATAGCCCAATGTCATATAGTCTGTGATCTTCTCTCTTCCAGGTCCAACTTTAAAAAAATATTTTGCTTCCTTAAAGGATTCAATGATTACCAAGAAACCATCAGGCATGAGAGACGAATCCACTTGTAAAGGTTCACTTTAACGGATTTAGTGCTAAAAGACTATGCACAGGAATATTTTCAATTAATGGTCAGCACTTGGGAGTTTGATAAAGGACTACAGCAGTCAAAGGAGGGTTGATCTTTGTTCATTTGTGATTACATAGTGATTGTAGGCTGATTCCCCTTTTCACTCTTCTCCCTGGCTCTGCTCGTCCTACCTTTCAAATTTGTTGAAATCAGTATAATCATATATCTTTTCTATTCACATCTGCTACATTATAAAAGCAGATCCTAGTTAAAATCAAACTCTTGGTAGCACCAATAAGGCAATAGTGGCTCATAGGTCCTGTACAATATTGATTTGCAGTAGAATAGTGTGAGAAAAATGCAATTCGTAAGCTCATTTGTTGAAGAGATGAATCAGCTATTCTGAGTAGGAGTCACTGTATCTCCAACCAGTCTCTGGGAGGGTCATTGGCAGAACACCCTCTTAGTTTGTAAGCAGGAGGTTCCAATCTTTAGATAAGGTTAGAAAACTCCTACCTAAAATCTGGATAATTGCTGCCAATCAGTGTTAGTAATATTGGTACAGATGGACTAAAGTTTGGACATGAGACAGCACCCGCTATTTTATTTAACTTCTAGGAATACATCCAGATTATATATAATTAAGATAAATCTTCATACTGGAGTACTTATGCAATAGTTTGGCTCTAGAGTTAAAAATGCAGGCCAGTGTGGATCTCAAAGTCATGTAATGATGATTGAACATAATTTTCCACTGTAGCTATATTCAGAGTGACATTCAAACAATGAAGCAGGCACACCAGAAATCTACAGATGGATCTCTTAGCATTAAGCGTGATACATAGTGAACACAATCCACTGTAAAATTTCCTTGCAGGTTCTATAAATCTGTATCCCGCTGTAAGATACTGAGCAGCTTTCATTCACTGAGTTTCTGTAGCAGCATCTCTCAACCAAACTTCTTTAGTTCTCTCTGCTAAGAAGTGTAAGCGTTTAGCATTGTATAAGAATAAGAATCGCCGATCTCTGCAATTTTTTTGCACGCACACGTGAGTAAAACATGGGCAAGGACAACGAGTTGCCAATAGAAAACAGTTGCATTTTTGTCACTTTCTGCCAGTGTTACGAAGGGCTGCCAGTAATATCAATCATGATGCTATTCGTTGTCTTATCAGGGTTCAGTATCATTGATTATGGTATCCTTCTAGGCCAGGGATCCTCACCCCTGGGCTGTGGATCAGTACTGGTCCGTGACCTGCTAGGATCCAGGCCGTGCAGCTGGAGGTAAGTACCAGGTGAATAGCAAAGCTTCATCTGCGCATGTGTGGGATCTAGGTTGTGCATGAAATATCCCCCCCCCCTTCGTCCATGGCAAAATTATCTTCCATGAAACCTGTCCCTGGTGCAAAAGAGGTTGTGGAAGGCTGTTTGTGAGAATTGGAGATAGAACGCAATGATTTTAGTGGTTCTGCTCCTTCCTCGGTTCAAGTCAAGTTCAAGTCAGAATGCACAGGGAAAGATCAGTTTTCCAATATGCTGCTTTAACTCAAGGTACAAGTTATGTACCCTGAGCCTTCCCAGGAGCGACTTGGTGGTTGAAAGTGCAAGGACAGGGTTGAGTCAAAACCAAATCAGATTTAAATCCCTGTGTGATGCTTATTTTTGGTGTTTGACCTGGCGTGATTATGGTTTTAAGTTTGACTAGAAGGAATCCCACTTCCCATGAAGAGTCAGGTCTGCGATTTTCAGGGTCCTCCTGGACTGTTGGAGCAGCAGGTGGAGGTTTGGCAGAGTGATCCCAGTACAGTACAATTGCTGTACTGGCTGCCAGCCTGCTTTTGGGTCCATCATTATTTGAAAGACAATGTTGGTTTCCCAACAATATTTTCCTGAGGACAATCAAGGTTGTTTGCTTGGTATAGCATGAACTACACACGAAGTAGCCACCTCTGTGGCAATTTAAAATATATGGAATCCTATGAAAACAAGGTGACGTAAGATGCAGTATCGAACCCAACGTGCATAACTCTAATCAAAATGACGCAACTTCTTCAAAAGCTGCACAATATAGGACTGGTGCATTTGGAAGCCTCCTCTGTTACTTTACCTGAGTCATTTCACAATAAGACTCATGGCAATTACTCCATCAGTAATTTCTGAATATTGAGTTCTTTGGCAAAGCTTGGGGGAAAGTCTGGTGCTATTAGATTACTGCTGTTACAAAACAACAACAACCAGAGAGCAGCTTCTCTGCAAAACAGGTCGCACAGCTTTGGTTAATGAATGTGTTGTATTATTACCATAAAATAATCCATGTAATTGTAATAGCCCTTCTTTCAGTCTATTCTTCCATGCACGAACAAATTGAAGCTGACTTCTTATGGATTCAAGTGTACCTCTTGACACTTTACTTGGTGCTTGTTTGCCAGCTCCCTTGGTCCTCCTGGCTTTTTAAGTTTCAATTACAAATAATAAGTCAAAAGCTGGCATGTCTGTACATTTCTTATAATACCTCTGGGCTCCTTGGAAGTTCTTACAAAATGAAAAAGGAGGATGATTGCAGCTCTGCTTCTAGTTGACATAAAAAGAAAATAAAAGAAAGGGAAGGTAGCTGGGATGAGAATGGGTAGCGAGGAATAACTATCCCATCCTCTCTTGTGCTAGTAAACCAGCACGGCGGAGGAGTTCAGGTTGGACTGTTTCTAGCAAGACTCACAGTCACGTCCATCCTCTTCCATGGAAGCCCTCTGGATGACTTTATATTTATTAATTAATTAAACACATTGATATGGCCACTCAACTCACACACTGGTGATTCTAGGCAACTTAGAATATTAAAAATCTACAACATAGAAATCCATAAAACCTTATTACACTCATCTCCATGGCAGCAGCAATGCAATCGAATCAACCACTGGACTGGCTTCATTCATGGTCCTCAGGCTCACTGACAAAAGCATGTCTTCAGAGCTTTTTGGAAAAGCAACAAAGGGGAGGGCAATCATACCTTGCAGGAAATGATATTTCATAGAGAAATGGCCATCACCTTGACCCCATCAGGTGTCCTTCCCTAATTGATGGGACCCAAAACAAACTCTTTGTCTTCTCATACTGTGAGCCAGGTGGATATAATAGGGTAGAGATAGTCCTTCAACTAAACTGCCCCAAGCCATTTTGGGCTGTAAAGCTAAGAACCAGTACTTTGAATTGTACCCAGAAGCATATTCGCAATTATTGCAGCTCCTTCAAGAGAGATGAACCATGTGCAAGTTTAGGCTTCCATAAAACCATTAAGGCCACTGTGTTCTGCACCAGCTGAAGCATTAGGACAAGCATGCTTTCTCAGCCCCCCGTTTCCTCATAAGGTAGTTATGGAAGAAAATAGGAGAAAAAGAATCATGTATGTTGCCATGGGCCCCTGCCCAAAAACCAGTGCTGTGCCACTTTTTGCAGTGCTTGATTGGCTTTTAAACAATTGCAAATAGGAGGTGGGGAACCATAGCAGAAAAGGGATGTGAAGCTATAACTTTCCAGCCTATTGTGTCCTCCAACTACATTGGATTAAAAAAAAAAAAAAAGCCAAATTCTACAACTGCATGATAGTTATTTAATTCAGGTTGCTGGACCACAAATCAGATAGCTAGAAGGCGAGCTTTAAAAATGTTATTAATTTTGCCGGGAGGCTTAAGGCAATCGATTATTTCTTCTCAGACTTAATCTCCTTCTCTATCTCATTTGCAATAGAAGGGATAATTCTGACTTCCCTATTGGATAGTTGGAATATGGCAATAAGACAAAATATGTGTTTTGAGCATTAGGACACTGCACCAATGTCAAGTTTCATCAAGTTCACATAGTTTCTAAGCAGCTACCTCTATGCTCTCCAAAATTGCAAACTAAAATAATAAAATAAAATATTGTTAGGGAAAAGGAATGCTTAGAAAGAGGGGTAGGTGGTTACACTGTCCAATAGAAAAAATTCAGTAATTCACACTGCTCGCCTTCATTCCTTAAATCCCTAATCCCTTCAATCCCCAAAGTGGATGTGGATTCAGGATACACAAAAACATAGAACTACTTATATTGTGGAAATTCTTACTCTCCTTTGCTACAATTGTGTCACAGTTGTTTTCAGGGCTCTTGTAATGAATTTATTATGGCCACCTTGAATTATCTGAGAAATAATAACAGTAGGATAAAATAAAATAATAAAAAAATAAAATAAAACATTAAGATAACTGTTAATACTCTTTCCAAGCTGAAGTTGCCACCCCACTCCACTAAATTACGGGTCCCATTCATTTTAGCCTTCATTGTTTGGATGAAAAAGGACAAAAAAAGTCTCCATTGATTGTTAAAATGTTGTTCATCCCTGCCTTGAAGAATAGAGACACCTCCATCTTCTGGTACATCCCATGTCTCTTTTGACCCATCCTTGAATGGAATACAGTATTCCCCTCTGATGATAAATCAGTTCTATTCTGAGGAGCACAGCCTACACAAGATAAAGTCATCATTTTCTGATTTCTCTCATCTGGGTAAGAAATAATTTATCGTGCAAGAAATCAAAAACAAAGCACCATTGAGGATCATTTGCCAGTAACTAAGTTGAAGCTCCTTGGAAGCTTTACATTTCATAGGTCAGTGAACCTTAGAAATGAACAGCATAATCTGTCATCTTTCTGTTTTAATCTTCTGCCTCACTTGCTCCAGTCTTCCAAATCACTTTCAATGTACTGCAGTGAAATCTTTTACTTAATATCAAAATAATGACTCCTCAAGTTGCCAAGAACTCATTCAAACTTTTTGATTTGGAAGCTTCACCTCCTCAAATCTAGATTTGGAAGAGATTGCTTGCAATTACTTATGGATTAAAAATTAAAACAACCCTGCATGTAATCAGAAGAATCATTGTTACACATCTGGAGTAACCAATGTCATGAATAGGGCTGTTACTTCATTTTGAAAACAAGTTTCTCAGCACAACTTCAGCAATTTCTGCCTCCTATTAAGGCTGGAGATTGGCTCGTGATTATTTATTTTGATTGCCCAGTTTAAAATCTGCATAATATCACTGCAACTTTATCTTCCCAAATTAAAAAAAAACCCAAAAGGTGGGTAACCTTGAAGGATGGGGGAAAAAACTTTTGTAATATGGTTGTATTCAATTTGCATCATACTTACTCAAGGAAAATGAAGGGATTTAAATTGTAACAAAATTCAAACACAATGACCCTATGTACTATTTTGAATGTTGACTCAACTGACAGAGTTTGCCCTCAAATTGCCCTGGTTTATTTTAAAACAAGAAATTATTTCCTTCAAGAATAATTTAAGTTTCTGTTTTAGGGAAGAATGGGCAAAGCAGTGTTAAGTCCTGTTTGATGTCAGTTTTGGATCTATCCGGTCACTGTACCCATACAATGTCTAAATATTCAGTAATTAAGAACCATACATTATTAACAGTAGGCATTTATTTTGTAAGATTAGAATACCCATTCTTTTGTCTGTGATTTTTGAATTAAGAACCTCATTGCAACGCTGGAAGAAGTGTGCTGACCATCAGAAAGCGGTCTTTCACTCTGTATAGGTACTCCTTGGTTTACAACCACAACTGAGCCCAAACTTTCTGTTGCTAAGCAAGACAGGTTTTTGCCCTGTTTTATGACCTGTCTTGCCACAGTTGTTGTGAATCATTGCAGTTAGTAGCAAGGTTGTTAAATGAATCTACCATCCCCATTGACTTTGCTTGTCAAAAAATCACAAAAGGTGATCACATGACTACAGGATACTGTAGCCGCCATAAATATAAGTCAGTTGCCAAGCATCTGAATTTTGATCACCTGACTATGGAGAGGTTGTAAATGTGGAAAATGGTCCTCAATCACTTTTTTCAGTGCTGTTATAACTTTGAACGGTCACTAAATGATCTGTAAGTTGAGGACTACCTTTATAGTAATTTAGAAAGAGAAATTGTTTAAAAATCCAAATTAAATTAATTTATCTCTAATTCCAGCAGCTAGCACATTTAATTTTTCCTCCCCATTCTGTATTAGAATTCCTCCCCAATCCGAGTTCCCATTCCAATATTACTATCCAAAATGGAAGAAAGGAGAATGGAAAAAAGAAACAAGGAAGAGGAAGACACAGGAAAGATGCATTCACCTGATTTCCCGCTCCTCCCCCCACTTAAGGGCTAACAACTGAGGGAGACATTTGGGCCAGGAAGGTATCAACAAAGAAGAAAAGTTGTCAGCTCCAATCACAATCAGATTTCCCTATCCCAACTGGAGTGGATTGGCTTCATCTAAGTTAGAGAAGGAGAGATACTGCCATCAAGAAGCATTAAGGGAGAAGGACACAGTTCTGACTAGAAATGTGAGGAAAAGGATTTTCACCCACCACCCTTACTCATGATTAACTAAACCATTAAGCCAACATTCTGGACTTGCATGACCTGGAATCATAACATAAAACCAGGTTTGACTAAAATAGCAATAGCACTTAGACTTATATACCGCTTCACAGTGCTTTACAGCCCCCTCTAAGTGGTTTACAGAGTCAGCATATTGTCCCTTGGTCAGCTACAACAAGGTCCCATTCAGTACAGGTATTCCTCAATTTACAAAGTGTAATTACTTAGCAACTGTTTGAAATGATGACAGACCCTGCAAAAGGACTTATGACCGGGTTCCAATGTTCGCCTCCCCTCAGACACAAGAGTGCATTTTGGGTGCTTGGCAACTGGGCCATGTTTAGAGCTATTGGCAGCACTTTGAGGTCATGTGACTGCAATTTTTGTCAGAATCTGTCATTTTCTTCTGGTTTCTGGCAAAAATTGCCCCCTAGCAAACAGTAGACAACCACAGTGTTCACTTAATGACTGCCAGGAAAAAAAGGTCATGAAACTGGATCTGGTTATGACGGTGATCCACTTTATGACCATGATGACTTACAGTCATAATTGCGGAACTCCATTATAGTCATTAACTTGAGGATGATCTGTAATGCTGTTCTGAGGTCAAGTGAACATTTCGGTGTACCTGAGCTTAGAAATCTCATTACAAATACTTCATTAGGTTATTATTGAAATGTAACATTCTGGAAGTAATCTGCATTTGAATAAATTATTTCAATGTAACTGAATTATACTATTTCTTAAAACTGATAATAATGATAGAAACAATATAAAAAATAAGAATGATAATGACTTAGGCTTATTTACCCCCTAATTCAGTATGACATATAAAGCCTCCCTTATCTACTCCCCTATCTGGCTGTTTCTATGGCTTGCGATGGATTTGAACTACACAATAATGCCTGACATTTAGTGAATTTTAAATTTTGAAATGAAATGTAATGTTTGAGAAAACAAATCTTTAAAAATGTAGATGGTCACTGTTTACTTGAGAACATGCTTTTCCAGCTATCAAGCCACACCCTCAATGTGCAACCTTGCAGTAAATCGCCTCACTGTACACAGAAGCAAACCATCCTAGCACAAAATAAAATACAAAGATAGCTGGAACTTGCCCATGCTATGCACTGGCTTAGTAAAAGCAGATAAACCACAACATAGTTACCTGTAAGGATTTGGAAGGGGAAGTAAAGTCAGCACTCCGACCTCATGAAAATTTTCTAACTCCAAATGTAAGGACCATGTGAAAAACTGCACCTTACTCCAATACATTGGTAATCTATTGTCAGTTCACAAAAATCCTATTTTAAGAAATTTCCCATTCAGTGAAAAAGACAGTGCTATAAGGCTGCTACCCTTTTAAGTGAATGTGTATTAAAGATCACTTCTTCTCAGTAAGCACTGCTGGTTTTGCAGAACGCCAAGTCATGATTTCCTGCATAATCCTTAATTGGCTGAGTTTGCGCATCATATTAAACCATAAAGCATGTTAGGTAGTGTCCTGCTAACTTCAGATCAACCAAACCACGTTGTTCCTTATTGTAGGTATTGACTCACCACCTCAACCACCTTTATGCAGTTGTTACATTAGTAACACAGTTGTTAAGTGAATCTGGATTCCCCATTGACTTTGCTTGTCAGAAGGCCACAAAAAGAGATCACATGACCTTGGATCAGCGCAAGCTGTCATAAATATGAGTCAGTTGCCAAACGGCTGAATTTTCATCACGCGACCATGAAGCTGCTTTTTTCAGCGCCATTGTAACTTCAGGCAGCAAATGAACTGTTGAGGACTGCCTGTATAATGTGAAACAAACCGAGGAAGCAAACCCATTGCTCATTTATTTGAGAAGAAACCTCTTCTAGATAAAAAAAAAATAGTTAAGACTTTTTGACATACATGTGCATTAGGCAACGTTTTATCCTTTGCTGCTGAAAGTACGACTGACCTCTGCTGAAGGGGACAAGGTATAAAAGCAAAGCGAGCGCTGGGTTTAACACTTGTTTTACCAGAGCTGTTTTTTGTGCACATTGGTTCTGAGGTAATCTGTGCCTGGGGATGAACAGTGACTGGAAAATGAAGTCCCTATGCTGTTGGTGCCCCGCCTTCTCCCCATCAACCAGTTTCTTCCTTTCCCCACCAGCCCCCTGGGAAACCAGGAGAGGATTGAAGGGGAACTCCTTGGTCATCTCCACCCCCCACCCCCCAGGTCTGTCTAAAGATAAGAGAGGGAAACCACCACAACTTTGGGAATCTGGTGCTCAGCCAAGCTGAGGTGGGTGCTAGTGTGCTTCTGGTCAACTCCAGGATTTAAGCAACTTTCTTAAAGGTGCCAAAAGAAGAGAAAGTTCCACAATGCCGTTAGAAAGAGGTAAAACAGCTGTTTAGCCAAACAGCTCAAGTTTCCAACCTTGCCTGAGGTCAGCCCCTCATCTGTGACAATCAGCCAGCTCTCTAAAAAACCCCAAAACATTCCTCCCACCCCCCCAAGTCTGATAGGACTCCCTTTCCCTCTATTGATGGTCAAGGCTGAGGTGGACACTTCAGGCTGGCTTGTTCTTTAAACATCTCCCCAGTATATTTTGGAGTCTACTGTGTTCATCCAATTCCTCCATGGGTCATTTTTTTCCATCACTAAACAGATGCTTCTGTTGACACCAAAGGGCCAGGGGGAAATCATTTTATAACTCTCCTTCTTTGGAATAGCATCCACCACCACCCTCCTGAAATTAGGCTTCCCCCAAACACAAGAAGCAAATCCATGTGACCACAAAGCCTTCTTTAACATCAATAGAGGAGGAAGACAGGGATGTATACTATCACCATTCTTATTTCTCCTCTCCATGGACTCTGTTATGTGGAAAGCTATGGATAACCCTAGCTTTAAGCATCCCATGGGCAACAGCCGTCTAACAGATTTAGATGTTGCATGTTATCGCACTGCTTGGCAAAACAAAGGAGTGCTTGCAAGAAATGACCACCAGTTTAGATAACAAGGCCAACAAGATTGTATAAATTTTGAGAAGACCAAATTCACGCAAGCCAGAAGTGGTCAGGATAATATGCCTATAACAATCCATAAAATAAGTCCAATAATTTACTTATTTTGACAGTATTATGTCTATCAGTGGAGGTAGAGATAAAGACATTAACTACCAAATTGGAATGTCAGTAGATGTGTTCCAATGCATGCATCCAATTTGATCTATGACAGTCATAAGTATTATCACATAAAAAATTTTTTCAAGAGTGTTGTTATACCAACTACAATATATGCTTGTGAAACATGGTAGTGTACAAGATGGTTAAATGTTTTCTGATAATGCTGCCTGAGAAGACTCCTTCACCTCCCATAGCGTGACACCTCACAAATGGTCCTAAAAAGATCAGATTTAGAACTGTGAATGAACTTCGAATGCAGCTTGTTTCAGCATATTTTACATACGATATGCCTAAAGACTGGTCCACCAATTAATTGGGTTGGCAATATATAAACTAACAATGTATGTTTGTAGCTTTAAGACAAAATCACTGTGTTGATTTATACTATATTCCGATTGGTTGATTGTATTGCAGTTTGCCATAAGAGGAAGCTAGAGATCAGGGCTTGCTCTCTGACATTCTGTCTCTCTGACATTCTGTTGCTATCTAAGATTTCTGTTGCTGTGCTTATATTTTGACATTTTGTTTACTGGAAATGACAAAGGCAATCGGTAAGATTTTGTAATTGGATATTCTTTGGACTGTTAAAACATATATGACCTGGACCTTTTATTGGACTGTGCTATTTCTTAAAGTAAACTTTAACTTAAGTTAGTGTATCTGTGTGTGGCTGAATAATTATTCATAACTACTCTCATAAACATTTCCATGTGCATATCCTTGTTACTCAAGAGTTATTCTGTACATATCATAACAACCGGCATCCAAAAATTACACTATGTTGCATATCTCCTGGAGGAAAGAGGAAAAGAGGCTGGCCTCGGAAAACTTGCCGCAAAATACTTAAGGAAGATCTTAAGATTATTAATGACTCTTGGGATGCGAAAGATTCTGTGAATGATTGAAACTGTAGGAAAATACTTGCTGCTCAATGTGCCATGCAGAGGGCATCATGATGATGATGATTTGACCACATATTTAAATGTTAACAGCATTAGCCTTCCACAGATTTTCTTTCTAGAATAGATCACTATAATATCTAAGTAGAGTAACTCCAAAATTAAATTAAAAAAACCAGAAGAGGCAAGTATTACAATTTGTGAAACCATTTTAGGTTTAAAAAAATCCCAACAATCCAAAATGTGGTGGGACCCACCATAATATTGAACTTTACAAGCTTGTAAATTCAACCAGGCATTTAAAAGGAAGTGCAGTTCTACAGAGCTTTACATGTGGCTTGTGAACAAATCCTAATTGCTGGTGTCACCCAATGCCCATTAACAATAAACTGTGGTCCACAAAGTAGAGTAGCTGTTGCACACAATGTGCTAATGCTGAATCATACAAACCCTGTGATGCTTATAATGCAAGTCTAGACTGCAGTTATTAAGATAATGAAGTATGCTGGTGAAAGTTGATTACGCCAATAACAGCATGTTTAGCCAAGCAGCATCAGTGAATGAAAAATGAACAGGAGGAAAAAAATATCGGAGCTATTGTGGAATAGCTCTTCTCTCCAGATTGAATGGCAGCTGCTGAATGGAAGACAAAGATACTTTAAAGAGCTACAGCCAGGTGTTCTCTTCACTGTTTTATATGCTCCAGGGCAACTTTTTGGAATTATTTTGAAGCCTAGCCCCATCCACCTATTATTATTTTAGAAGTCTGCTATAACGTTTCTGATTCCATTAAGTCAAAAACGAGAGTTTTTCCTCTTTATCATCACAGATTTTATTTTCCGGCCCTACCTGACAGTCATCTGAACAGGAAATTAAAAAGAATGGGAAAGAAAATCTGGTTTAATAACTATTGTTTAAGAGGCTAAATTTAGAAACACTCTTTGGATGTCTTGGGGAAAAGATCATTTTAATGCTGCTTGCCTTAAAATTAAACTAATATGTTTTATAAAAGCAAATTATGATTGAGCAAGGCTTGGAAAGCTCTCCAAAGATATTTCAACAATGCTTAGAATAGGAAAATCAAGGCAAAATGAACTAGCATAACAAGAAATCAATTGGGTATTATGTGGATTATGTAATAACTTTTTTTTAAAAAAAGTTATGAAAATAGAAAATCAAGAGAACATAATTAACTAAAAATCCTAAGATATGCTGCAGCCAGAAGTGTACAACTTCTTTTGCAGTCCTTATGTATACAAAACTAGTCTTTCTGGTGGAAATGAGGTGCTATCACCCAAGAGCAAAGGATTTCAGATTAAAAGCTTAACAGCTTTCAGTGGGAAACTTTTAAACCCTTATGCAACTCGGCTGGTGAAATCACCAGAATTTAATGTGCTTCACTGCATTTGGCTGGATCAGGATAATGATTAATAATTAATTTCTTCCTCTCCTGAGTAATCCACTACCTTGTGCAAATAATCAGAGTGAAAGAAAGAAAGTCTGAATAATCAGTTTCTCTTTGGAAAAAAACCAGCAACCTTAACTACTATTAGAACTTTACTGCCTGCATTGAAGATGCAGCAAAGCTATTTTGGGGATGATCATCAATGCCTTTGGAAGATTTATATTGCCATCCCTTATATGCATCCTATTCTGATTGCAGATTTGGGGTAGGTGGGAGCTACCCCAAATTTTACTCTGAATATCATTTTCCTGATTATACATTGATTTCAGTCTGTTCCAATTGGACCCAATTAAAACAAAGACAGCATGAATACCCTATGCTGTTTCATGTGCACTTCCCCTAATAAATCTATTTTATATGCACTTTCCCAGAGGTAGATGCTTTCTACTCACAGAAATATTTTTTTTAAAATCGTGCCCCATAGGAAAAGCACAGGCAACCTGCGTCCTCCAGATACTACAACTCCCACAACCTCTTGCCATTGACCATCACAATTGAGTGTCTTGGGGGTTGGTTCAAATCACCGGCAAGACACCTGGTTGTCTATCCCTGTTCTTTTAGGGCACTCTTTGTTTTTTACTGCTTTTGGACAAAAATGAATATGTTGCCCACTGTATTGCAAATTCTGGAAGGGATAAGGTATTGTAAAGATTCACAAGGTGCAGTTTGCACGATCAGAAGGAACAGCCTTTCTCTCTTACCCTGATCATGTTATAACAGGTTAAATCAAATCTGTACAATATGCAGTCCACCAAACTGAAAGAAAGTACACGGCATCCACTTAATTGTTAATTGTTACAATCAAATGTTCATTATTGTTACTGAGCTCTTGATAAATTGCCATCCTAGGTTGCCGAAAGACTGGTGATGGAGATCTTAAGGGTGTCCAAATTGAGCAGTTGAGATAGAATTAGGGTAGTTATTAAAAAGGGGTTGTCATATTCAATCATTTGATTAGTTTCAGTACAAAGCCCTGAAAAGCTTTTAAGAATTCAAGTAGATATGCTTAATTTCTAAGCATATGAAAGTTTATTGCAAAACTCACATCAACCAGGTGCTTGGATTTAAGATGGTTTAGTGCTACTGGGACCATATCACAATTAAAAACCAATGGAACCAGATTGACTTAATATTTTTAGCTGGAGTGCGGATCAATTTCGAAGTTTCAGCCAAGTGTATTGCTATTTATATGTTGAAAGCAGAATTTGAGGAGAATGGCTTCTCTAAATGGCTCATTCTCAGAATTTTTCATTCTGAATGGGACTATGGCACGCAGAGCCATTTGTGCAGGCACGTGAGCCCCAGCCAAACTTACATGCACTGCGCACGTGCATGCTTCCCAGCTGATTTTCGGCCCATTTGAGGCCTCCCAGAGGTTCGAGGGAAGCCTCTGCAGCCTTGGGAGGCCGAAAAATTGGCCTTCCGGAAATACTGGAAGTGCCGAAATAGTCCCGTTTTCAGCCTCCTGAGGTTCCAGAGGCTTCCCTCAAGCCCCTGGGGAGGCGAAAATGGCCTCAAACAGGCTGAAAATCAGCTGGGAGGTGTGCGCATGTGCAATGCAGGTAAGAGGGCAGGAGCAGGGTGCTGCACGCGCATGCATGCGAGGGGCAGGGTGCATTGCATTATGGGTGCCAGCACGCACGCACTTTCGGCACACCACAACAAAAAGGTTTGCCATCACTGGACTATACTATGGGCAAGAATGCATACTGCCATTTTCGTTATGGGAATTCTACAAGTCACTCCTATATCTAAAGTAGAATAAACCAAGAATCCAAAATGAATTACAAGTAGTTTTCTACTTAACTACTGAGCCCAAAATTTCTATTGCTAAGTGTAGCATTTATTTGAAGTGCATTTTGTCCCATTTTATGAACTTTTTTTGCAGCAGTTGTTAAGCGAATCACTGCAGTTGTTAAGTTAGTAACCCAGTTAAGTGAATCTGGCTTCCCCACTGACTTTGCTTTTATAAAGGTCACAAAAGATGATCACATGACCCCCCAGGACACTGTACCCATCATGAATATGAGTCAGTTGCCAAGCGTCTGTATTTTGATCACATGAAGTGCTGCAATGGTTGTAAATGTGAAAAACTGTCATAAGTCATCGTTCAAGTTGTAACTTTGAATGGTTATTAAATGAACTGTTGTAAGTCGAGGACTACCTGTAGTTATTCCTATAATTATCCCAGTGTGAGAATATCTTATTTGCAAACTGGAATTTTCATTACAGGAATGACTTGAAGAGTTTCTAGAAGCGAATATATGGCAAAATATTTGACTCTGAGAAAGATTCAAACATGCTTAAACGATGATTGTTCTGGAAAGCCGATTCTTCTTTGCATCTGTGAAGTCTACAATGCTCACTCAACTGCAAATTTAAAGTAGTGTCAGTACTTGAAATGGAATATACTTTGGACCCTAGATTCTAAAATATGCATACATAAATATGCATAAAATATGCATCCTTTCCAATGAGGTCTTTAAAATTGTATTGCAGTAAATTTTAAGGAATGAACATGAAGTCCTGAAAGATTGATCTAGCTCTGAGGCTTAACACACCACTTTCTATTAAAAAATAACCCCACAATCACAATTCTTCCAAGAAATTGGCATGCTTCTGCAGAAAACACATAACTAATACCTAACTATTGTTGATGTGAAGTACAAACCACCACAAAGCTACAGCCACTCAAATCTTTTGTAGCAAGCATGCTCCTTATTTCAAGACCCCCTAAAACAGCTAAAACAGGCTAACATTTTTGGGCTCCAGTGCCAAAAATTGTGCACGCACTAGAGCACATGCACTTGCGTGCCAGCACCCAGAATGCAATGTATGTGCCCCTCCCCATGGCCCCTGAGCATGCATTCCCTCCCCGCCACTCCCTTACCTGCACTGCGCCTCACAGCTGACTTTTCAGCTGGTTTCAGGCCTTTTTCAGCCTCACAGAGGCTTGGAAAAAGCCTCTGCGATGCTTTTCAGGCCGAATTATAGGTCCGTTTCATCACTTCCAGTATTACAGGAAATGACGAAACAGGCCTATAATCCAGCCTGAAGAGCCTTGCAGAGGCTTTTTCCAAGCCTCTGGGAGGCTGAAAAAGGCCTCAAACCAACTGGGGGGGGGGGAATCAACTGTGAGGTGCGCACATGTGCAGTGAGATTAAATTTGCCTGCGGCTCGCGTGCCAGCACAAATAGCTCTGCATGCCATAGGTTCGCCTTCAATGACTTTTGGATGTATCAATGATCTTCATATGGATTACAACACAAATAGAGTGATTGTGCCAAAATACTTTGCAGAAAGCAATGCAGGTGCATGTGTGGCTACATCTACTGTTTCTGTTCATACGTAACTAATAAGCATTGCATTGGTGATCATATGAACAAATGTTAAACCCATACCGATTTAGCTATCACCAAGCTATTAACAGCAGGCATCTATCTCACTATATTCCCAGTGAGGTTCTTTCTAATTGAATATATACAGGTTATTAAATTTGCAGGAAGTAAAAGCCCCTCTTATTTATTTAATGAATTTCTACAGATCAGAAAATTTTAAAATGAACCAGCTAACACTGGAGGTCGGTTTTCTTTCCTGCCCGAGCCTCAGATTTGATGTATTTTTGCCATGTTCACTATTCAACTATCAGTCAGTTATTCTACAGCAAAATAATATATTGAGGCAATAAATATTTGTTAATTTAAGACATGTGAAGATTACATTGTGAAGGGCAAAGAACTGCATAATTTTGTATGCTATTGCTTAATAAACTTTCAGAGTAGGAGTACGTGCAATAAATTGATCAGTTGAACAAAAGCATGATGTTAATATAATTAGAATGTACTCCTTTCAGAATACTTTATTTGGGGAGATGTCCCCGTTTTTCTTTACTCAGATTTGACTAAGAATGAGGACAGGCAATAGAAGAAAGATTTGAAATATATGAAGCACTCCGCTCTTTCAAGGTACATCTTCTGTACTTAACAACAACAAAGAAGTCAAACCAAATAGGGCTTGTGATCAGTTTGAATTTCAAGCAACTCAGCAACAATCTCTTTATGGCTTTGCAAAGAACTCTAGTGAACAGCTTATTATCGTCTGGAATTTATACTTACCTTTCTTTGTTTTTCTGAAGAGTATTCTGGGCAGGCATAGAACAGAGCAGCATACAATAACTGTGCAATATGTGGGAGTCCAAAGCTGAAATGATTCATAAATCACTTAAGCAAAGTAGGCCCATGGAAGAAAAAGATTATGCTGGAGTAATTGTACAGAAAAGTTCAAGTATTATTCCAAAGAAACATATATAAAAACATAATTATATTGTATTCAATCTGATTCATGGGTTACCATGTAGTCAATCCCCACACCAAAACGATTTGGCTTAGTTCTATCTAACGATACAGTTCTACGTATTTACCTCAGGATAAAACTCATACATGAGAAATCCAACCCACAGATGAATTATTGTAGTTATGTTATTGTTGTTTTTGTTACTATTATTATTGGGTTTTTTGAGAGGTATGGATTGTGGGAATAGATTAAGTCTCTTTCCCCCAGTTCCCCTCAAGCACCCCACTATAACTGGAGAAATAAGCAGTAGCACAGTCCTATGCAAGTTTATTCAAAAATAATAGTCCCAAAGAATGCATATGGGATTAAAGTAATTTTTTAGATCACTGAAACATGGCTTCCTTCCAAGCAGAAGGAAGCATTTAAGAAACCACTAGGAACATTATCAAGTGAAATACAAGTTAAAATCTTGAGTGAATCATTAAAAAGGAAGCCATCTTCTCTCTCTTCCAATGTGTTTAACAGAACAACTTTTTAAGGCTTGTTTTGCCCACCACGCTATATAGTTTAACCCTTTCTATGGTGTGCCTTGTAATTTTTGATCCAGTCCAAGATTGCTTTCCTCAATCGTGGCCTGACTAAAGCACCTAGAATTTACACTCAGGAGAATTTAAGAAGTACCGGTAAGTGGGAATTCTAAAAGCAGCAGTCCCAAGATCTGGGAAGGTCATGCACAAAATATTTATATTTCATAGGGTATAGTCACAAGGAGCAGCAAGCCCATTGCCTTAATGTGGGGGTGTTTCTGAATAAATAGGTATGGAATTGCAGTTTTAGGGTCTTTTTAATCTGGGTCCCTTGGTTGAAATATAGGTTTAATGAAATTCTATGCCCCAACTCCCCAATTTTAGCCACACCATGTCTGTGAAGTCTAAAACAAAAACAACAGAAAGGAAGGAGGGCATTATAAAGGGACTAAATCCTCTTCACTACTCTTGAAATTCTGGTGCTGTCCCAGGATATAGAACAGATCCAACTTCTTCTGCAGTAATTGATAGCAAGGTAGGAATTATGTAAATTTAATAAATAAGTAAATAAATACACAACCATGTTCATCACACGGCCATTTGCAGGAATGCTGAAATGTGATATTATGTAAATGCCATGACTTTCCTACATATATTGTAATTATTATATAGGATACAAGTTCAATCAACGCAGCATTTATGGCCAATGTTACTACCGATGTGCTGCCATTTTGGCCTCAGGCAACCCTAAATAACAGCACATGGCTTTACCATAAAGTAAAATCTTCACTCCAAACAGGAGACTGTTAATTGCTGAAGAAAGGGAAGTCACCTGCTTACCTCTCAAAAGAAATTATAACTATGTAATAAAATAAAGCATTTCTTGACAACCCTATATCCATATAAGGGATTTTTAGCAATTCTTTCAGACTCTTAAACAATTCCTTAGCCTAACCCAAGATCTCCTGATGGCCATCCATCCAATTACTAACCAACTGCATTCTGCTTAGCTTTTTCAAGATCAGTCAAGGTCTCTGAAGAAATGCTACAGATACCAATATAGCTTAATTTAAAGGATTTTTTGCTGTTTTAACCATGCAATGGCCTAAGCACAGCCTTTGACAATCTATTCTAATGCCACCCAAAGGGATTAAGACTGTTAACTCCCTGGGCCTGTAATTTTCCTGGTGGCAACAGCTGCAGAGTCAGATCCAGGACCAAAACTGTATTGTGAAATCCTATACATGCTTTACTCAGAAAAGAAGCCCAGGTAACTTGCATCGGATGGCCATTTTTTCCTCACAATTCTACTGCTTCTATCAATCTAACACTCTGGAAACTGATAAAGAGCCTTTCAGAAAAGAGATTTTAAAAACCCTGGTGAGTAATTCTATGACAAGATTTATCATCCCATACAATTCCTATGCTGTAAAGAAGTAACTGCACTCCCTCTGGACACTGTGGACTTCAAAGCAGCAAGGCCAAGGGCAACTGCAGCCAAAATATCAGGAGGACACCAGGTTGCCTCCCTCCCCATCAATACCCCATCAAAAGTTCTTGCACTCAAAACAGGCAGGAACACCCCACCCCCCAAAAACTAAGTTTTTACCTTAACAAAAAATTCGCCGTAGTTCTTAGGAATGAAAACCAGGAATGTTGTTGGGGGGTTTTTTAGGGGAAAAAAAGGGGGGGGGTTAATTTTTTTTAAAACATTTTTTTTATTTAAGCAGGATGGGAAGTATGATGAACACGGAGTGACTTTGTCCACAGATTTTGCTCATCGCGTGGCCGGCCCCACCCCTCTCCACTCCACTCCACGGGTCATCAGGATCGTGGTGACGGCGATCCCGGTTCGCAGAAGGCGAACCAACCTCCGACCGAAGCCAAGGCAAGGGCAGCCGCTGGTCTCGTTTGCAACGTGGCCGTGGTGGTTTTCCCTCCACGGGGAAGACCGGGGAAGGAGAAAAGGCGGAAGGAGCCGAGCAATGAGGGGGCGGTTCGAGTCCGCGGGGAGGATGGGTGGTGCTTGCCGATCGGGCCACGGCCGGTCTCCCTTCTCCCCGCTGGCGCCTTTTATTCTTTGCTATCATCCTCCTCCTCCACGATCGCCAGCTCTTGGATCACCCTCAGTTTACCGCTGGCGTCGATCCTGCGCTTCTCCCTAATGAGGTCCTCCAAGTTTTGGAACCGCACCGTGTGGCCCTTGTTGTCCGCCAGGTGGATCTTGAGATAGTATTGCTGCTGGGGCTGAGTGCCCGAGGCCGGCTGAAGCTCGCCGCCCGTTTTGAACTCCCGTTTACCGAAGCGGCACCAAGCAGCGAAGCTCTCCGAGTTCGTCCAGCAGATTTCGTGGCTTTTTAAGCCCAGGTGGCTGCAGGCGTTCTGCACTACCAGCTCGGCCCCCAGGGGGCGGAAGCGGTACCAGTTACTCACCACCCGGCCCACGTTGCCGGCGGCCGCCTCGTACAAGCTGTCCTGCCGAATCTGGCCCTGGTGCAAGTGGATGATCTGAGCGTTGCCCACATAGACTGCCCACTGCGGGGGCGGCGGAGGGTGGTCGGACGGCCCCAGGTAGAGCAGCTCCAGCAGGTCTCCCGGCTTGCACAGGGCAGGCAGGGAAGACGCCGGACAGACGCTCAAATCTCCAGTCTGGGAGTCTCCGCTCACCTTGGAGAAGATGCATTCCTGGCCGCGGAAGGCGGAGAACTGGGTCTCGCTCAGCACCAGCTGCGGCGGCGCGTGGTGATGGTGGTGGCGGGTAGGGGACTCTTGGGCCGGGCTGCTCGAGCCCTTCACGCAGTACTTGTCCGGCTGCCCTCGCTCGTCCAGATCCTCCTCCTCGTCGGAGAAGAAGTAAGCCACTCCGACGCGCAGCTCGTCTTTCTCGATCCCCGAGGGGTCCCCGGTCGGCAGTTCGCTGTAACTCAGGTGAGTGATGCGATCCAGTTGATTTCCCATCAATGACAGGGCGCGGCGAGAGCAGGAATCGCCGGATCTGGGAGAGACAGCGAACGAGAGAGAAGAAGCGGGAGATTAACGCCACGAGGGGTGCCGGGGGAGCATAACAATGAACGCGCACACACACGGCACGGGAAGGGACGCAAGCTGAGAGGGGATCCGGTTGCGCGGGGGGTCTCAGCGCCCCATCTTGGCCAAGGAAGAGGAGGAAAAAAAGCTCTCGCCGGCCGATCCTTCTTGCTCCCCCCCCCCAACACGCCCACCCTTTGGCCCGACCCTTCCCTTAAGACGGGCAAGGGATGGTGGTTCCTGGTCGCCAGAGGTTGAGAGAACCCACCCGGGCTGCCCTGTTTTGCCACCCCGACCTGCTGCCCGCTCTCCTAGGAGACCTAGCGGTGCACAAAGGAAAGAGAGAGAGAGAAGAGGCGGCGGGGAGGTCGCCTCTTTGGGACGGCACCCAAATGCTCTTCCCTCCCCAAAGAATGGAAGCCACATCGGGCTGGATTTGAGGTGTCCCAGCGAGAGCTTCCTCCCGCCCCCTTCGCTTTGTCTCCAGTTGCCGTTTCTCCGCGTCTCCCGATTCCTTCTCCAAAGCAGCGGCGGCCACGGCCACTTCTCGCAGAGAAGTCAGGGAGCTTCCAAGCCGCCGGCGCCCCTCTCCGGCTTCATCACGCACGCTTCTGCACCCCAGCTTTCTTTAAACTCCTGGCCCGGAAAATTAAAAATTTTTAAAAAAAAATCCGCCAGTCGCAGGCAAGCAAAACCTGTCCTTCCCAGAAAAGCGAGCATTTGGACGCGCGACTCGATGCAAGGTGGGAAGGATCCGAGCCGACGACAGCTGCGTACCCGGAATCGCCCAGATGCCGACCAAGCCCCCGAACTCCTTTTAAAGTCCTTTGGTCGCCATGGGGGGGGGGGGGCTGCCGCTGGGGAAGCCAAGGAGTGGAGCCGCCGCCGCTGCCGTCCAAGCACTGGCGACCCTCCCGGGCCCGAGTGTCCGCGCTCCGTCTCGCTCGCTCGCTCGCTCCGCGCGCCCTTCACCTGCGCCGTGCGGCTCGGCTCTGGGCTCCCCTCAGCAGCGTCGGCGAGTCTAAAGTAACAGATACTCCTGGATGCCAAGGCCCGCCCTTGGATCGCGCTCATTGGCTGCTCGGCTCTGCGCTTGGAAAGCTCGAACCGTCCTCCGGGGTGTCAATCACGGGAGCTCAAAGGGTGGGATTCCAGACGCCCGCCGTCTACTCTTGCTCTCTTTCTGTCTCTCTCTCTCTCTCTCTCTCTCTTTCCCCCCTGCGGCGGGCGAGACCCCGGCTGGCCTCCTCAGCCTGACGTGCCCGGTTCCCTTGGCGGGGTTTGAGGTGGCGGCTCCGCTGGTGGAAGGGAAACCCAGGGCTTACCCCAACCCCAGCCCAGCCCAGCCGCTACCCCACCAGGTAATGCATATAACCGTGCCACTAATCGCGATGATTAATATTAATGTTTTATTTTTATTTATTTCTTTGTTCTTTCTAGGCTTCCAAATCTCGCTTAAGGTTTACAATCCGGCTTTTCTTTCAACGTTACCCAGACTTCCCGATTACACGCCACCTCAACTTGGTTTCGAAGGGAGGGGGAAAAAAAATCCGGTATTACAAAGGAAACCTTTTGTGTGTTTCTCGAGAATGGGCCCATTCCGTTTAAATGAGTACCTTATTTATGTGGTTTGCGCGTGTGTGGGGGTGTGAATGGAAGCCGGGAAGGCTTCGTGGCATGTTCTGAACAAAAGCAGTAAAGACAACTGAGGTTGGGGAGTTTTAATCTCAGTTGCCACAGATACCAAAACTGCGCTGCCTTCCCAGTTATCTTGAGAATGAGGGGATTTTGCAGAAATGGTTGTCAGCGGGAGGATAAAATAGTTGTTTTGGAAATGGTGGGCTCCCTTTCTCTGGATGTCTTCAAACACGGACTGAATGTACAGGAAACTCTTCCTAAATTTGGATTTCTGCACCAAGCATGAAAATGAACCCAGAAGTCTGAACGTCCTCTTCCAACTCTAAGGATGGTGTCGGGTTTTATGCTTATTGATTAAATGTTCTACCATTCAATTGGTAGAATGTACTTCTATGCATACCCAGTTAAGTTAAAATCAGTTATTATATTACAGATCCTTTATAAAAGACAGAGTTGGACCAAAATGCACATGGTGCGACATAGCAGATCAAAGCAAGGAAGTCATTCTAAAGCTAATAATAATAAACATTATCATGCAGTGGTGAGTGAGGTGTGCAAATTAAATAGCTCTGAAAAACGGTAGCAAAAGAGAAGAGAAAAGGGAAGATAAAGAACAAAAATCCATTAAGAACTATAAACATCTAGGGTCAAAGGCTAGTGAATAAAGTAGGTTAAAAGGAAAAAGGAAACTGACCATAACAAGACAAAATTAAAAAACATAAAATAACCAATCATATATCTGCAACTCTGCATAGTTGAGGGTTTAAAATATGTTATGAGGAAGCAACCTTGATAAACCCCATTACTTCTTTCAGATGTGGGGAGTTTTCTGTGTTCTCCTCACCCTCCTCTTCCCAAGCTTAGCTGAGTTGGTCTTGGGATGTTTACCCCACTGCATCATTCATTGTGGAGCCAATTGCTATTATTGCTGGCTTCAATTCCTGTGTAATATTGTGAATTTTCCTCAGGTAATGTTTTAGTGATCTCTCGCTATAAGACCAAGGTACAAATGCTGGCTTTTTTCATGTAGTTCGATTCAGAGCCCTATTTGTTTATATGCGTATGACTATCTCCTCCATTGAAATCAGTGGTTGGCCTTTCTGGGTGTATTACCATCTAGGCCCATTCTTGCTTCAAATCCTGCCTTGAAATGTATTTATGGGACTGTCTGTTGCTAAACAGTAGGGCGCACGCTTTAGGAGAGTCTAAACCCTTAGAAGAATGAGTGGGAATAGAATTGGTATGCTAGGTCTAATTTAGATGCAATGAAAAAAAAAAAAGAAATCTTCCTCTTTATATTTTCCACAGAACAAGCTTGTGAGGTGGGTTAGGCTGAAAGGGAGTGACTGGCCCAAGGTCACCCACCTGGCTTTCATGGCAAAGATGGAACTAGAACTCATAGTCACCTGGTTTCTAGCCTGGGGCCATAACCACTAGACCAAACTTAGGAAGATACAGTAATCACCTGACTAGGGAAGAGACCCGGGTTCTAAGTACGTAAATAAACTCAAGGAAAGGGTGCTTGAATTTTTGGATCTGGAGTTTTGAGAACATTGTGTAATACTTTCACAAATGATTGATGGGGATGCTGCCCAATCATAATGTGCAACGTAATCAGTTACTAATACTTCTTGCCATTTCCTTCTCAACCAACGCTCTATATCAGGGGTGTCAAACTTGATTTCATTGAGGACCGCATCAGGGTTGTGTTTAATGTTGGGGGGGGGGTGACAGGTGGGCTTGGCCAGATAACCCTTTGTGTCAGGGGCACCTGTGGTGGCCCAGGTGGGGCTGGGGGATCCATTGTCCTCCTGTGCTCTGTTTTTAGCTGCGACAGCCTCCTCCAGCCCTCTGCCAGTGAAAAGGGAGCCCGGGTGGGCCACATGTGCCCCTCTCGAGCTCCGTTTTGGTCCTTCACTGTTTCTAGAGGGGCCCCCGTGGGCCAAATCTAAGCACCCCGAGTTTGAGGCCCCTGCTCTATATTATTATTTTCCTTTTTTAGGAAGGGATAGGAATGTCTCTACCCAAACACTGGCTATAGCCACCCTCCTTTTGGGGGGAGAGGGGGGGAAATTCTTGGAAATGGACAGGTCAGGAGGTCGCTTTTGGCTCCTTTCCATTTCCATTATGTAAAAATGAATTTTAATATAGAAGTTGGGTAAGGTAGAGAGGGGTTCTGTGCAATTCTGTAGTCGTGGATGGATTACTCCACGGCAAACATTAGATTGATCACTGTATGAACTTCCAACAAGTTGGTGAGTCCAATATAAGCCTCATTTAAAGCACCTGAAAGATCCAAAGGATTCCCTAAAAATTCCTGCTTTGTCTCTTGTCTTGTAATACTTACTCAAATTCTGGGTATTCTGCACCACACAGAAATGACTTAGAGGTAGACTAACCTGTTTTAACTGACCAGTAGGAATTGTCTACATCTGTAAAGAGAAGTTGGGGAAGATTGGCATAGTCATTAATCCTTCACAAGTACGGCTTCCTTTTAGAGCAGGGGTGTCCAACCTTGACCACTTTGAAGTCTTATGGACTTCAAATCCCAGAATTCCCTGGCCAACCTTTTAGAGCCAAGACAGCCTGCCCCCCACAGCTGTGATGTGAAAGGGATGGTAGCTTGAGCCTAAATGGAGGATGTCTCGAAATGAATGAAAACGAGCACAGAGGAAAACCCACTTGGAGTAATTACACCATCGCAATGCCAGCAGTAGCTGAATGCCATCTCCTCCACCTCTGCCATGGACCCATGGAACAAGCTTGTGTTGTTCTTACACACTGCAGTGCTTTCAGGACCAGAGATGCTACACTGCCTGATTTCGTAATTAATTTTGCATGTCGCTTGCTTTCTCATGCTGTATCTGTGGATAGGAATGCGGTTGTCTACAGCTGGCATCTCATCAGGAACTCGCTTCATTTAGATTACTCCTTTAATTAACTTCAGAACACAAGCCTCAGTTCATTCTCAGCAGCCTGATAACGCAAGGACCTGCCAAAGAAATAGACTGCATTTCAGTGTCAGAGTGGTTCAAGGTGCACCCCTGTCAGCTCCCGAACAAATAAGCTGCTTAGTAGTCAGATTAGCCACTGGGGTTTGCATTGGGGTTTGTGTAACCTCTTCCCAGCCACAAAACAAATGTTTACTCACCTTTCCAGCTGCAGCAGTAGTTCTGATAGGCCGCACCCGTGAATTGCTGGTTATAAACAAGACTCCTGTAACCCAGGAAAGAATAGAAGTAATTTTTTCTTTATGAGTTCTTGCTGGGCTTTGATGGGAATCTCAATATGGGAAAAATAAACTTTTTATGGCTCATTGCTTATATATTGCTATATGGGTAGTCCTTGTCTTATGACCATGATTGAGCCCAAAACCTCTGTTGCTAAGTGAGACATTTGTTAGGTGAGTTATGCCCCATGTTATGACATTTCTTACTCTAGTTGTTAAGTGAATCACTGCAGTTGATAAAGTTAGTAACCCGGTTGTTAAGTGAATCTGGTTTCCCCATTGACTTTGCTTGTCAGAATGTTACAAAAGATGGTCCTTGGAACATGACCTTGGAACACAGCAACGGTCATAAATATGAACCAGTTGCCAAGCATCTGAATTTTGATCACATGATCATGAGGATGCTGTAACATCAGTTGTAAGTGTGAAAAATGGTCATAAGTCATTTTTTCAGTGCTGTTGTAACTTTGAACAGTTGCTAAATGAACAGTTGTAAGTTGAGGGCTACCTGTATTATACTGATTTACTTACATACAGCCTTTTAGCATATGTGTCAGCCTTTCCAGTTTGATCACACAGGAACATGGCCAATGAGCTAATTCTACTTTACTGTTAAGGCTACATTAACAGAATCTTCCAAGTCTGAAAATACAAATCTCCTTTACGTTCTGATCCATTCTGAGCCTCTTTCTCCCTCCGTTATGCAGTTGCAGGCTATGTTCTCTCTTATCTAACCATTCCCTAAGTCTTTCTCGCATGCCATTACACATGGGTTCAGAAGGAGATGCATTGAAACTGGGACTCTGCTGGCCTCTCTCTATACGAATGCTATAATCCTATATGGTTTTGCCAAAGAATAAATCCCACTGAATTGAACTGGACCAACTTCAGAGCAGATACACATCCGATTGAACATCTCAGTCTTGGTTCAGGTCTGCCTCCACAGCACCTCTTGATTTGCATTTTTAAAAAAACTTTGGCGAATGGGTAATCCTAAGTGTTCAAGGTTGGAGAAAAATACTTTAGATTTTACAGACTATAACAGCAAGATGGTATACTTAGTTAGAACTTGAGATAAGCCTAAAATACCACTAGTATAAGCACGTGGAGTAGCTGCAATGCAGGCTGTAGGATCAAGGTTGGATTGTTTTCATGTAGGCAAGTTCTTGATACTTTCCTGTTTAAAAATTAAGTACATACAGACAGTCTTTGACTTACAGTAGTGACCGTTCAAAGTTACAATGGCACTGAAAAAAGTCACTTATGACCATTTTTCATAGTGATGACTTTTGAAGCCTCCCCATGATCATGTGATCAAAAGTCAGAAGCTGGGCAACTGGTTCATACTTATGACCATTGCCCTGTTCTAAGGTCACGTGATCATCTTTTTGCAACCTTCTGACAAGCAAAGTCAATGGGGAAGCCAGATTCAGTTAACAACCAGGTTACTAATTTACCAACTGCACTGATTCACTTAACATCTGTGGCAAGGTAGGTTGTAAAATCAGGCAAAAATCAACTTAACAAATGTCTCGCTTAATAACAGAAATATTGGGCTCAATTGTGATCGTAAGTCAAGGACTATCTGTAGTTTATGCATTCAACTGATTTTGAAGTGGTAAGGAATTATGCTCACCCATTTATCTGAGGCAGTGGTCCCCAATCTTTTTGGCACCAGGGCCTACTTTTGTGGAAGACAATTTTTCCACAGAACCGGGGGAGAGGATGGTTTCAGTTTTGCTCACTTGCTTGTCACTCACTTCCAGCTATATGGCCTGGTTCCTAATAGGCCATGGACCGGTACCAATCTTGGCCCAGGGATTTGGGGATTCATAATCTAAAGAAAATGTCTTGGGCATTCTAGGTGCAATGTCGTGGGCACCTATGCATATATAAATATTGATGTCCTTGAATACTGTTTGCTATGACTATTTCCCCAGTTAGCCTGGGAACGAATGAGCACAGATACATGTTTGTTATCAATGAAAAAGAAGTAGCTTGCAATTGCCTTTGAAATTCTGTGGTGGTCTCCCATCCATGCACTGACCGGGTCCTATCGTTATTGATTACCTTTTAAAGTCAGACAATATTGACTGTAGTTTGTCGCCTGCCGAGGTTCTTTTTTATGTATAAATAAATGCTTGTGCGTATAAACATATGAATGGATTTGAAAAGCGCAGATGAAAATTTGAAACTTGTGTGACACAAAGATCTTTTGCATTTAATGAAGAACTGATGGATCTTGGAGGACAACAGGCAACATTTAGTGACGCTCTGCCATTATGGATCTTGCAGCAGTATCACATTGTTGATTGTGTGTCCCATGCTGGTTTGTAAAATGAATGATTGGAAGTTTACGTCCAACTACCATGAAGCAGCATATTGTGAAACAGCAATAGAAGCATGGAAATAAATCCTCTGGTACTGAATCATTAGCATTGCCCCATCACTGGGTGCCTGATGCAATTGTTTCCCATTGCCTTGGATTGTAGGGTATTCGTAGAGCATCCCAGCTTTGATTGCTATCCAGTAGAACCTCTTTCCAATGAACTCCTTCATCAACTTCTGCTTTGGAAAGCATCAATGACTAAATTAAGCCAGCAGGAAGATAGGGTTAGAGTTAATATTCCTTAACACAATCTCAGCCATGTGAATCACGCGTTCCACATTGATTAATAATTAGTCATAATGGTATAGCAATATAACTGAATGCTACGAGCAAACTTGCACTGTGCTCTAACTTGCTTGTTTCTTTATTTCAGGTTGAAAGGTGGTTGAAGTGGCCAGGTAAAAATGAAGACGCAGGAAGAAATGATGATGCTTCTTTCTTGTAGGTGTGCAGTTCATAAGGGTCAGGATCTGGGAGAATCCTGCAGATAGAAAGTCAAAAGGTTTTTTTAAAAAAAGATCCCGTGACCTCTGCACAGGAGAGGAAGTGAATGTTATCTATTCTGCCTCTAATCTCCTGGTTAAGGTATGGAGAATTGCAAAAGGCCTGAGAGGGAAAGGAGAAGCTATATTCAAAGGGGCTTGCATTGACCAAGTATGAACTTTCAAGACAGCCCCATATCTTTAACATATTTTCTCAAACATTATTTTCCTTTCCTTTCCTTTCTCTTTTCCTTTCTCCTTCCCTTCCCTTCCCTTCCTATCTTATCTTCCTCCCCTCCCTCTTCCAGCCCCAACAATTTAATGTGCTGGACAATAATTCTGGATCCAGAGTCTTCTTGTAAATCCTGAAGACTAACCAGCAAGCTATCCCAGATATTCCTGAATTCTACTCCCAGCAACTTTAGCCAACGATTGTTGTGTTGGAAGCTAGTTGCAGCAATTTGTGAGGTCCACAGGCTTCCAGTTTAATCCCTTCCAAATATAGGCAGAGTTATGGCTCAGTCATCAAAGCAGTTTGTTGCATATGTGAACTGAATTCATGAACTGCAAGACATTTTCCTTGGATTTTCAATGTGGTAGCACTGGTTCTTGTATCTTGGTATCGTAATGTACAGATTCCTTTTTTCTTTCCTTCCTCCAAAAGAAAAAAGGATAGATAGATAGATAGATAGATAGATAGATAGATAGATAGATAGATAGATAGATAGATAGATAGATAGATTCAGTAGATGAGGACAGCAACCTGCAGCAGTCCTATCACAAAGCAATATAATCAGCATTTCTCAGTATTATTACAAAGATGTCTGCTGGACAAAACAGATAAATAACAGGGAGAAGAGATTTCATATTTTTGTTGAATCATCAGTTTGATAGCTTGTAGTGTAGTAATAGCTTTCATGTCAGGTTTCTTTAAACAAGGAAGAAAAAAATACTCTATTTCTTCACTTGATTTATTTTTCATCCTGAATTTGTTTTAGATTATATATCTCTAAACAGTTCCGTATAAAACTGGTTTTAACTAATCTACAGTCTAAACATTAGGGCCAAAAAGGTCATGGCAAAAATTATTTCTAGTGTTTACTCACAAGTCTGTTGTCATTCTCTTCCATCAAAAGCCAGTATACTCATGCCATATTCATGCCCCTCCCATAATAACAGACAGATTGGATTTCTGCTTTTGAACAAAAGTTCAAAGTTTGCTGTGGGTAAACAGATTTTTTTTTTTATTTCGGCCTCAGCTTTTCCTCAGAAGTCACGCAAACAAATCCTGTATTGCTATGGTGGAGGCTGAAAACATTTACAAAGATCAGCACTGTCTATTAATACATCCCATGATATAAAGCAGGGGTCTCCAACTGTGGCAACTTTATGACTTGTAGACTTCAACTCCCAGAATTCTCAGGCAGGTGGCTGAGGAATTCTGGGAATTGAAGTCCACAAGTCGTAAAGTTGCCACAGTTGGAGACCCCTGATATAAAGGACTAAATGGTCCAGGCCTAACTTTAAACAGATTCCTCCTTAATTCGCTTTATAACAGACTGAACAAGCTTGTGAAACATTTTCAAATCTCTAAATCATATTCAAACACGTACATATAGCCCAATAATCATATTTCTTGAAACCTTTTTTTTGCAAAGCTACACATTTTCATGGCTATTTTCTGGACAGTTATTGCCTCACCTTTCTCACCTACTAGCAAAACTTGTTTATTTGGGTGTGTTGCCGCAGCTGAACGTTCTCATGCACTGATTTTGAAATGTCAGCAATCTTGGCTCTGCTGCCACATGCTCTTTGGAATCTGCCAGAAGCTCCACTTCGCCTTGACCCCGAATAATGAGGGTCAGTTGAGGCAAAACCAGCTAGGAAAGTCAGCCACACCTACACGTACTAGATTTGGAGCGACAGCCATCGTTTGAGAGAAATATGCCCCAGAAAGAAGGAAGGAAAGAACTACAGTTCTTTTCTGCTTTTCCTTTTGGCTCGAAGAACAATTTCAAATGCAAGTGTTAAAATAGACGGCCTAATGTTGGTAAAGAACCTGGATTGAAAAAAAAAGAACTACCAGTAATTGTTAAATGTCCAGATAAGAATAAAAATGTTCTGGAATTCCCCTAGCAAGATTTCCTCAACCTTTTCAGCTTTGTGGACCGGCAAGTGGAGGGAATAAGAGATGGTTCAGCATGAGTGACAGGCGAGCTCATGGAAATCATGCAAGCTTGCCCACCTCTTCTGTGGCCTTGTTCTGAACAGCTCATGGCCCAGGAGTGGGCCACAGCCTGGGAGTTGGGGACCCCTGCCCCCGCTCTTAGAAATGTTGTTAGGAAAAAGAAGAATACGAAATACTGGACAATGCTGAATAGAGTGTCTATAAGGATTTTTACAGAATCTCTGCAAGTTGAATCTCATAGTCATCTTCCAAATAATTCTGAGAGTGGCCAATTTGAGATGGAATTGGGAATCCTGCATTTGAGAAGCCTTCCGGCAGGAGGGCACTTTGACTGTTAGTAGAGCTATGCACAAATGCCTTGTTTTTATTGTATTGGTAGGCAAAGAAAACACAGGACCGTTTTGCCATAATTCTCCAGCAGTTTCCCAAGTCTGCCGGTAGCAGTAACGTAGAGATCACGTAATAGCAATATCAACAGAGCCAGTTTAATCTAATAGCTAAGATATTTGGTTAGAAACTAGGATGCAGTGAGTTCTTAGTCCCATCTGAGGCATGAAAATTGGCTTGGTGACACTGGGCAGGTCACACTCGCAGCCCAACCCACCTCACAAAATGGTGGTTGTGGGGAAAATAGGAGGAGGGAGTATTAGGTTCACCACCTTGAGTTATTTACAAACAATAATAAAGGCAGGATAAAAATTAAATAGTATACATTTTTGTGACCATTTTATCTCCTCCACAGTGTCAGAGATTCAAAGAGACCCAATGTTGTGGGATACTGAATATGGCAGTAGTAGTAAGAATAGGGGAGAATTTGTGGAGAATATAGTGCATAACTGTCCTTTTCTACAGTAAAATATGTAGGACACCTCATCCTTCACTAACACACACAACCTCCATGCTCCAATTCTCAATCCAATCCACACCATAACTGATTGGAGAGTATGTGCGTATCCATATTTGGGGAAAATATTCTGATTGCTGTGGTGTTCAAATTGCTAACAATCTGCAAACATGGAAACTTCCAAAAATGTCAGAAGTCAAGGATTCATTCTTAAATAATTTTTAAGATATCTAAATCTGCTCCTTGTTTAGGAAGCCCCTTAGGTGAAAGGAGCAATATACAATCACTCATAACAAATAATACATAAACATGACCCACAACTGTTTGATAACACATAGTCTGTGTTCTATGTTATAGGAATGTGCAAAGAAGCATCCATCAGATGAAAAGAGAATCAACAAAGTAGGTATCAGGTGGATCCAAAGCAGTCTGAAGGTGCTTCATAAGATTCTCTGACATGATATTTATACTGCTTTGGCAGCTGTAGAGATTATATAATATTGCACGGCCACCCCCATTAGGCTGAGGGATGTGACACACCGTTAAGCAGACTAGGCCCCAGGCCCAAAGGGGGCACCACAAAAACTTCTATGTAGCCTAAGCTTGGCTTCGTTTGTATAGTATGTACGAAGGATGGGGGCATCAAGATTTGTCAGTGCTTAGGGCATCAGTGAGCCTTAATCTGCCACTGTTGTGACATAAGTTGTTGATGGCCACTAAATGTTATCAGCTCATTAAAATCCCTGCCCTTCAGATGGTAAAATTAAAACCTCATTGGACTTCCCTCATTTGCTCAACTACTCACAAACTTTGGGTCTTCCAGTGCAGAGGTCACCAATTTTTCAGCTCCTCAACTCCCACATGAAGTTTTAGATTGTTCATTCAGCCCCAAGTGTTTATTGTATGAAACTAATCTAATAGATAGACTACTTTAACTGATAGGACTATGGATAAAACAATAGATAATCCAATTGAATCTTGGGGGACAATATTGACTACTCTGAGGAATCTTGTACTGTGCAGGTTCCTGTCCACTCAACTTGAAACAGCAAAATTCTCAGTGCTCTGTGCAAGGACTGAAGGTCAGTCAATCTAATACTTGCTCTTAACAGTGAATGGGTATTTGGATACACAATACTGCCTCAACATTTACTCTTTTTAAGTCTGAAGGCTACAAGTGTCTCTGCAGCTCACCATGCCTGCTTGCTTTTGCTGCCTCTGCTAACTTAACATTTAGAATGTAAGCTCATTGCCAGTCACCTGTGAATGACTCCCCCCAGGAGAGCTTGCCAATTAGTTATGCAAATGCTCCAGTCACACCGCAAATTAAGCAGCAGAAGCAGCAAAGCTACATCACACAGTAAGGTTGTTTCAGGAGATGTTCTTCCAAATCCAGCCCTGAAGAGGTCAAACTTTGCTGACATACCTTCCCAGCCTGGTACCCCAATTAACCCAATGATGGAAGAGTAGCTCCTAGACGGGGAGCTTCTGAGGTAACTGTGCCAATCTTCCAGGTATCCCCAAAAGGCTTTCAGTCCACGAAGACAAATCAGTTATAATTGCACAGTGTTGTTGGGAAGTCCAGAATATCAAGTGGGAAAGAACTTACTTTTAAACAGCTTTGAGGATAGGATATTTACTGCTCTAAGCCAATGCATCTTAGGTGGTTTGCTGTGCTGCCGTCTTCTCAATCTTTTCATTTCTGCCTCAAAACAAGAGGAACTCTTGAAGACACCCAGTTGAAGCTAGACAGCAACCATGTCTTCTAATGAATCTCCCATTCCTCCTATGTTTACCCCATGAAGCATCTATAAGTATTTTGATACTGTTACAACTTTGAAGAGGCTCAAATGAAATCCATTTGTTCCCAGATTTAGAGATGCAAATTCAAGTTGAATTCCACCTTCTTCCAATTTTAATCTCTAATTCAAATCAAATCAAATCGGGGCACAGCCCAAATAAAGCAATGTCAATGTTGCATTAGTAAGAACTAGCTACTAATCCCTGTTGACAGGCTCACTGGATTATTTTAAACAATCTAATATTGCTTAACATAGAGTAACCCAGGTATAATAAGATAATCAAATATAACACATCATCATGCTATTAGGAAATGTATGCTTTTATCAAATTTGCAAGTAAATGTCTAATTTGTATTTTTACAAAGCTAATTCATTTAAAACAAGGGGAACAATGACCTACTGTTTCAAACTCTGTCTGGAATGCTGATATAGAATCCAGCTTCAGAATTACTCTTACATACGTAAGTCAAGTGCAGGTGTGTTTTTAATGCTGCACTTCCTCATTTTTATGAACTGAGGCAATATTATACTTGCCCCATCTATTTCTTCTAAACCAAGCAGAATATGTCAATCAAATACTTAAAATTTAGCTTAAAAAACTGTTTTCAATATCACTTCGAGTAATAATGTAGTGAAGGTAATGTTTTCTTTGAGTCAAACTTGAGTTTGGCAGCTTCATGGACTTTGTTTTTAGCATCATGGAAGTGATTTGTTATTGCCTTCTGTTTGGTTTTTTTTTTCCTCCTTTGTTTAACTGGATTCAGAACTGAAAAGCCTGATACTCACTTACATCAGCTGATCACTGGTGAATTTTGCATGTATGAAAAACATATTTAGCCTAAAAAATGTTTCAGAAAAGTGAAAGGGATACTATTGTATTTTCCAATTTCAAAGCTGGAGCTTCAAACTGAGAATGCATAAAGAAAGTTGACACATTTTATACAACAGCATATAAAGAAAAGCTTTGAGGGAAAGAACTTTCAGTTCTAGTAATGAATAACAATAGAGACGGTGATGTTCTAAATGCCAGGCAACTGCCCATATCCATGCTAATTAAGACTGGTAACCAGCCCATAATATATTCCCAAGACCATCAATAAAATCTAGTTTCCTGCCATTTCTTGCTTTTCAAACAAAACTTAATGATTTGTTAAACAACACCCCTGAATGGATATTTTCTGGCTTTAATAGCTGGTTGATAACATTGAAGAACATGCAAACATTGAAAGGGGTTACAAAAAGAAATCCAGAATAAAGAGATTTTTCAAACACTCATTTTATCCTAGCATTAGCAGTTTCCAAACTGTTCGTCCAATATACCCATCAAGCAAAATATTTCAAACTTGCGGCCCGATGGCTTTTTTTCATTGTCTATTCCAGGAAGTTCAATTTTCCTTGTGTGCAACCTTTCCTGAACATTCCAACGTTTCAAAAACATTTTTGTTTCTTTTGTTGTGAACCTTTTATGTTATTAGGGCATTGTTGTTTCCTCATTCTTTGGCCTTCCTGGAAGAGCTGCCCAAAGGTCAGCTCCTTTGATCATCTAGCTTTTGAAGGTTTTAAATAGGGACACACAACTTTGTTTATTGCCCAATTGGTGGACAGAGGAGATATTTATTTGATTTTCATCCTTCCTCTATTACTTTATATGTAACTCAAGGCAGAGAAGAAACTTAATAGTCCTGCCTCCTCTTGTGGTTTTTTTTTTCTTCTCAAAAGTGAGGTGAGTTGGGCTGAAAGAGGATGACTGGCCCAAGGACATTCAACTGGTTTTCATGCCTAAGGTGGGATGAATTCATTGTCCTCTGATTTCTAGGCCAGAATGTTAACCACTACACCTTATTAATATAAAATCCACTTGAGTAGAATCCTTAGTTCTGATTTGTCCATATATCCCTAAGCCCTCCAGATATCATTTCTGCTGTCTAGGAAGTCCTGCTATTTCTTCAATTTGATGAACTAGCTCACAAAGAGCTTGTGTTCAGTTTACTGTAGATAAATACATGAATCCTGTAAGGGGGAGGATAGGAACATGCTAGCAGGGGACGATATTTTTCTCAAGTGAAGCCAAAAGGGAGTTTTGTCAGTTCAGGGCCTGTGTGCTTGGGGGAAGCAGAACCTGCAATGACAAATGCTGACTGGTTGGCATATGTAGCAGTCATCCCTACACTACCCCAAGATAGATGTCAGGCAAAAGGAAAAATGTCTCAGACAGAATCCAATTAAATTCTAACACTCATATTTTAGAAGTTTGGGGATGAACTGTTCATCTAGAGCTGTTCATCCCACTCTGTCTCCTGCTTCTGTACCATATGACAACAATGTTAACTAGCATTCTCCTGAATGTCTGCTCCATTTTGAAGTTGCTCCCAGTTTTGGAGGGTGGTAAGTGGAGAACCTGAAAAGGAATAGGCCCTGGAAATACGTCACATTACCTTGTGAGGGGAGGGAAGAGTCTTTTAAATATACTCACTCCCTAGGCCCATCCTCAAACACGAAATTTGGTAACAGTGGATAGTTTACCTCACTACAAATTCCAGCATTTATATCAACAAATGTCTTTTGCTTCTTTCTAAGGTTTCCACAATAGGCATTTTAGAAGGTGAAATTGTATCCTATTAATGCAGAAGGTGAAAATGATTGACTTTACATTGAAATGCATCTGCCTAGATAGGTTCTCTTGACAGGCAGCTCTGTGACTCTAGAACTCCACTTAGAAGAAGCTCTCATTACTTTTTAGGGTGACTTTTTTTCTTTCTCTTCTCCACCTTAGTGCTTACTATGATACGATTTGATGTGCATTTCATATTATACTGATTGGTTTTGTTTTGTTTCTTGAAGCACCAAAAAACAATAAAAATTCAAAAAAAATGAAAATGAAATAAAAGTTAATAAAAAAAACACACCTGGTGTATATTGTTCTATGCCATTGCAACTAACTGTCTTTCTCCTGAGGATGCCAGGTAAATAGCATATAAATGTAAAGCAATAAGCAGATAAATAGACTTGTTCCTCAGCCCACAAAGATCAATAATAATATTTTCATAATCCTCAATTATCATAAATAACCCTCATCTTCTTTTGACATAGCAAAAGATTAGTATGCAGTTTTGGTCGCATTTGCTTTTTCTTGAGTAACTTGATTTTGCTGATTTACTCATAAAGCTGCACAATCCCCATTCTCTTCCTCTTAGGACTTCTGCCTTCAGAGCATCTTCAGCGTTTGCCTCCCTTTTCATGATGATGAAAAAAAGTTTTCAAGTTTTGGAGTGGTGGGCAGAAGAGAAGAGGAGAAAAGAGAAACGACTCATGCAGAGAAAATGAAGTATATTTAAATGATTAAAACACAAGAGGTTTGTTAGCTCAGTTTATTGAACCATCTACCACATTCCCACTGTTTTGTAGGGCTGGACTCTACCTAGCTGTCCTTTGTCCTCTACTTGTTGGGTTTATTGTTGCTGTGGCAGGCATGTGCTATTAAGGCCTTTCATAAAATCCCCTTATTGCTGCCTATTGATGCATCAGTGCTGGATTAAAAAAAAAAAGTGTTCCAGAAAAGGATCGAGGGCACCAGAGCATTCAGTGGTATCAGGACTGGCTTGGTTTACTGCTGAATGTCACATGCATGCAAAACTGCAGAATAAGCAGAGAGAAATGAAATATCTATATGTTAATTTAGATCTTCATATGCAGATTTGGAAATAATTTCTAGTCATTTAAGTAGACATACAAGCAATCTTAGTTACAGGAAGCTGAAGGAAGAAGTATCTAACAGTTATCAAGTACTTATTTATTTTAAAAGGTACAGGCTCTGAAGTTGAGCTTGATGCCAAGTGACTTTTATTGTCTTTTATTAGATATTAAAGTTTAATATCTAATATAAGACAATAAACATATCCAATTAGTTTTCTTGCAAGACATACTGAATTGGGGTGCTATTGCTTCCTTCCCCCCCTCCCAAATTCCCAAGCTTCCCCCCCCCTCATTTTCTAGATTTTGCCATCCATGTACTAACCAGCTCCAATGGTCTATAGAGGTTCTTAGTCATCCAGGCCATGGTTGTCCCAAAGGTGCTTTTTCAGGAGGCAACTGGACTTTCTTGTTTTTTCTTTGAAGATGTTTCACTTCTCATCCAAGAAACTTCTTCAGCTCTGACTGGATGGTGGGGAATGGAAGGATTTATATTCCTTGCAGTCAGCTAGTCATTTGCAACCTTTTAGAGCCCGGGTGTCAAACTCTCCATGTCATGGTGTGCATAAGCGCACCAACGTGCCTACCGTCCCTGTCCTATTGTTTCTTTTATTTTTCTTATATGTATCAATTTCATGTATTCATAACTATGTATATACTTATACCTATTATCTTGTAAGTGATTGACAAATCAAAATAAATAAATGAAATAAAAAATGTTGCCGTCATGTGATGTATTGCGACTTTTTTACCTTCGCAGAGCTAGGGTGGGCGTGGCCTGCACGTGACACATCCGGCCCACAGGCCACCAGTTTGACACCCCTATTTTAGAGGATCTTTGAAGCACTTGGAGGTCCACTGCCACTTAGCTATTTAGGTACCAGCCACTGCTGCTACCTCTTGAGACTTTATTCAGTCTGTTAAGTATTTAGCATGTCTGCATACTTGTATAAAATTAAACAAAGCCAAATTGAACTTTATAGATAGAACTACACTTAAAATGAATTTTCTAAATACAATTCAAATTGGACAGGCATATATTTAGAAATAATTACAAAACAATGATTAAAACTTGTTTTGAATCACAACGTTTACTGTGCAAGGCTTTCAATTATTTGTATTCAAATGGATTTTGTTGCAGTTGTCCTTTCCCGCTTTTTCATTAACCTTAAAGTCAGAATATTCTACAGCTTAAGCTATAGCTAACCTGGCATGTCAAAGAAGCGGAGCAGGAGAAAAACCCAAGCAGATCCAATCTTGAAGATCCAACTAGGTCTTCACATTGAGTGGCGAGACTGAATAGGGTATTCCTGATCCTGACACCATCTCTTCATTCTGGGTCTCCATCAGAAAACTGCAGCATTCATGGAGGGTGGAGAATCTTGAGATTCAAATAACTTCAGTGATTACCCAGTCTTATGTATCTTGTGCCTGGAAGTGATGCCCACTTCCTATCTTCACCAGTTGCTGATAAGAAACTGTGGCTTATCTTAGACAGGGCTAACTTAAGCTTCTCAATCAATTTATGGCCTTGGACTGTTAATGACTTTGACACATATCTCTGTGGGTTTAGAACAAATTAGGACAAACCTTCAATTTTGGTTTTTCTTGGTTAACTGGTTTTTTTTAGCCTTTTTCTCCTACTTGTTTCTATGATGGCTTGTACCTTTTGAAAAACACTTCCCAAAAAGTGTGTAGGTTCATGTGCACTCCTCCCGCTGTAAGCAGTGTCTACTAGCACAGTGGTTGCCAACTGGTGGGCCACAGAGAAATGTCCCCCCAAAGCAATTGATCCAGGCTGCGGGAACACAAGGCTGTGCCACCCACATGGCCCGTGGGAACACAAGGCTGTGCCACCCACATGGCCCGTGGGAACACAAGGCTGCGCCACCCACATGGCCCGTGGGAACACAAGGCTGCGCCACCCACATGGCCCGTGGGAACACAAGACTGTGCCACCCACATGGCCTGCCCACCTGCTGGCCCCACCCTTCAGCAGAGCAGAAACCTTACCTTGAGTAGAGCCATGTGAGCTGGAACTGGAAAGTAAGACCAGTGATGGGGGAAGGAAATCCACCCCGGGGTGGGTGGCTTGCTGACGTTGATGGGAAAGTCAGTCCTATATTCCAGAGCTGCAGTAGTCACAGGACTGGCCCTTTGCTCATCCCAGAGCAGCTCCTCCAGTCGATGGTAGGCTGGTGCACCTGGGTGCAGGAGCAGCTGCTGTGGGATGACCAAAGGACCAGCCCTGTGACTACTGCAGCTCTGGAATATGGGACTGACTTTCCCACCAATGTCAGCAAGCCACTGTCCATCAAAATTCATATTAGTGGTCTGCAGGATTTAAAATTATGAGTTTGGTTATTCTTGAGGTCCAAAAGGTTGACGACCCCTGCTAGCAGACATGCTTTATATGCATGTTTCGAATCACATTGCAAGGAGTTTGAACATGTAATAGCCTATTGAACAAATAGAAAAGTTGGCTTTGGCTTTATAGCTTGACCTCTGAAGGATAGATGATATCGGGGAATGGCGCCCCAAAAGAAGCCATGGTCCCTTAATCAGTGCTCGGTTCCTAGGACAATTTTGTCTGATCAGTCCCTGCCTTCTCCATTAAGTCCCATCTAATGCTTAGAAAGGCTAATTGGAACCAAGCTTATTGCTCTCTTTTTGACCTTATCACTGATCAGCAGCTGATTGGAATTACTCAGTTGAGGAAGGTTCTCTTTTATTTGTTTTTCTGTTTTTTGTTTTGTTCTCAGCTGAACTTAAGGAAAGAGAAAGAGGTAACAGGCTGAAACAGCACTCTGAGGCCGTACCGTTGCAGATATATCTGGGAAATGCAACTTTTTCTTCAATGTTTGCAATCGTTCTGTTGAAAGGCTGGAAAATGCCTTTCTTCTGAGGGCTCGCTTTTCCTGCTGGGAGAACTCCAGTGCAAGGACACAGACAACTGCTTGGAAGCTGGTTTATTTTTCAGGAAGGCAAGAGATAGCAAGAAGTCTGCGTTCCTGGGGCTAGCCATCTTTGTATAATAAACCCCTGATTTTTATACCTTTTCTCCTTTTGTGTGTGTGTGCTTCTGTTTGTATGTCTTAATGTTTTAAATCCTGTCAGGGGTTGTCTTCATTTCCGCCAGAGGGTAAACTCCGCGGTGTGGTTTGATTGGATTATCAGTTTCATCCTAATGTTTTCTTATATTTGTTTTGTGGCAATCTCCTGTCTGCTATGGAATTTCTTTCGTGTCTTTTGTCTATTTGTTTTGCTGATTTGGCATGACCTGTTTGTAAGGGATTTCTTTTTCTTGTTTCCCTAGCTTTCTTAATTACTTGGCTTTTGTCTAGGGGGCTTCTTTCAATACCTTTTATTAAATCTCTTTTCCTATGCAAGTTTTGTTTTATGGCTGGCCTGATGTTCCCTTTGGGCTTTTCCTGCTTGGGTGTCACCACTGTCCTCATGAAGTTCCCTTTCCACAGTTCCATAGCACTTGACAGAGAGAAGGTACGGTAAAGTAGCTCCTTGCTAAGCCTCCATTTTTCCTCTCAGTTTCCTCATGGGAACCTTTCGCACTTCCTATTAGGGAAGTTTTTTAAAAAAAAAAAAATTATGGGAGGGAAATAAAGTACGCTAGTGAACTTCTCTTTCTGGGTAGTGACAAAATGAATCAGGTTCGAACCCTGTGGGTAGATAATCACTCCAGTGTTCCTCTTTCTCATCCATGCCAGTGTCAGAGTTTCAACTGTAGACAAGTACTAGCCGTAGATATTTTAAGACACCCAGAGGGGTTTGATGAGGTTGACTTATCTTCTTCTGAGATCAGAGTCTTCTCTCTTGTCACTGGAAGTCTGAAAAAAATCCTATGCACTCTCAGAACCACTGAAAGGCAACAATCTTTTTACATAATAATGCCTTAGGTTGAGTAAAGTGCTCTTTTCCTCTTGTTTCTCTTTCATTGGCACTTTTACATGATTTATTCATTTTATCTGAATAAATTTGGGTTTTTAGAGTATCTCTTTATTATAGCAGCTATAAGAAGCTGTTCTTGATACCAAAATAATATTTTCAGCATACTGCCTCTTTCTGGAAGCAGGCCCTGCATTCTAGCAGCTATGATGTACATGGGACTAATTACTCACAGATTCTTCTAGGTTTATTACTGTATCCTCCTCCTTCCTGCCTATGTAGTCTGGGCAAAATGTCATCTTCAGTCAAAGTCATAAACTTTTCATGGATTTCTTCTATAAATTGTAGAAAAAAGAATGTTCATTACAGAGAATGAAAAGCTAAATGTCTATGGAGATTCTCAGTCATGGTTGTTTCATTCTTGGATGAGAAGTGAAACGTCTTCAAAGAAAAAACAGAAAGTCTTGGTGCCTCTTGAAAAAAGCACCTTTGGGACAATGAAAAAGCTGCATTGCACTGTTGTTCCATTAGTTGTTTGCTTATATATATATATATATTAAATGTTTTTATTAAATGTTTCCTCTGTAACTGCATTATGATTTAATATCCCCAATTTGCAATATTTAAAAATTGAATCTGCCCTCAGGACCTTATGAAAATTATATAAATGGGGACATTTTTTTTCCTTCTCCACTCTTGAGCAAACATACATTTTTTAATTTTATTTCCACTTTAAAAAGCCTTTTATTTGCCTCTCTGATTTCTCTTCTCCCGCCTACTATTTCCAAATATATACCGAATATTCTAAAAAAAAACAAAAACCCAACTATGTGATATTGGATTGAATAACAAGCCAAAAGAAATGGAATTTTGGTGACAGTTGAGTTTTGTAAAACAGCCAGCTGTGCTTTCAAGGTTTATGATATTTTTAGAGTCAACTGATTTATTGAGCCAAATTCAATTTGAGAGTCATTACTTTTGGGGATAAAAAGTCATTTTTGCTACAATTTATCTTTTCCTCTTTGGGACTGAAGTTCCAGTGCTAGGTCATTCAATGGTAGCTTTGTCTGCACTGGCTTACTGATTGATTTACTTAGATAAATGAACTGTGTGTGTGTATGTGTACACACACACATACACATACACATTGCTCAAAAAAATAAAGGGAACACTTAAACAACACAATGTAACTCCAAGTCAATCACACTTCTGTGAAATCAGACTGTCCACTTAGGTAGCAACACTAACTGACAATCAATTTCACATGCTGTTGTGCAAATGGAATAGGCAACAGGGGAAAAGCATAGGCAATTAGCAAGACATCCCCAATAAAGGAGTAGTTCTGCAGGTGGTGACCACAGACCACTTCTCAGTTCCTATGCTTTCTGGCTGATGGTTTGGTCACGTTTGAATGCTGGCGGTGCTTTCACTCTAGTGGTAGCATGAGACGGAGTCTACAACTCACACAAGTGGCTCAGGTAGTGCAGCTCATCCAGAATGGCACATCGATGCGAATTGTGGCAAGAAGGTTTGCTGTGTCTGTCAGCATAGTGTCCAGAGCATGGAGGCGCTACCAGGAAACAGGCCAGTACATCAGGAGACGTGGAGGAGGCCATAGGAGGGCAATAACTCAGCATCAGGACTGCTATCTCCGCCTTTGTGACCTCCAGCAGGCCACAAATGTGCATGTGGCTGCTCAAATGGTCAGAAACAGACTCCATGTGGGTGGTACGAGGGCCTGATGTCCACAGGTGGGGGTTGTGCTTACAGCCCAACACCATGCCGGACGTTTGGCATTTGCCAGAGAACACCAAGATTGGCAAATTCCCCACTGGAGCCCTGTGCTCTTCACAGATGAAAGCAGGTTCACACTGAGCACATGTGACAGACATAACAGGGTCTGGAGACACTGTGGAGAACGTTCTGCTGCCTGCAACATCCTCCAGCATGACCAGTTTGGCAATGGGTCAGTAATGGTGTGGGGTGGCATTTTGTTAGGGGGCCGCACAGCCCTCCATGTGCTCACCAGAGGTAGCCTGACTGCCATTAGGTGCCGAGATGAGATCCTCAGACCCCTTATGAGACCATATGCTGGTGCGGTTAGCCCTGGGTTCTTCCTAATGCACCACAATGCTAGACCTCATGTGGCTGGAGTGCATCAACAGTTCCTTCAAGACGAAGGCATTGATGCTATGGACTGGCCCGCCCGTTCCCCAGACCTGAATCCAATTGAGCACATCTGAGACATCATGTCTCGCTCCATCCACCAATGCCACGTTGCACCACAGACTGTCCAGGAGTTGGGGGATGCTTTAGTCCAGGTGTGGTAGGAGATCCCTTAGGAGACCATCCGCCACCTCATCAGGAGCATGCCCAGGCATTGTAGGGAGGTCATACAGGCACGTGGAGACCACACACGCTACTGAGCCTCATTTTGACTTGTTTTAAGGACATTACATCAAAATTGGATCAGCCTGTAGTGTTTTTTTCCACTTTAATTTTCAGTGTAACTCTAAATCCAGACCTCCATGGGTTGCTAAATTTGATTTCCATTGATAATTTTTGTGTGAGTTTGTTGTCAGCACATTCAACTATGTAATGAACAAAGTATTTAATAAGAATATTTCATTCATTCAGATCTAGGATGTCTTATTTTTGTGTTCACTTTATTTTTTTTTGAGCAGTGTATTTATATGTATATAAAATTCTCTCTTCAGGCATTTGTGAAAAGAATTCATGTAGGATGGCATATCATCATGTACAATTTCCCTCTGATGACTGACGGGATGCAACTTTATTTGACAAGCACTGCTGAAACTTAAGGTTGGCCAAACATTGTTGGAATTCACCCTGAAACTAGGAACTCACCCTTTTTTATACCACAGAAGGGTGTAATTACTTCCACCCGAATTCACCAACTGCCACTCCTCCCTGGAACAGCCCTCTTCTGAAGAACAGCAGGAATTGCAGGTCCCTCCCTACCCAGGAAGACCCTAGAGGCTTACACCTCCTTAAAGATGAACTATGCAGTCATGTGGAAGACGTTATCAGATGAGGATGAGTTTGCAAAGGCATCCTGGTCTTAAAGAGAGATGGTTCTTATAAGGTACAGGGTTAATGCCTCCTTGGTGCAAGCAGGGGTGAAATTCAACCACCTCGCATCACCTTGGGAGAGGTGGTAGGGACGATTTGAATAGGTTGGCCCCGCCCACACCCGCCCGCCTTCTTCCTTTTAGAGACCGAGTCCCACCAAGCCACGGCCATCAAGCCACACCCACAGAGCTGGTAGGGAAAAATTTTGAATTTCACTCCTGGGCATAGGCTGTAGAAAGTAAGGAAGGTGGCCTTGACAGAGACATGCAGGAACATAGGCAAAAAAGGGCTGGAGCAATGTTTAAATCTAGAAACACAAGATTACATTCACAAGTTATTTTAGGCTGTTGCCTCCCTAATTTACTGAATTATAAGGAAGAGCAGGTACAGTACAATCAGAGTTGCAAGATTCTGTTAGGGTAATCAGTCTTTTGTTTTTTTAAATTAATTATAACCTTCCTTTGGAGTTGACTTCCTGATCTGATCTAATGAGTAGAGCTGATATACACTGCACAAAGGTGCTTTGTAGTCTTTTTTTTTTTATGAACAAGTTTTATTGATTTTTGAAGACAAACAAAACATAACACATAGAAGTATAAAACCTCCTTTCTAAGAATTACTTATAAATTTCAACAAGGCAAATAAAGCATTATTTTTTAAAACATAGTTCCACATAATCACACTTCCATTTACACATATATCTTTTCCAAATTTCTCATTATTTCTCCCTTCACTTTCATTCAATCATATTTCCTTCTATCAAAGGCGCTTTGTAGTCTTGTAATGACACTCTTGTCCGTCGGCGTCATATTTCATAACCCAATCAAGAAGCACGGCACTTGGAATGCCTAAAACACTGGTGGCATTGTCCAAAATTTGCCTTACTTGAGATACTAAAATCAGCAGTTGGGATGTTCCCTTGCTCTAGTCCTGTTTGAACTTAACAAATTGGACTTAGAGTTTTTCCTGTTTCTGTGAGGCTGCTTGGACCTATCATGACTTCTCTTTTCAGTTTGCTCCCTATAAATGGTTTATTGCTGGCTCAGGCAGTAAACCTGACAATTAAACCCTCACCATAGTTCTTCCCTGTCTACCTGGAGAGATTTCAGTGGAAAAAAACAGGAGCCATACAGCATCTTCATTACTCATCCTGCATTCTTCTTTATGAGCAGAACGTATGGAGACAAGCCCGTTTCTAAATAATTTAAGGAAGCACCTTATACTGTTATGACTATTTAATTCAGTATTTCCAACACCGGTTGGAAGCAGCTGTCTTAACATTTGAAGGAGGAGCATTTCCAACCCTGTGGTGAGATGCAAAGCCTTAGAGCTGAGTTGAAAAGATACCTTTTCAATGGAAAACACAGGCTGTCACCACGATGATAACCTTTCCCTCGATCCCTTCAAGGTAGGCCAGAGTAGGGAACCATAATTATGAATGCAAATATTATTATAAGGTTACATTAACAGAACCTTGCAACTCTGAAGGCGTCATTCTTCCAGTTCCCCCCCACCCCAGCTACTTGAGAACTAAGGGAGAGTTTTGTCTTACATGCTTTCTCAGGTTACACTTCTGGCCTTAACAGATTCCACAGCCTGAACAAGTTTTAAATCCCTACTGTGGGGCATATTCATTAGGAAGCCCCCTGCCCAGGCAATTAGACTGATCCCTAGTGAAGAGTGGGTGGGACGAATGCCTTGTGTGTCCACTCACACTTGGCCAATAAAGAATTCTCTTCTCTTCTATTGAATAACAAAGGGTGGTTGGAGACTTCCCTTTCCAAGACGCTCTGGAAGAGCCTGCTTGAATTCTAGGCTTTGAAAAAAAAGAACTTTTATCATGCTAAGCTGCAGGTTATTTACTATCTTATTTTCTCAATGTTTATTGTATCTTTCTATCACGTTTTTGTTTTGTTTTACCCCAGGAATGTACATTTCTGATAAAACCCCAAGATATAATTTATGTAAACTAGCAAATCAAATAATACCTAATAGATTTCAGTGGATGAGATTAATGTTTTGCATAATTTTCTCTTTACAATTAGTAATATGGAGAACTTTGGCTGGAATATTATAATATTAATATAATACTAATGTAATACATGCTGTAGAGACAACAGGCAACACAGAAAACAATAGTTGGGATGAAATGTTCTGAACTTGGACCTGAAAATTCCGGTGTTCTAAAATTACATCCTTCTCTCTAGTCCTGTTAGATAATTGGAATCATCATTGATATTTACCATAGGGTATTGATGAAGAAACAATCCATGCTTCCTCAATTGGAACATTTTTAGTTCATATGTGCGATGTTTTCAGTTAATACACACACATACACACACCAAGATTAAGGTGGCTTGCAACAATTAAAGCTATATAAAACAGAACAGCCAACTGAATGCAATTAAATTCACCAATTAGTAAAATAATGTAAAAGATGTCACAACGAATCATTGCTAAAAACAGTGAAAAACCTTGATCCTAGACTAAAGCTCTAAACTGAAATGGCTGTTAGATATTGGGCCGACAGCGCTGCATAATCACCTAAGAATCTCCTGTAACATATGAAGCTTGTCCTTGGTTTGTGACAACACATCTGTGGAGTCCTACTGAGCCAATTTTCCACCCTCAGAAGCAAATACTGTGCTGATGTCAGTGGAGATCTTGAGTGACAGCTTTATGGCATTAGAATGAAAGATGTGATGATAATACATGTCTGTCGAGAACTGCTTATAAAAAGAAATGAAACAAAAACAATCTGATGTGGGGGTGAGCTTATTTGAGTTCAGTCTGGTTAGGCTTTATCTGAATTTGGTTTACCTTGGAAATATTGAGAAGCACCGTATACGGGCTGAATAAAAACAGAGTTCTACAGCTATCTATGGAACTTTGCGGAGTTCTGAGTTATATGAAAGGAAATAAAGGATATATTACCCCTGAAGAAAGTCTCACTTTCTCAGTTTCAGTGTGGTTGCTATGAGAGTCTGGCCGAGCTTCCTTCCCTTCTTTATTCGTGTCGGAAACATGTTCAAATTACAGACATTTAACATTCAATACTGAGCAAATAAAATAGGTATAAAAAAAATAGTTCCTTGGTCATTTGGATGGGCTGATGCAAATCAGATGAAACGGTAATTTTTACCGCTTGAAAACGGTTAGGCAAGATCATCTTGGGTTCTGATATATTTTGCCACTTATATTTGGGCCTAGTGGAGAATTACAGTTCCAAGCTCTTGCCACACACCAAGTGTCATTTTTCCTTGCCAAACCTCCAGATGTTAATTGAGGTGGACTGAGTGCCCGATTTCTTGAACCGGTGGGAAATGATAGCACAAAGCTACAGCTGCTCAACTTCTGTGGGGAAAAAGAACCGTCAGAACCCAGAAGAGTTGCAAATGTTCGCACGCTTGGGAAAAGGGCCTACAATACATCCAACCGCCACAAAGCTCCGGCCTTTGCTCCTGTTGAAACATTCAGTGCATTTCCTTTGGAGCCATAGCTCCACTGGAAATACTTCGGCATGGGAACCGCATGAGCGCGGAGCAATCACAGCAGGTTTGAAGTGTATTCAGCAGAAGCAAACTGCAATTTGCTGAGCAAATTGTCCTGAGGGTTATTTTGCCATCATCCTCACCTCCCCCTCCAAAAGACCTTATTTGGTTTTCTCAAGTATATCTTGGGCTTTGGTAATGGGATCTACGTTGATTATCTTTGCAACGGTCTATCCAGGCTGACACTTCTGAGAGCAGCTTTCAAGTGCTCTCAATCGAGTCCAGATATGACAACTAGATGGCCGTTGATTAATAGCAGTTGTGCTTCTGCATACTTTGACACCAGGAGGCCTTTTTCCTCAGGGTCTTGTCAGAAAATAGAATTAAGTACTTAGTTGGAGCCCAGTGGCAATATGAATTCAGAATTTCCAGAGCTTCTGACTCATATTATATTTTAATGCAGCACACTCTACTTTTAATCTTTCCTTTTATCCAGTGATTTTCATTTTATGTGTTATTAATACAGGCAGTCCTCAACTTACAACAGTTCACTTAGTGACCGTTCAAAGTGACAATGGCACTGAAAAATGTGACTTATGACCGTTTTTCACAGTTACGACCTTTGCCACATCCCCATGATCATGGGATCAAAATTGGTAACTGGTTCATATTTATGACTTTTGCTGTGTCCCAGGAACATGGGATCATCTTTTGCGACCACTTAACAACTGTGGCAAAAAAAAAAAAGTTGTAAAATGGGGCAAAACTCATTTAGCAAAAGATCTCTCTTAACAAATGTCCTGCTTAACAAAAGAAATTTTGGGCTCAATTGTGGTCGTAAGTCAAGGACTATCTGTATATACTAAACCATATATTTTAACCATATTCCCCATATCTTCCTTAACACACTGCGAAACTTAGATTAAAAAAATTTAAAAGGGGGACAGAGAAGACGGGCCATTGACATAGAGAAAGCACAGTCAATCCTTGGAACTTATTAGACAATACTGGACGACTGTTTAGAGTAAAATGAAAATTTGTTTCCTCGATTTCTGCTACCAACTTATTTTGTGGCAGGATGGCACTGGCCCGTCAGTCACACAAAAACTGACCAGCAATGGCTGCAGCCTGAATGCTCAACATTCTCTGCGTGTATGTGTTATATCACAAGCTGCTATGGAAAATATTCCTCTGTCGTATACTGAAGCATGAAACCCAGCGTCTGGGCATTTTCTGCAGGGATTTGATGCAGATTAAGCAGAGAGCAATTCCAATGAGATGATGAACTGCAGAAGAGGCAATTAAATGTTCCACTGATTATGGTTTAATGGGCTAATTAGAGAATGTATTTTGAAATCGAAATGTCCATGACAGTTGAGGGAAGGAGAAGAACAGAGGAAATGCAGAGAATAAATAAAGTGTGTCAGTTGTTCAAGGCCTTTTCAACTCCCGCATCCCCTGTTGGTCGCACTTTATCCTGTTTTATGCAAGGCCCAAATTCCTTCCTGTCACAACTTTGCTACTCTCTCCATCCCTTGGATGCTTAAAATTGTTTCTATACAGTATAATTGTTAGGTCAAAAAGCTTTAGATCAGTCCCTGTCTTTCAGTCTAATTTCCTGCACTGTTTTTTTAAAAAATAGATATTGTGTACACAGGTGCATGAGTGTGGAGGAAGATTTACACAAAGTTAAAGCTGTTAGAGCAAGGGTGTCCAACTCAAGGCCCGTAGGCCGGATGCTTAGATCTGGCCCATGTGGCCGTCCTTGAAACAGTGAAGGACTGGCTCTGCCAGCAAAAACAGAGCTCGCTAGCAGAGCATTTGGGCCACCACAGGTGCCCCCCAACACGAGTGATGAGCTAACCACACCCACTCAGCCCCCTGAGGTCAAACACAACCCTGATGTGGCCCTCAATGAAATCAAGTTTGACACCCCTTGTTAGAGGAAAGCTGAGTCAGAAATACAAAAATAAACAAATACAGGTAATCCCCAGCTCGCACCAGTTCATTTAGTGACCTTTCAAAGTTACAAGGCCCTGAAAAAAGTGACTTATGACCGTTCTTCACAGTTATGTGAAGCATCCCTATAGTCACATGATCAAAATCCAGGTGCTTGGCAACCAGTTCATATTTATGACCACCACTCTCTCCCAAGGTCATATGATCACTTTTTGCAACCTGAGAAGCAAAGTCAATGGAAAAGCCAGATTCACTTAACAGCCAGGTTACTAACTTATCAACTGCAGTGATTCATCTAACAACAGTTGCAAGAAAACTGGTAAAATGGGGCAAAACTCAAACATTTCACTTAAGAATAGAAATTCTGGGCCCATTTGTGGTCGTAAGTCAAAGACTACCTGTATGTTAAAGTGTAACACCTATAATTTTGTAATTATTTCATCACCCTGTGCTCTTTCAGATCAGATAAACTGTGCAGAAAAGAAGAAAAATTAGTGGCAAGAAGAGGGAAGATACACTTCTCACTCTGGACCCTAAAGAGAGCTAGAAAGTACTAAGGAGAGCTAAGAGGGAAAAATATCACAATTTTAATTTTATTTGGAAGATGGGAAAAACCCGCCATATTATTTTTTAAAGCATTTTATACATATTTTTCCAAATAAATAAATATGTATCTAATTTTGCCCAATGGCACATTTCTGCCAGTTTGCTGCCAAATTATTTTACCCGCTTACCCACTTTGCTATTATCGCTAATTTCCCTAACAACTAAAATTTCTACATTTGCAAAAGTATACTTCTCCTTGCCTATGGGCAGCACGTTGCAAATGTTTAAAGAAATCTTAGTTGGGAGTAATTTGACTGCATGGGATTATTGCACTGATTCAACTGTTAATATATTTTATATATCCAATGAAAGATGATCCAGAATTTTAAGATGCTGTTTCCAAATCAAAAATAAAAATAAAAAAGAGTAAAAAACATCTGTACAATGCATAGCTTTCCTTCTTTTGACAACCCAGAGTTACCAACTGTAGCTGAAACCAATCCTATCCCAAATCAATTTCTGAAATCACCCAACCAATGTGCATGTGATACACTTGTATAGGTATGGGTCAGTGGTGGGATTCATAAAATATTACTACAGGTTCTGTGAGCGTGGCTTGGTGGGCACGGAAGGGGAAGAATACTGCAAAAATCTCCATTCCCTCCCCACTCATGGGGGAAGGATACTGCAAAATCCCATTCCCTCCCCACCCCACTAACCTGCTTTCCAGCTCCATTCTCCCCTGCAGGGCAACCAAAGAAGACTCAGCCGATCAGCTGGAACTTGGGAGGCAGAGAATAGATGGGGGTGGGGCCAGTCAGAGGTGGTATTTGCTGATTCTCCGAACTACTCAAAATTTCCACTACCGGTTCTCCAAAACTGGTCTGAACTTGCTGAATACCACCTCTGATGGGGGTACATATACATGCTGAAAGCATCACTCGCACTCCATGGGCCAGGCCAATGCAATGCACACAGTCATACAATCACACACTATTTATAAAAATTAATCAATCCCCACATCTCTCACATGTGAACTATTATTGCTTGTTGAAATATACACATAGCAAGCTCTCTGGTGGAAAGAGCAAGGAGGAAAAAAAAACCCAGAAGATGAGGGAGCGATTTTATTGAGTGTACAGGTCAACTTACAACAGATCACTTAGTGACTATTCAGAGTTACAACTTCACTGAAAAGAAGTGATTTATGACAGCTTTTCACTCTCATGACCATTGCAGCATTCTTACAGTCACATGATCAAAATTTGGATGCTGGGCAACTAGGTTCATCCCCTCTTGTGACCACCTGACAGGCAAAGTCAACAGGGAAGCCAGATTCACTGCAGTGGATTCACTTAAGGATTTTGGCATGAAATGGGACAAAACTCACCTAACAACTGCCTCACTTAGCATCAGAAAATTGGACTCAACTGCGGTCGTAAGTTGAGGACTACCTGTATAAACCTTTTGCATCTGTTTGCCTTTAAAAAAAAAAGGTACATAAACGCATGTTCTTAAATATAATTTTCCCAGGCATACATACATACCATACATTTTATAGACGTCTCTTCCAGTTCATGAAATTTTCTATGCAGCTCTGCTAATCATATACATCACTGTTTGCAATACATAAGCAATTTTCAGGGCAAGAAATTGGATTCTCTGTCCCTATTAATGCTACAATGGATTCTTGAAATGAAATGCTTTCCTTCAACATTCCTACTGTGAGTTCTCCTCACTGAATAGATTATTGCTTCTGGGGAAGCGTACAAAGGATTATAATATAAATATATAAACAGCAGAGGTATTTTTACCATGTTCTTTCACATTTGGACAAAGCTGTATTTTTCATTAAAATCCCCCCATTTTAGTTATATACATTGTCGCTCCTCCTCTCATTTTAACACACTGCAGACAAATCAGAAAAGTACCAAGGCAGCCTTTTAACATTTCAACAGTGCGGCTTTCCTCATCTGGCTACAATTAAGCCGGTGAGATTCTCTTTCAGAGCAAACCAAAGAACGGGGTGCTTGCTTTTTTCCTCTCCTAAATTTGCTATTCTCGCCTTGAGAAATAATTTTGTGTAATTTCTGCTGTCATTTGGCCGTTCCAATTAGAGCTCAATATTTAGAGGCTCTCATGAGAAAATATTCTTTTTATCTACCATAAATTGGAAGTGGCTTCTGTAACCTAATTATCTCAGGAATGAAGAGCTGAGTAGCAATGTCTGCACACCAAGATGTGCTAAACGTCATTTTAAGGTGTAGGTGGACTTCATACGAGAGAAATTTCACCAGGCACCAAATTTATTTTGACACACACCCCCGCCCCCCAAATTCTCAGCATATTTAGTTTGTGGCCTTCAACTTAAGTGTTCTGAATTTTGGTTTCTGTGACATTTCTGTGATGTCTCTACTGGCGCTTAGAAACATTTTGCTGAAGACACAAACTCCTTCTCTACTCTAGTCTGAGAACAAGAATGGCAAATGTTCCTGGCATGATCTCTGTTGTTGTAAGAAAGCTGTGCTACATTATTAAAGGAATACGAAATCCATGAGAGGCCAAGAATTTTTAGCAAACGTCTCCTCTTATCTCCTTCTTCCTACCTATCAGCAACTCATAACATAAAACCAGTGATGGGATTCAACGGGTATAATAACCGGTTCACCAGCTGCCAGGCCTGGTGAACATCGGTGGCAACTGCAGGGCGGGCAATCTGCAGTCCCCACTCTGCAAATGACCCTTCAGAGCTTTTGATTTAGCCTTGTTTTTTCCTCCCATGTCTGCCCTCCCTTGAGTTACCACTGCTGCAGTTAATATCAGGTGACCCTGAAGTCCTCTCTGGGCAGAGGGCAAGTGAGTTGGTTGCTTCACTGCAGGGAGGCCACAGTTACAGAGTTTTGCAAAGAACAACAAACCCCAGGAATGGCAACAAAAGTGAATCAGGAGGAGGAGAAGGCAGGCAAGTGGAGGAAGAACTTTTTTGTGTGTGTGAAGATTTTATTGATTTTTAAAAACAAACATAAACAAACAAAACATAAAACATCTTTTTTGAAAGCAACTTGATCCCGGGTTATATCTCTTCGTACAGACACAAATTCAAGTTCATGCTCACTTTTATATACTGTTCCATATCTTATTACCATTCTACATTTTCTATATAGCTTCTCCCCTCTTTTAACTTTCTTAATTTTATTTTATTTATTTCATCTCAATTCAGTTCATTATACTTATATTCTTTGTCTGTCCTGTTTCAGCTGTCTATTATCTTTTCTCATCAAACAAAATTTCTCCCGTAATCACTGATTGGAGTATGACGCCTTTATATCTTTCCCCTAAAATTATAACACTTAATATAATACATAACTTCCGTTCGGATTCTGCTTGGTACATTCTGAAACTACACACTGTATTTTTTAAAAAAGAAAAAAATTATGAATATATATTATAATTAAAACAACAATCCATACCAATCCAATTCTATCATTAATATTAATATTCATTTAAATCTTAAACATTTTACACATTCTTTTTCAAATAGGTATCATACTTCTATGGTAACACTTATAAACTTTCCATAGTTACTTCCCCCCCACTTCACTTATATTTTATAAAACATTGAGTAATTAAAATGTTCCCATTCCTTCCTGATTCAATTTTCTCATTTAGTTCATTTCATATATTTTGTTTACAAAAGTTTCATTAAATTACACTGACTATTTTATTCCACTTTTTAAACATATGTTGTTTCCAATTTTCTAAAATTATTTCTAATACAAATATAACAATACAATCTTATGTACCTTTGCAGAATTGCTTTTTCAGTTAAATTTTCACCCATTATCTCTGAATAAGTCCTGTTTCTTTACATCTTGCTCCAAACCTTTGTAACTTCTCTTCCCTTCCTTCCCCCTTGCTTCTTCTCTCTCCCCTTTTTACCCCCTTGTCTCTCCACCTCCATTTCCCTCTTCTGTATTCCCCTTTTCTGTTGCTTTCTAATATTACATCCACTTTTCACATTATTTTTCCCTTTTTTGGCTGTTTTTTTAGGTCTTAAATTCTCCATTCTATTTCCCCCCTTTCCCCTTTCTTCCCCAGATAAAGTTACTTGTTCATTAAAGATGGCTTCTTCTTTGTCCCAATCATCTTGCTGCACAGTCTTTTCTTGTAGTTTCTCATAGGTACAGATCGCCATTTCTAAGAATTGAAAAACGGAGCCAAAAGAGCCCTTCCCTTCTTGTTCCTCTTCCTTATATTTTTTAAATTCCATTTTCAGTTCATCCACAAGTGATGCCATTGTAGAATTTTTTTTAAACAACCACCCAATTGTTTTAGTCATTCAAATATAATTTCCAGAAGTCCCAAAGTCAACAAGCAATCCAAATACACACAAGCTGTTTCTTTTAACACTTTCTTCTTTTTTCACTTTCTCTTCCTGGGGTTACTATTTAGTTGCAAAGTTCCAGTTAAAATGTATCTTTTAGAAGTTTTATTAAGATTTAACTTTTGATTCTTTTGAGTTCCAGGCAGACTCCTCCTTCCAAATCCTGCCCTTATTCTTTTCCTCTCCCCTCCCACTTATAGCAAAAAAAGAATTTTTTAGTGTTCAGAAATCTTTATTGTCCCCTTGGCATTTAATTATATTTCCAGTTTAATTACCTATTGGTGCCAAAGCGGATTTTTCCAATTTCTCATTCATCTCTGTTCTCTGTCAACGTAAGGAAGGAGAGTGAAAAAAAAAACTTTCCCTTTTCACTTTCATTCGCTGCTTCCGAGTCTTCTTTGGTAGCAATGTATCTTTTATAAGATTTAAATTCCAGGATACCTTAGTTGTTGCTTCTTATCCCGGTCAGCCAAAACTTTCACTTCTTAACTTCCTCCTGCACTTTCTTTTCCAGATGAGGCGGCCATTTCTGACCGCCACTCTTACCGCCTTCGAGAAAGGAAGTTTAGCCAGCTGAGGAGGAAAGATGCGGCTTTCCTTGACCTTGCTGGGATCTCCCCCCTCTTCACCACCTCTACGGGGTGGCTTAGCCCCGAAGCCAGCTGGCTCAGGGCACTCCAGCAGCGAGCCCAGGCAGAAACCACAGACAATCACAAATTCCTGCCTACCGCCGAAGCCCTGCAAACCGGAAGCCTGGAGGTAGAACTTTAACCTTCTCTCTATAGTAAAATTCTGCTGTATTGAGAGCACAGGCGAAAAAACTGGGATAAATATTTCCATCAATAGTCATGCTATCAATCGTGATGTCATTTTCTTCTTCCTTTCAGAATTAAGTGAGTGATGGAGTCTGGTAGATCACCTCGTCTTTCAATCAATGTAGTAGTTTGTTAGGATTACCTCCCAGATTTGTATCTGTAATTCTGCATTTGAGTAAATAAGGGAATGTATACATCATCCAATTTAAAAAAAAATACATGGTCCATAGCTATAAGTAACTGAACTTTGCAATCAAGTTTTGTATTTAGTTCAGCTATTGATTAGGAGCTTGGTGCTTCTCTCTGTGAGGACCCAGCAATAGTGGTGGCTTCTAGGAGCTCACATTCTTATTTTTATTCCCGCAGAGCCATGAACAGATTGCGCAAGAGCTTTTTTAGTTCCCTCATTACTTGAATCTCAATTTCGTCAGAGTTGGGAAGCAAGCTCTGGCATTCTCAACCAAGATAGCAGAAGGCTCTCCAGAGAAGTCTTGAAAGAAAAGCTCATCAAAGAGTCTCATAACTGTGAGAATTTTGACATTCTTTGGATAAATGATGTCATACTTATGAAGGAAAAATGTAATTTCATGGCAGCAAACATGGACTGAAAAACACCCTGCTTCTTATTCCTAAGATTCTGCCGTAGTGGTATGTTGCTTTGACTCAGTCAAGTTGAAGTTTCCCTGGACTCTTAGTAGCTACCCAAACTTATCTGTATTCCTTCCATGGCAACAGTATGGAAGTGGTTTGATGTAGTCTTCTTTATTTTCCAAATCAATTTATTGTCCCGAGTCTTCTTGGTAGTCTCACCTAAGTATTAATCAATATTGACCCTGCTGTAAAGAAGCTTAGTGTTGATCTTGGGGAAGGCATGAATAAACTTTTAAGGGAGGCTTTGAACAAGAGATTGCACATTCCAAAGACTGAAGGAAATTGGAGAAAGAAACTAAAAATATCCTCACTTTGATGTTGTTTACTTCACGGTGGGGCAGAAAAAAAATTATGGAAACATCTTTCTTAAAACCTCCAAAAATAAAATAGTCTTCCTGGAATTTCTGCAAAAATTTTCTTGAACTAGTCTAGCTCTAAGGAAGAAGATAAAGATGTGCCCTTCCTGAGACCAAGGCATATGCTTAAAATAGAAGAAAGATTTTTGTTGAACATGTTGAGGATTATACTTGTAGCTTATCTTTGTCCTGAAAAAAATCAAGTCCCATTGATATGCATTTCTATAGTTTGTGTGCATGTGTGCGTGTGGTATAAAGAAAGGATTTTGCACTCAGTGGTTTCCTACGTGTGTTTCACCAAAGGCAGAATGTTTTTGACAGCAGAACAATAAATGGGATTTCCTTTGAAGAAAACATGCATAGAATGGGGCTTACTGGGGCACAGGAGTAGACTGCAAAATTCATGTCTTATAATGAAAATCTCAGAAAAAAATTGATAGGGAAATCTTGCAATTCCATGCATCCAATTCAAACCAAGAGCAATATTACAAATTAAAAACTAAAGCCAAAGTGGTTGCTGATATACAAGTTGGAAGAATTACAACTGACTACATTGGGGGAAAAATTAGACTCCAAATATTTAAGAAACTTTTGTTTTTTATTTGCATGTGTTGGAAGAAATATCCATCTGAATTCAGTTCCAATTCAGGAGAAAGGCACTGGAGACAAAACAGAGGCTGGGGGTTGATTGGAAAGAGGCTCCATTTATTGATGAACACAACCACATGTTTATAGTTCTACATGAGAGAGTAACTGAGCTAGTTAAACTTGAGCTTCCCAGGCCAATATTACACTTTCCTGGAAGTTACTGATGGTTACTTTAGTTAAATGCACTCCCCAAAATGTAGAACAAAATCCAACATATTGCAAAAATGTAATGTTAATATCAATTAATATCTAAATATTATTTCTGACATAATAGAAATGAGATGGAACAAACTGATTTCAGATTTTGATTTGAACCAAACAGCTTTATGGGTCATCAGTTTCACTTGAAATCTTAATCCAAATTATAAATAAATAAATAATCAGAATTCCATTTTGGAATACTGGAATTTTTTTTAAATTGCCATTTATGGGGAAAATTTAAAAAATGACAATAGCAGAACTGGGTGAAATGTAAGGATCTGCCAGATTTTTCTGAGTGGATGATAACTGCGGGATCAGGAATAGGATTATTGTTTTAGATGCCAAAATTGTACACAATCCTTTCATTTTAAAGAAAGGGTACTAAAGCTACAGACTTACACAAAATTACCAGAAGATCTTTTAACCCAGTGGAGATTATTGCTATATAAAGTGGTACAGGATCGTCCATCACATCAGATTGCAATTCTAGGCATACCTTTCTGCTTGTAAGCCCAGTTGAACTCAGTGGGGCTTTTTCTCCAAATAAACTTATTACAGCACTGCCAATTCACATTTTAATCTTTGGACTATTGGCTCCAGGCACAGGAAAAACATGTTTTCTCCCTTTAATTGAGCTGAGACAAGAATGTGTGTCCCTGAATAAGTATCAAAGTGTGGAACACACAGTTTTTAATGCCAACTTCAACCTGTCCTTTCCCATTAGCTCCCTGAAACAAACAAGAATGGCAAAAATAAAGGTGCTATGAAGCCCATAGGGAAATAATTATCAGTATCTCATTAATTTGCACTCTGTGATACTCAGAAACAGCTCCTGGGTCCATTTAGCTTAATTTATTTATAATAAATCTTCCTTTTCCTCCTTTGATATCTCTTCAGCGCCTGCAGAACATATCTGCACAAAAGCTGACCATAGTAGTTTATTATTTCTTTTTTCAAGGCCACAGACTGCATATACATAGCAATTAAAGATAATTCAGCACTCAAACTGGAACAAAGGAAATGCTAATATGTCTGTCAGTAATGGCTGCTTAGGGTAATAAAGGAAAGAAGCATTAAATAATTAAGACATTTTCCCAAATGATTTTTTTCATTATTATTTAAATATACTTCCAAACTTGTACCAGCAGCATTCATGATGGCATGTCAAGCCAACCCTCCTATCATTTACTTCTACCTTCTTTCATTTATATCTCTTCCCCCTTTTAAAAAATCTCTTCCTTGACTGTATGAATTCCACCCTGGCTTGGCATTGTGCATTAAAAAGTCTAAGCTCAGAAAAGTTTTTATATTCCTTTCAATTCTTTTCCCCTCGATGTATTAATTGTTCAAAGTATTCACCCAATAGCTTGGGAAGAAGACTTGAGGGTGGTATTTATTTAAAAAACAGATTAATGGATGCATTTCAAAATCAAGGAACTTTGTATATGAACTACTTCTTCTGAATTCACTGAACATAGCTACACTGCATGAAAATGTGTTTCATTGTCGACTGATTCTCCACAGGAAATATTGGCAAATTCCTAAGGGACCTCGGATTTAATGGAAAATTTAGCACGTGCAGCAAAATGCATTACACAGGCTTTCATTGCTTTTTCAACAGCAGATCATAAGAGGTCCAAGAGCATGGGTGTTCTGACCAAGACTTCCTGAGAAAAGTAACAAAAACCTTTGTTTTTATTTCAACGGCTGTGAATTATATGCATTCACAGCCCATAATGAGTTCCAAACAGTTTATAAATAGTCCAACAGAAGTCTGCCACAGTCTTTTGGGATAAGGTTGATAAGCATCCACCTTTATCTCCCTTGAAATGCTGCCAATGACTAAATTGCCAATTAGCTGTACAAGGCCAAACAGAGCACAAAGTCAGCAAGGAGTTTCAGATTTTAAACCAATCAGAATGAACAAAGTTGCTTCCTGCAAAGGCTCATGTCCCTTTGCTCCTCCTTTATGTCTTATGGGAGGGGCCAATCATCTCCAAGCCTTACTCCTAAGTTGCCTCTTTTGTCTTAACTGTTCTTGCTTTCTGGCATCTCTGCTGGGGTGCACATTGGGAACAGGCTCCTCCTGTTCCTCTGCCTCACTGATGTCAGATTCTGGAGGCTCCAGAATTGGCACATAACTCTCAGGTAGCCCTGGCCCTATCTCTGTGTTGGATGCCGATCTCTCGTCTGAGCTCTCCCCAGACTCCAGGACTGGCCCATGTTCCTCCCCAATGTCCGACTCTGCTGCCATTTCCGCAGGCCGTCAGTGGACCACAACAATAGGAATGGAGGGATGGATCACCAATATATTTAACAGCTAGTCTAAATTTAGTGGCTTGAGTGTGTATAACATGCCTTGTCCATTTGAGATAATTGGCGTGGTGCTACATTCTATTTTTAAAGATGGTTCCACAATGTAATTCTGCATTTCAGATTCAGCCTCTGGATGAGAATTTGAGTACTTGATTCCCCATCTCATACTGCCTTAGTTAAAGTTTCTTCTCTTCTTCCAATTTTATTCAGGATCCACTCTTTACTGCTATGGATCAAGACTAGTATAACTGTGATACTGGACTACCTAGGATGTGGCAAGATGAAATGTGGAAAAAGTCCCAGTTGGAACATTCTACCAGATGCACTGCAAGCATCTTATGATATTGTCAGTTTGGATTATGACCCACCCTAAATGAATGTGGCAGTTGAAATATCAGATAAGTAGAGGCATGGCAACATGTTTTCTACCCCCAATTCTATTGTGATCCAACCATCTTTTTCTCCCGTTTCTGTCTTACAATGAGTGAAAAATATACAATGATATGTACTGTTTTGTTGATTCAAAAAATATAAAAAGGGGACAGATTGATAGAATTTTGAGATGGAACATTTATGTGGTATTTTAATCGCTCCTGTGAAAAGAGTGCCTAAGAATCTTAAGAATCCCTTTCTGAAGTGGTGAGGACCATAACAAAGAAATAACATTGAAGCCCTTTTAGAGAGGAGGGTAATTTTCAGCTGTCAGAAATCCTCACCATCACATGAGTGGGTTGGATGCCCAAACATTGGTTCAATTCATTTGAAAAGCCATAAAATACCTTGCTATTTCTGTTAAAGCTTTGTATCATGTCCCTGAAAGCAAGGGAGCAATTACTGAGGGCTCTAGTTCAAATTTGGTTTCATAAAGTGCTTAACTGTGATGGAAAAGCCACCGGTCTATTCTTAATCAGAGCTGCAAAGTATCACCCAGGGCCACAAAATGGTGGACTTGATTAGATCAGACAGTTGTTTCTGGTCTATCTAACTCTGAAAGGCTACATAATGAGTAAAGGATAGATATGTATCATAATATCAACTAACTGAACTGTACACACTTAAAAAAATGATTCAGACAAAGTGCTTAGGATCTTAGTGTGCATGGCCCAATAGTTTTGGATTGCTTTAAGAAATAGCAGAGGTGTGCAGATACTGGGCCTGAAACATTTTACCAAATCTTTTTAAAAGAGTGTACATTCCCAGGATCCAGTTGTATCACCCTAGATGTCTGACTCTAGTAGTATTGGGGAAATGGTGTTTCTATCTGGAAACCACATCTGGATTTTATGCTTAAGATAGAAAACAAATGAAACATTGACTTTGGGATTTATTGATTTTTTCTTATAGAAATGGCAAAGGAGCTGCACCCTAGCTTACCAGCCATTTTGCTGTGGCATCAAAACCAGTCTTGAATGCCAGTTTTCTATGAAAGGCATGGCTGGAAACAGGGCTGGTTTTGTTAATTGCTCACAAGTCCTATGCATGTCTTATGCAGATTACTGATAACAAATAGTTAATCGACACAGCTTTAATCTTGACATAAAACATTGATAAACAGAAGCCTTTGAGGCATCCAGCTGACTCAAGCCTGATTCACAGGTGAAAAATACTTGGGATACATCATCTCCATTGTGATACTCTAAAGCAGTGGTCCAACCAGTGGGCCGGGGACCACTGGTGGTCCATAAGAAAGTTTTGGTGGTACGCAGAGAAATGTCACCCCCAAAGCACTCCCCAAAGCACTTAATCCAGGCTGCATGGGAACACAAGGCTACGTCGCTTCCATTGCAAACAATATGAGGTAGTAAGGGGATGGAGGAAAGGGGAACTTGGCCCATGTGCCTTGCCTGGCCACCGGGGTGCTTCTTTCCACTTCTTTCTTCTTCTGCTTTTGGTTGCATGCAAGGAAAGCAGCAAAAGTCTTTCTTTCTCTCCCCCAAACTCCATCAGAAATGAGTCTTTGGGACCCTGCAAGGTATCCTGCTCCAAGAGGCTGTGCTGGTGTGACAAGTCTCACCAAGGCTCATTTCTGGCGAAGTTTGGGGGAGAGAAAGAAAGACTTCTGCTGCTTCTGCTGCTTTCCTTGCATGAAGTAAAAAATCTCTCTCTCTCTCCCCGCCCCCATGAGAATGAAGCTGAAGATGGTATTCTGCAATCCCAACTAAAGAATGATCGATCGGTAGGAAAACGGGGTGGGGAATTTTCCTGCAGACCTTTTGGGGGGATTTTCCCAGGGTCGCTGGTCTGCAGGATTTAAAATTATGGTTTGGTGGTCCCTGAGATCCAAAAGGTTGGCGACCCCTGCTCTAAAGATGGTTTTCCCAGCTACACGTACGGAGCACTCTTGCAAGCAGAGTCCCCAAATACATTAATGTTACTGCTTCACATAACCCCCAAGCCCAAATCAGGAAGAGGGCCACAGAGAATGAGTTCACGCCCCCCCCCCCCCACAAAAAAAATATGCTCAGTGGGTAATGAATAGGCATATATTGCTGAGGGAATTATATGAAATGTAAGCAATATAATTTATAAATTGATGTGGTATTAAAACTTGCTAATCGCTGTAGTGTGGATTATTGCCTTGTTTTATTCTCTGGGAGTACTTAGGATTCTTTCTCTCAAGTTTTCATTAACGAGGTGTTTTTTCTGTTCCCTAATGAACTTTGTCTCCTGACATTTTCCTCTGTGTTGGCATTAACCAGCCCATATACTAAAGCCAGAAGAAACCAAAGTCCACTAGATGCCACAGGAAGCTTCTATTCTGAACATATTATCTACTGTGTGAGTTATCAACAGAATACCCTGTCTTGGAAGCCACTCCACAAGGGGACTGAGGTGTATTGTTAAGCAGTAATGTGACAAAGCGGTACAATCTGGAAATAGTCACTGTTGCCCCTGACAACTATGGGGCTGCTAGCAGCTTAAGGACCAAGAAATGATGGGTTCTGTTCACATTCCTTTACTGAATGTTGCTATGTCTTGTTTTGTTGACTTGTCTAGGAATTCACTAAAGAATCTACCATACCCTGTAAAATAGAATTGAGCAGAATTGAGCAGAACCTCATCCTGTTCATCTACTGATGAACCTACCAATCTTATTACTAGGATAAAACATGTGTGATTATCATTACATTTTGGCCCATGGGTTTAAGTTACAATAAGTAAGACTAGGCTAAAAAGCCTAGTTTTCAGTCTTCTTTCTAAGAGTTAAAAAAATAAGATCCCCTCCCTTTTTGGGGGTACCCTCATTTAATTGAAATCCACAGTGCAGTTTTTAAAAACTGCCTTTGAACCAAACATCTGCCAAATGAGCCAATGTTGATAAACTTTTAAACACAATTCAGCCACAAAAAATTCAAAAGTATAGACCAATATCACTTTTAAATGTAGATTGCAAAATAATGGCCACAATAGTGGAGGAAAGATTAAAGAGAGTATTAAGTAGAATTATCCACACTGATCAAAATGGCTTCCTCCCCCATAGGCAAACAAATAAAAACAAATACAAGAACCATTATGGATATATTAGAATATTATGAAGTATACACAACCAAGATAATGGCATTGGCATTTTTAGATGCCCAGAAGGCATTTGACAACCTGAATTGGAACTTTCTTATTAAACAACTGATAGGCATAAAATTTGGTGAAAATTTTATAGGATTCATTAAGACAATTTATAACATGCAAACTTCAAAAATATTAATAAATGGAGAAAATACAGATACCATAAAGATAAATAAGGGAGTAAGACAAGGCTGCCCCCTAGCTCCTCTATTGCATATATTGGCAAAAGAGACTCTTTTAGTACAAATTAGGCAAAATCAAGAGATTAGAGGACTAAAAATTAAAAAAGAGGCATATAAACTCCAGGCATTCACCGATGATATGGCATTTATATTAGAAGAACCCTGAGAAGCGAGCCCTATACTACTAAGAGAAATAGAAGAATACGGAAAGGTAGCAGGGTTAAAAATTAACAAAGAAAAAACAAAAATGTTAACAAGAAACTGTACAAAGGAGCAGAAGGAAGAAGTAGCAAATAAATTAGGTGGAAAATAAAGTAAAATACCTAGGGATCTGGTTGACTGCTAGATATTCGTCGATTAAAAAAGAAAACTATGATAAGTTAATAATGCAAATAGTTAAAGATTTAGATAATTGGGTCAAATTGCAGTTATCACTATTCGGACGTAGTAAAAATCAATATTTTGCCAAAATTGCTGTTCTTGTTTCAGACAGGGCCAGTCAAGTTGGAAAAGATTCTTTTTGTAGAATTAAACAAATGTATATCTAATTTATATGGCCGAGGAAAAAACCCAGAGTGAAAAATAAATTGTTACAGGATGCCAAGAAAAAAGGAGGATTTGGCCTTCCAGATTATGATGCTGCTATAGTAAACTGGCTTAAGGATTGGGCTAAATTAGAAAATAGACAGTTATTAGTATTAAAGGGTTTGGATCTCCAACTTGGCTGGCACGCCTTCATGTGGGATGGAAAATCTAAACAACATTCATATTTCCAAAGGCACCATGTAAGAAATGTGTTGTTTAATATCTGGGGAAAGATTTAAAAAAAGCCACTACCCAAAGGTTCCATTGTGGCTATCTACATTGAAAGGAGTTAGACATCCAAATGTATTGGATTATGAAAATATTGTTAGGTATAAAGATTTATTATATGATACCGGAGAGCTTAAAAATAGGAACCAAATACAAATTCAAGGACAGGAGATAGCATGGTGGCCCTTTGCACAAATACAAACCCATCATAAAAAAGATAGCGATCAATTTGGCTTTAATATGACTCCACAAGAATTAGATAAAATATGTCAAGGAGAGGAAAAGAAAACAATTAGTAAAACATATAAATATCTTTTGGACTACAAATTAAAAGAAGAAACAGTTACAGAATTTATGATAATTTGGGCTAAAAACGTGGGTCATAGCATTGAATTAGATAAGTGGGAACACATTTGGCAAACAAATTACAAATTAACCATGTCAGTCTTGTATAAAGAAAAGTGAACTTTGGAGAATTTTTTTTAGATATGATCAAAGCCATATATACCACTCAAACAGCGAAGATAATTTTAAATGGCAAATTAATGGAGAAATGTAATATATCTAAAGGAGTAAGATGGGTGCTCGCTATTGCCACTACTATTTATTATTGCAGTAAAGGTACTATTAACACAAATTACAGACAATCAAGAAATAAAAGGACTGAGAATTAGAACAGAAGAATATAAAATGCAAGCATTTGCTGATGACATGGCATTCATCATAGAAGACCCTCTGGAAACAGGACATATATTGCTACAAGAAATGAAGAATTTGGCAGAGTGATGGGACTAAAAATAAATAGAGAAAAAACAAAGATATTAACAAGCAATATGACGGTGAAACAGAAAGAGAAATTGGAGAAGAAATTGGGGATTCAAACAATAAAAAAATTGAAATATCTTTGGCTAACAGCTAAATGTTCATCAGTAAAAACAGATAATTATGAGAGATTATTAAAACAAATACAAAAAGATTTGAAAAACTGGGGGAAACTTCAGATTTCATTGATAGGGAGAATTGCTACTATTAAGATGAATATATTACCTAAGGTATTATTCCTCTTTCCAACAATTCCAATAAAATTAGGCAAAACCTTTTTTGAAGAAGTAAATAAAACAATTGAAAAAATTATTTGGCAAGGGAAAAAGGCCCAGATAACACTAAAGCTCCTGCAGGATATAAAGATAAGGGAGGGTTCAGATTTCCAGATTGGGAACTCTATTATCAGGCCACAACATCGATTAAAGATTGGGTAAATTTAAAGAATAAAAGAGTGTTAATATTCGAAGGACATGATCTGCAGATTGGCTGGCATGTGTTCATGTGGGAAGGGAAAAATAAATTCCATTCATACTTTCAAAGACATCAAATTAGAAATACATTACAAGGGGTTTGGGAAAAATTAAAACGAAACCATTATACAAAGATCCCAATCTGGATGTCAACCATGGAAGCTATGGTATACCCGAATGTTTTAGATCTAAACAAGACAGTGAGCTATGAAGAGCTACAAGGGTAATTAAAATCAAAGTAGGAGCTTGAGTTACAAGGAATACAAGTAGACTGGTGGCTGCACTTACAGATCCAAACTAGATATAAGAAAAATATAGAACAGTATGGGATATATTTGGACCAGCAAGAATTGGATAAAATTTTACAGGGGCCAGAGAGAAAAATGTATAAGTATTTGTTAAGATATAAATTGGAAGAAGAAACTGTGAAGGAAACAATGATAACCTGGGCCAAAAACTTTGGATATACTATTAATTTGGAAGATTGGGAAAACCTATGGAAAATAAATTATAAATTAACTCTATAAACAATGTATAAGGAGAATTTATACAAAATGTTTTATCGCTGGCACTTATCACCAGCGAGGCTTGCAAAAATGTTCCCCAATAATTCAGTAAGTTGTTGGAAATGTGGCCATGAGCAGGGAACCTACTACCACATGTGGTGGACCTGCCCAAAAGCAAAAAAGTATTGGTGGAAAATCAGAAATTGACTAGAAGAAATTACAAAAGTTAAAATTGAATTGAAACCAGAGATATTTTATTAGGAATTTTAAAACAAAAAATTAGTAAAAATCATTATATATTATACTCCATATGTTAACAGCAGCAAGACTTGCCTTTGCCCCAAATTGGAAATGCAAAAATACTCCCCCTGACTTTATGATTATAAAAAAACCTTTGGAATGTGCAAAAATGGACAGGTTGTCAATGGAACTCACTGTGCTGTAAATTGGTCATGCATATATAAGAAAGGGAGAGAGAGAGAGAGAGAAAGGAAGAATGAATGAATGAATGAAAGAATAAATGAATGAATGAATGAATAATCTGGGAGCCTCTTACAGTATTTTGACCAATTATTGGTCCCAATGTGTTGAAAAATCCCAGTCCTATTTCTCATTATTGCAGCCATTCAGAAATTACAGCTAGCACAAACCTAACCTAAAATGCTGAGGATGGATAAGTGAATCTGTCCATTTCAGTCTGTCATTTTTCCAATCTCAAATTTTATTTATCTCATTCTTATTTAAACTTTCATTATTAACTTTTCAGAAGCAGCTGCATGAAAATGTGCATTTATTTTTGTGTGATGTTCTTTTAATAAGCTCTCTACAAGCAATTAATTTTTGCAATTATCTTTGCCCTAAGATTGTATATTTTAAATGTTATTTTCATGATACAAAACATGCATTTTTTTACAAAAACTTTTTTTGGCATTGCAAAATTTAGAGACACGATAATGTTAATGTCCAATAAATCTTCACCTATCAAACTGCAATTAGTTTCACTTTCAAGTAACAATTTTGAATTCTCTAATTTTGGTAGATATCATAGTGATAAGGGACTAATTACTATTTTTCAAACTTGAGAGCTTTTTGAAAGTTGAATCTGCAGAAGTAGATTTCTTTCTTAGCAAATAACAATGGCTTTTACTGAATTGCATACACATGCATTATAGTTTTAGAATATAAAACTTTCTCCAAAGGTCACTGAGAGGAAAAATAAAAATAAAATTTGCATAATTAGTAAGCATTTTGCATATTGTGCATATAAAATCCATCAGCAATTTATTTGTTTGTTTGGGGAATAATATACAAGGAAACTTAGACATTCAAAAAGTTTGAAGGGAGCCAGATAGCATATTCTCTAAAAGTTTCCATTGATGTTACTTCTTAAATATTTTCTATTAAGTCTCTAAGTCAGCTCTAGGATGAAATTCACTAAATGTTGAGATGTTGAAAACTATTGTGAGAAAAATCCTTTGTCAAGTACCTCCTTGGAAATATAATCACATCAGAAAATGTGAACAGTAAAAGTGGAACATCTCATTAAAATTCTACTAGCTAATTCAGACTAGCATATTATTAAAAATTTAAACACTTTCTGTAAGTACTATTTTTCTTATATTAAATTACCTAATCAGAATATATTCAAATTGATTAATAGAGCATGAAATTTATGGTTCCAGCAAATAGAAAAAGACCAACTGATTTGAAAGGCTGTTTTATTACAGGAATTGTCTGTTATACTAGCATCTCATAATCTTCAAAACAGTTTACAGCACTTAGCAGGATATAAATTGCCCATTTTATGTTAAAAACATTAAAAATTGAACTCATTAAGCATGATAAAGAGAAAAAATGGAATTTGCTTTGAAATGCTGCAATGCAAAATATGAACAGTCTCTGTTGTGGCCTTAAAATATTTATAAAGGTTCTAGAGCAGTTTTCTTATTTATATTAGTTCTTCCCAATGCCTCCCTCTATCCATTTTTAAATGCTTTTCTTGTCTTTCTCATCTTCCTTTTTTAATATTGCTTTTCCCGTAAATTGGATATCTTTGTCATGAATAGGAAGAAATAAATAAGGGCTAAATATATTTTTAAAAACCCTTAATTTTCTTTTTAATTGGACACATGTTTACCGAAGAATTTGACTATTAAGATTTGTGATTGTAACAGGAAATGGGAGGTTTGAAGACTGAAATCAAGATGGAAGATACATACTATGTATATGTGAATAGTCATTCAACTGTACTGATTAACAAGGATTTTCCAGTTTGACTAAGCAAATAAGTGAACTACCAACCATCTTTATGAGATTTATTTCCAGGCTGTAGCTTGAGCTCTAAAAAAGAGCTGAAAATGAAGGTTTTAATTCTTTCCCCCAATGCTACTTGGTTGATTATGGATGAATATTTTTCATTTTTTTTATACTGAAATAATTCCAAGTTAAGGGAAATATACATCAAAACTTGGCAAGGAATAGAACCCAGGTATGTTGAAGTTACCTATATAAAATGTAATATATTGTCATTATCCATAAAAAACCCTTCATCTCCAATTTTTTAAAAATAAATAATATTTGTAAACCTGCCTTTATTATTTTCACTAAATAAATAACTCAATGCAGCAAAATATCCAGCATGCCTTCCTCTTCCTATTTTTCCCACAACAACAATCCTATGAGGTGGATTGGGCTGAGAGAAATTGACTGGTCCAAGGTCACTCGGCTGGCTTTCATACCTAAGGCCAAGCTAGGTTTCACAGTTTCCTGCTTTTTAGCCTGATGCCTTAACCACTAGACCAAACAGGCTCTCTTAACTAATTACTAATAATTATTAATGCAATTAATAATACTTTTCTGAAAATTCTTTTATTTCCCTGATAACCTCCTTAATCCTGTGAGTAGAAATGATATCTTCCAATGTACATTTCCTACATCTATTCACGTCCTACTTATCTTCTGCTTTTCTCATTCCTGGCTGCTTTGTATATAATAATTTGCACCATTTCAACTCTAGGCAAAGTACAGGGCATAGTATTTCTACTCTTTAACTGTGAGAGCAATTCAGCGTACTTTCATTAGGCTTTTTCTAAAGTGAATGTACTAAAATCTTCTGTATTATTATCCCAAAGATATCAGGTTTTTTTTTTCAAATGAATACTTTATTAACTAACACTAATGGAAGCATTTGCATGTATGATAGCTGGTTCATAGTAAGTAAAATATTTAGCAGAAACTCTCTGAAAAGAAGCCGTGGATGCATGTACAATAGTAGGGTTTGCTGTCCATAAACAGGTATTGCACAGGACTATCAGATCTCCATCTAAAATCAAAAGATTAAGTCCAACACATACACCACCTGAACCTTTTCACTTATAATTAGCCAACATGGTGCAAACACCCATGACTTCTGTTGAGATAATTCCCTGTTAGGAGAATGAGCGCACACAGGGAGACATAGTGAGAGTGGTGAAGAATAACACACACACAGCACACAGCTACACTGTATAGTAAAATGTAGGTTTTTACTTCCAATAAATGTTTAAGCAAAGTCCAAACAAACAGTCCAAGTCATTCAAGGTTAAAGCAGTCAGTTTTCAGTCCAGGGATAATCCAAATAACAAAGTCCAGTATCAGAAACAGTTCGGTAACAGACTTACATCAAATCCAACTATGATCAGCAACAGTCAATGCAGGAATGGCAACACTCTCTAGAAAAGGACAGAACAACCCCGGTTTCTGGCTCCATCTGATGGCCATTTGAGGAACCACACCCAATTACAATTTTAGCATTCCCTTACAGCAGGGGTCAGGGAACTTTTTTACCTCTTACCCCCCAAAAAATTTATAAACGCAGACGTTACCCCTCCCGGCCTCTCCCCCTCCCCGGCCACCTCAGGCTGCTGACACATAATTTGGAGGTCGAGGCGGGAGGAGGTGCCCTCCCCCCCCCCGCGGCTGGGAAGAAGGCGGGATAGCTCGCTCCAGGGAATGAAATGTCACCAGGCTTCCCGAGGGCTTCTGGGAATTTTCTCGGGGCCAAGGCGGCAGTTGCAGGTGCCTCTTCGCTTCCTGTGTGCCTGGCAGTGATGAGAGGCTTCAGGGAGGGAGCCGGGCTGGCTGGCTAGTTGGCAGGCAGGCAGGGCCTGGGGGCGAGGAAGCGGGAAGGGAGGATGATATTTGGGAGCCACGGTGACACAAACTGCGCGCGAAAAGCGTGCGGTCATCGCAGCGCGGGGGAAAGCGTCCCTTTTCCCAAAATGCTCTGCCCTATGCCAGAAGCTCGCCTTCCCCTAAAAAACGGGCGGCGCGGCTCTTGCAGAATCTAGCCTGGAGTCATTTCCGACCCAGGAAACAAGGGTGGGGTGGAGGGGATAAATTTGCCTCAAGGGTGTTTTAATAACTGCTGCTATGCCGATAGTTCCGCCATTGGCCAGCGCAACCTCCTCATTACCCCCAGATTTTCACTTTTACCCCATTTGGGGTAATTTACCCCTGTTCCCTGACCACTGCCTTACAGAGACAGTATTAAAATGTCGATCCTGGTTTATATATTTTCCAACCCAACTGTTAGGTGACTTACATTCCTAACATTCTCCCCTTTGGGTAGGACAATATATACAACCTTACATTCTAAATCCATAACCCTCACAGCAAGCCTTATGCTTTACAGAGCCTTGGGCTTTTGTAAAATGATCTGTGATGTTATTTTCTGACATACAATATTCCAGCTTAATCATCTTACTTTGCACACATTGCCTCACATTTAAATATCTTAAATCTGTGTGTTTTGTTCTTGTCTTAACAGCAAGATTTGAAGCCATTTGTATTGCTGATTGGTTGTCTTCATAAACAACAATAGAATCTGTTACATCAATTCCCATATTAATTAATAGTTGCTTATAACAAACTAAATCTGGGGGGCTGTCTGAGTTTTGGAGTTCAGCCACGGATAGACGGCTTGAGCTTCTTCAATCACTTGCTTCAGGTTAAGGTCTGCTTTTGCTAAGAGGCACCTCTGTAGCCGGAGGTCTCTTACCCCACAGACCAGTTGATCCAGTAGCATGTCATCAAGTTGGTCTCTGAATCCACAGTGAAGGGCGGCCGATCTGAGTGCCACCATGTACTCGCTGATGGATTCTCCCTCCGTTTGGGCTCTCCTCCGGATAGCATGGTGGTGGATGATGTGGGATGGTCTGGGAGCGTAGTGATTGCTGAGGACCTCCTGCAGCTCCTCCCAGGTTTCAGCTTTCACCAGACCCAGTAGGGCAGTGGCAGTGTCGAAGACTGTAGCTCCGCAGAAGCTTAAGAAATAAGCTTTCGTTCTGTTCACAGGGATATCTGTCAGGTTGGCGGCATCCACCACGCACCCAAAACAATTGATATATGATGTCCATGTTTCTGTAGCCGGGTGGAATGGTGGGAAGTTGGGAGGTGCCGCCACCATCTGGGGTTAGCTTAGTGGCAGCCTTGTTAACCTTGTTAGTGCTTCAGCTCTGTGACTTTTCAGCTCTCTTTGTTGCCTCAGAAATGCCTCACTTCGCTAAGATCTCACCTTCATCACCAGTTTTAAGTTTGGCACACAAGGAAGGAGAGGCAGAGGCTGACGAAAAGGTTAACAGGCATTATTGGCCACAATGTAACCCAGCCAGGCATACCGCCACTAACTCGGCAGCTGGCTGATGGGGAACAGCTGAGCCTGTTTGACAGCTCCCTTTTATAGCGAGCTGTCAAGAGGGCTCAACCAATCAGTGATGGCTCCAGTTCCCGCTTAAGCAGTGGACCAGAATAAAGACTGTCACTGGATGTAACACCTACTTTCTGTTTTGAAGCCTTAAAATCACCATTTACATTCAACACAACACCAAGCCTAAGTCCCTGGTTTTAGTTTGACTGCTAAGTTAACAAATATTACAGTTCAGATATGAGTTTGTGGCTGATTGTACCTAGAGTTGGACACAGACTGATTTCCCAGAAGCAAGAAAAACTTCACTAGGCGTTCAAGGAATTTAGATCACTATGAAACTGTGAAGGATTTTTCATCTAACGCAAACAGAAAGTTATTTGTTGTTCTCTTGGAGAACTGTCCATTGGATCACAATTTAAAACAAAGAGTCAGTCAAATTAAAAAAAACCCTTCTATTTTACAATGTATAAATAACATAATCTTCATGTCATTATTCATTTTATTCATTTTGGCTGCTCTCAAGACTCAATATCATTCAACACTGCAGATTTTTTTAAAGATCACATCAAATGAGATCTTACCTTTAATGAGATCTTAAATACACAATAAAAATACAATTTAAGATAAATAATACAAACTATTGTTTTAAGCACCTTGCTCTTAGATACTTAGATAAGCAATGACTTTTGTTTAGTAAAATGCTTTTTGACCTTTCAGTATTGCAAATTTAAATAAATTAGCCAATTTAAAAACAAAACAAAGCAGAACAGAACAGCCAATTGGAGAGATATGGGGGCTAATGGAGCGGGGGAGAGGAGAAAAAAAGTTATTTTTGACAATTGCTTGGAAAAATTATCCTTGGAGTCCAAGAGAAACAAATTGTATACAAAGACATGTATAACAGATGTAAGAATGTTAATCGTCAGCATCAGATCAGCCATCCTCTTCCTTGAGAATATGTTTGTACATGTGCCAGATTTTGACCTTCCTTGCCAGCATTGGTCAACTCTGAACAGGACCTGTATCCAACATGGTGTCTGACAGGACTCACTGTTTACGAAATAGAAATAGAAATATAATTCTTTATTGGCCAAGTGTGATTGGACACACAAGGAATTTGTCTTGGTGTAAATACTCTCAGTATATATAAAGAAAAGGTACATTCATTAAGAATCAAGAATCATAATGTACAACACTTAATGATAGTCATAGGGTACAATCAACAATCAAATCATACTAGGAAACAGTCAAGTGGGAGGGGATGGGTGATGAGGAGTGGTGAGAAGATTAACAGTAGTAGTAGTGTACATTTTGTAAATAGTTGAACAGTGTTGAGGGAATTATTTGTTTAGCAGAGTGATGGTATTCGAGAAAAAACTGTCCTTGTGTCTAGCTGTTCTGTTGTGCAGTGCTCTATAGCGTCGCTTTGAGGAAAGGAGTTGAAACATTTTATGTCCGGGATGTGAGGGATCTGTAAATATTTTCACAGCCCTCTTTTTGACTCCTGCAGTGTACAGGTCCTCAATTGAAGGCAGGTGGGTAGTAATTGTTTTTTTCTGCAGTCCTAATTATCCTCTGAAGTCTGTGTCTATCCTGTTGGGTTGCAGAACCAAACCAGACAGTTATAGAGGTGCAGATGACAGACTCAATAATTCCTCTGTAGAGCTGTATCAGTAGCTCCTTGGGCAGTTTGAGCTTTCTGAGTTGGTGCAGATAGAACATTCTTTGTTGTGCTTTTTTGATGACGTTTTTGATGTTAGGTCCATTTTAGGTCATGTGATGTAGTTGAACCTAGAAATTTGAAGGTCTCTACTGTTGATACTATGTTGTCTAGTATTGTAAGAGGTGGTAGTATAGGAGGGTTTTTACTAAAGTCTACCACCATTTCTACAGTTTTGAGTGTGTTCAGTTCCAGATTGTTCTGGTTACACCACAAGGCAAGTTGTATAACCTCCTGTCTGTATGCAGATTCATCGCCTCGAATGAGACCAGTCACTGTTGTGTCATCAGCAAACTTCAGTAGTTTAACAGATGGATCGTTTGAGATGCAGTCATTGGTATATAGGGAGAAGAGAAGTGGAGATAGCACACAGCCTTGGGGGGGCCCTGTGCTGATTGTACAGGTATCGGATGTGATTCCGCCTAGCTTCACCTGCTGCTTCCTGTCTGTTAGGAAGCTTATGATCCACTTACAAGTGTGTTCAGGTACCGCTAGTTGGTTTAATTTACTTAGAAGAGTGTCTGGAATGATGGTATTTAATACTGAACTGAAGTCTACAAAGAAGATCCTTGCATAGGTATTTGAAGATTCAATGTGTTGTAGGATGTAATGCAGAGCCATGTTAACAGCATCATCTGTCGATCTATTTGCTCGGTATGCAAACTGCATGGGATCTAACAGCAGATCCGTGATGGTTTTCAGGTGGGACAGCACAAGCCCTTCAAAGATTTTCATAACTACAGATGTTAGAGCAACTGGTCCGTAGTCATTCAGTTCCTTGATGGAGGGCTTCTTGGCACTGGGATGATGGTAGAACATTTGAAGCAGGAAGTAACATAGCACATCTCTAGTGATCTATTGAAGATTCGGGTGAAGATGGGGGCCAATTGGTCAGCACAGACCTTTAAGCAAGAAGGAATTATCTTGTCTGGCCCTGGTGTTTTTCCTGGCTTCTGTCTGTGTAATAGATCTTGCACTTCTTTTTCTGTGATCACCAGAGTTGTGAGCCCAATGGATTGGGGCCAGTTGTAGGAGGCTTGGCTGTTGTTGGTGTGTTTGAGATGTGGGTTGTGGAAATAGGTGGCTGTAGTTTCTTTTCAAACCTGCAGTAAAACACATTGAGGTCATCTGCTAATTGTTCATTTCGTTCTGCCTGGGAAGGAGGTTTGCTGAAGCCCAGTGATGTTTTTAAGAGTTTTCTACATGTTTGCTGGTTCATTTGTTGAGAATTGATTCTTTAACTTTTCAGAATATCTTCTTTTTGCTGCTATGATCTCTCTTGTTAATATGTTTCTGGCCTGGTTGTATAGCATTCTGTCACCTTTTCTGTAGGCTTCCTCTTTGGAATGATGTAGCTGCTTAAGTTTAGCTGTGAACCAAGGTTTATTGTTACTATATATTTGCAGGTTCCTTGTTGGTACACATAAGTCTTCACAGAAGCTAACATATGATGTTACAGTATCTGTGAGTTCATCTAGGTCTGCAGAGGTATCTTCAAAAACATTCCAATCAGTGCAATCAAGACAGGCCTGGAGTTTCAGCTTTGCCTCATCCGACCAAGTCTTCACTGATTTAATTGTTGGTTTAATGGTTTTAAGTCTTTGTCTGTAGGCAGGTACAAGGTGAATCATGCAGTGGTTAGGGTGTCCCACAGCTGCTCATGGTAAAGACCTATAAGCATCTTTTACTGTTGTGGAGCAATGGTCTAAAGTATTTTTACCTCTGGTGGCACAATTTACATGCTGGAAATATTTTGGGAGCTCTTTCCTTAAATTTGCTTGATTAAAATCTCCTGAAATGATGGGAAGGGAACCTGGGTGTTTGGCTTCAGCCTTAAGTGGGGTCTTGTCTCTACCCCTCAGTGTGACTGTGGCGCTCATTGACAAAATATCCATCACATTGTGTTTGAATGTCCATCAACAGCTCACACCGACCCAATGTCTGATTTTTTCAACATAGACCACCCTGTCCTTGAATGGCTGGATGGACTGGACATTAACATTTGAACCACTATAAGTCCATATATTTGCCATACACTAATTAAATAAATAGGTACATGTATGGTAGGGTCAACAAGATCCAAGCTGCAAAAATCTAGATGGCCACTAGATGGGAGCAAAGAGCTACAATTTTGTTGCTGATGTGAAATAATAATCATTTAGATTGGTTAAGCCTGGATATGGCGATCCTAATAAAAAAAAAAATGTGCAAGATTTTCATGCTTGCCACTGTTCAAACCAATGAGTAATTGTGTTTCTGCCCTCTTAGCAGATGTCAAAATAATAGTATATCTTAAAAGAAAATGAACAGTTCTGCAACTTCAGAAAGAATCTTTTCTAAGTGAAGAGCCAAAACTCCATCTCTGGGCATTGTACTGCTGTTAAAATGCTTCATTTAGAAAGGGAGGCCAAGGGTCATATTGTTTTGATTCGGCAAGTAACACCTGTTAAATCAGCAAAGCAAAGCAAAGCAATAAAGGCAAATTAAGAATCTCTGTTGGTTCCTCCGAAACTACCTTTGCTCCCCAGTGTTCATGCACTGGCCCTGGAGGGACACAACCTATCTCACAAAACTGCTTTTGTGGGGAAACTTGAAAGCAGAAAGAAGCCATTTAGCTGACCAATGTTGGAAACTGAAGTATTACATGTTGGTTTTCCTGAGAGCAACGATTGGTAAATTAGGTTTTATAAGTATAACCAAAAGGGCATTTATTTACAAGAAATAGATTATTGGGATAAGCAAAGCCTAGCATTTAGCCAGCTACATCCTATCAGGAGGAGTTCTATAGACCTGGTAGAAAAACACACAGATGTGATCTCAGGTCAGCATTTTCTAAGACAAAGAGGAGAGACAGAGTAAATACTTAGTAAATAGTAAATACACCAATTGTACTCTTGTGGTAAGTTCTTTGAATCACCAACAAGCAGGGCTGGGCTGCTGGGGGTTCAGGAGAGCCCCTAGCTAAGATGCTGTGCAGTTTGGAGAACCCCCAAATCCCTCTCCCGGCTGGCCCTGCCCACTCCACCCTGCCCTCCCCAGGAGTCCCCACATGGACTGTTTTGGATGCAGGTAAGTGCACGGCATGCACAGAGGCACGGGGAGGGTGAAAAACAGGCCTCTCAGAATTTCGGGAAGGCTGGAAATGGGCCCGTTTCTGGCTTCCAGAGCCTTCCTGATCCTCTGGAGCCCAGGGAGGCCGTTTTTGCCCTCCTGGAGGCTTGAGGAAAGCCTCCGGAGCCTGGGGAGGGCAAAAGCATCCCCCTCCTCCCCGCTGTGGTGCAGGAGGCTGACTAGGCCACACCCACCATGGCTATGCCCACCCAGCAACTGGGCAGAAAACCCTGTGCTAAACTTTTTGAAGCCCACCCCTGCCAACAAGCAACATCAAGGAATAGGGGAAAAGGCAGAACTTCCGTTCAGAGCAGCCTCCAGACCTTTGCACTTCTATTAGTAGCAATCTTTCAGCTACCGGTATATACTTATAGTCCTGTCCTCTTTGGCCTATAGTTGGACACTAGGCTTGATGTTTGAATGGCTTCTGGAAATTTCTGGCACCTGAATCTTAATCTAGTAACTCATTTCTCTCATGACAGTGGATGACTCAAGTTACAAGGCAAGTCAGGGACTCTGCAACGTTTCCAGGTCTAGTATGCTCTTTGATCGCTCACCTGATTCTTATAACAATCAGGAAGGTTACTGTTAGATCGGGTACGAAAGAGACGCGAGACCATTGTACTTCAAGCTCTTTATTTCTTGTATAGATCTGTACAAGATCTTGGAGCCGCGGCAGCCCTTCATATAGGGATTGCTTGCGGCTCGCTGGCCAATGGCAGGTCTTTGAATCTCCCGCAATTGGCTCGGCCAATCGCGGTTGATTCTTAGCGGACCAATCACGGCCGTTCAGTAGACCAATCACAGTGTCATTTGTGTGGACCAATCAGAAGTCAGTATTTGGAGTATGTTAATACAGAACAGTTACAACACAGCAATGAAGCCGTTCAACAATTTGTATTCGCTTGCCTTTCTTTTTCTTTTTGCACTGGCTGACATAGGACATTCAGCTTGCCAATTTATATAGTTACCTCTTACAAGTCTCAAATCATCCATATAAGGAAAAGGAAAGACCATAACCATATAAGCCTGAATCATTTTACTATTAAATAAGAACAATGGAATTATATTTGCAGTGCTCATTTTAGCAAGCCAAATGGCAAACAGAAGAGAAATATTTAGTGTAGTATCGTTTGCTGCAAAACAAGTTTCCAGCCCTTCTGATTTTTTTTTTCCTATTACTTACACTCTTCGTAACCTGCTTCTCCATTCTTGCTTTTGTTCCTCCTTTCCAACCCTCCCTCTAACAATTATATAATTACTGCTGCTTATAAACTTGCAGTACTTAAGAATGCTGGAAGCACATTTGATCTATTAATGCTTAACTAATCCTTGGGTGAGTCTCCTTCCCCCATGCAGGCTTGGAAACAGCTACCTGATGAATTTCAATTGACAAAGAGGCCAGCACCTTAGATAAGCTCCTGATTGATCAGGTGTTTAATATGCATGGATTTGCACGGCATTCTGGCCAACCTTTAGATTTAAGGGGGAAAAAACTGCAAATTACAGGCCTGAGAGAGAGTCAAGTGTATATGCCTTATAAGACCATCAAGAAACAAGACTGTACTTTGAGTCCCGTCTCGCCCTCATTTCTAAAATTCTATGATCATCTCATTTAATTCAGGGGAAAAAAATACAGCATTGAAATGGTAATCCTTGCTGCCTGTAGAACTGTGCTGCTTGCTACTTCTTGAAGATTATGTGCTCAGGCTGCAACCAAGTGTTAAAGTAAACAGAGTTTTTACATATATCAACTTTTTACGTATATTTTGCAGTTGTGATTATTTCAAACTATATTTTGTATCGGGTATGGATTGTAATCTTGGTGAATGCTCATAGATAAAGATTTTATTGTAAAATCACTCACGTACTTGCTCAGCATTATACAGATTATGATGTTTTTCTACAGCCTTTTTTTCTTTTCCCAGAAAATGCTTGGAAGAAAAGACAGAATAGTTGCATAGTGTCAGGAAACCAATAGTATCCTACATTGTCTGTCTTTTGTGGAAGCTGTAGATCTGTTTTCAGTCTACATATTACATATTCTCCTGCCATGCAACTAAAAGAGCTTCCAAATGAACCTTTTTATAATGATATTTCCCTTCTTCCATTGCTCTTCCTCCATTTGAACAACACATAATAAAAGAAAAATAGAAATGCCTTGATGATAAAGGTACAAATCCTTATATCTTGGACAAACTTCTTGGCTTTGCTTGGGAGAGAGGAACATCTGCACATCAGCCTTTTAAAGAAAAGTGATGCAATTCAATGTATGTTCTGACTGAGGTCCACTTAGCAAAGACAAAGTTTAAACTTTTGCATGTGATGATTTCTCTACCAAATAGCTTATTTTTAGCTGTTGTAAAATAGTTCTTTTTAGCTGTTGTAAAATTGTACTGTGTGGTAGCAAACTTAAGCATATTTATTGAGAATGCGGAAGGATTTTGAACTGAAGGATTTTGAAGTTCTAGACTGGGACTGTCTTGTCAGTGCTTAACATGGAAAAGGCAGGTAAGGCATGGGTGTGGGTGTGTGGAATAAGCTGACCAGCCTTACACAGAGATGTTGTAAATCATTTATACATTTCTCCAACGTTGGATCCAAATCATTTTCCACTTAGAGATCATATGAAGTGCAGAAACTTTCGCCTTGAGTTCGCATGGCATGATTTGTTGTTTGCAGAATGACTCAGTACAATGAAAGGGCTTATCACAAGCTGTCTTTTGGGCACTTAAGCTTTGGCATGCTTCAGTCAATAAAAGCAGAATGTGATCTGCCTAATAACAGCCTTGACAACCTTTCTTAAAATTCTGTACCGCTCCATCTTCCAAAAGTTTCCTTACTGTTTTTTCCTCTCTTTGATGATAGCTGAAAGGTATTAAATTCTCTGTCATGTAAAAGGGCTAGTCAAGGGCTTACCTTAGAGCAAATGGAGTGGATAGAGAATTGGACTTTTTGACCAGTGAGGTTAGAGTTCAAATCTTCATCTACTCTGTTCATAGGAAGACCCCGAGTCAACCAGCCTCATAGGGCTGTTGTGAGAATACATTAAGAAGACGATGTAGGTCATATTGTGAGATCCCTAGAGGATCAGGACAATACAAATATTGCAATATATAAGCACTGACCCAAATATTCTCCAAGAGTCACTGAGTTCAATAAACAAGATTTTGTCTTACTGTGCTGGTTGTTTGTGTACTGTTTGTTCAATTTTTTGTGGGGTGTGTGTGTGTCAATCTTCAGGTTACCCAGAAAACTGGTTGTTAGGATATCTAAAACTGTAATGCACAAATAAGCATTGATTGTGAATAGCACTTTTGTACTGAGTGTCATGCAGTGAATACAAGGAGCTTAATGCCACGAAAATTACAGTTTAAGAACTCTAGTACAGCAGATACTTAAAGCTTTCCAACTGAAACCAGTACGGCTACAGTCTATTTAGTGTTGGCTACATCATGCACTCTGACAGGTATAATCCATCTGAAAATTTCAGTCATACCCATCTCAAGGACACTTCCTAAGTACACTTCAGGTGTTCTCCTACTATATAATTTAAGGTTTTTACACCAAACAAGGTAAGTAACATTGACTACTGGATTACTCCATCATTACATTTACATCCCACTTTTCAGCCAGGGAGTTAGAGGAGCATTCACATTTTATTCACAACAAATATTAAGATCAGCAAGTGGCAGCACCTAGCTGGCTGATTTTGAAAAAGCTAAAGTGATTAATATTTGGATGAGAGATCATCAGAAATTCCTTGGCATGCTATAGTGGGAAGTTGGGGTTGGGGAGTGAAGAAGAAAGCAATGGTAAATGTTATTTGTACAACAGCTCAGAAACAAAAACATTCTATGCATATGTGTTCATGCATCATCAGAATCAAGTATGATTCAATGGATTTGACTATTTGTGAAGCAAAATGGCATCAACAGATGACCCAGAAGGAATATAATAGAATTCACTGAGACTACCACTGTTCTTACTTCCTAAGAAATAATTTATCATAGTGTGAGGCAGCATAAATAGATAACATGGTTCAATTAGATATTTTTGGATATTTTATTTCTACAAGCGAATTTCAAAAACGGGCTTAGAAATAGATTATTTTTTTTCCTGTTATGAAAAAGCTCTTTCTAAACCAGTTTGAGAATGTATCTAACACCTTTTCCTTATAAATATTTCACTTTTACAACTATTTTCAGAACCGGAAAGTCCAGCTGCTAGTTTTGAGATCAAATATTCGCTCTGAAAAACCAAACTTACTAAAAGATTGGGGGGGGGGGGGAGCTATAGTACTGTAAAAATGACACCAATTGCCAAGCTCAAAGTATGAAAGAAAGGCACTAACCTCCAGAGGCACACAGTGCCAACCATTAACGATATACTCATACATATGATACCGCAAGAGAACTGCACATTCACAGCACCATAATACCGTAAAGATTCTCTTAGTGCTTGAATGGTTTCAACTCTGAATTGTTGACTGAAGATGACAAATGTCTCTAACAAGACATTCTATTTCAACATCAGTGAAAAGGACAAGGTACCCCCCCCAGCCTATTTCAGAAAGAGAATAAAATAAAAAATAAAATAAAATAGATATTTGATACTATTGCCTTTTCAGGAACTGTTTAAATAGGGGTCTCCAACCTTGGCAACTTTAAGCCTGGTGGACTTCCACTCCCAGAATTCCCCAGCTGTTACTATCTGTTCTATGGGCGTGGCTTGGTGGGTGTGGCAGGGGAAGGATACTGTAAAATCTCCAGTCAGAGGTGGGATTTGCCAGTTCTCCAAACTACTCAAAATTTCCGCTATCGGTTCTCCAGAACTGGTCAGAACCTGCTGAACACCGCCTCTGGACTATTGCTGTGTCCCGGGGTCATGCGATCACCTTTTGCAGACTTCGGACAAGCAAAGTGTTAGGGCTCCAACAAATCCACTCTCATTCAAATCAAAAGTCTCTAGCCGCGTCTCAGAGAAAAGTAAGTTGATTTATTAGGAGTGGCTATGTTGGCATAAACTAGCTGATACTAAATTATACCATACATTTTCCCCTTGACCCTGGCCTTCCTCCCGCCCCCTTGATGTGACTTCTCCAATGGGACACATCCATCTCCAAGAGTCATCCATCATGGTCTCCAATAACCTTCTTATTCTCCAACAACTTTCGGCTACTGGGGTGATTATCTAGGCATTTAAAGAATGCCTTGTTTTCTCCCACTCCCTTTTTTCTGGCAGCTAAAAAGACCAAAGGAGTAGCTTTTTAGTTGACACAAAGTCAAAGGGGAAACCAGATTCACTTAACAACCAGGTTACTAACTTATCAACTGCAGTGATTCACTTAACAATTGTGGCAAGAACGGATGTAAAACGTGGGAAAACTCACTTAACAAATATCTCGCTTAACCATAGGAATTCTGAGCTCTATTGTGGACTGCCTGTATAACGATGCTATTGTATGCCAATGCTTTGCATTCTGGGGCTATATCTAGCCTACTTTTAAATTTCAGCCCTAGTTCTAAGTGGTTTGAAACTAGCTTATTTAAAGATTTAAGAACTGGTGGTAGATGGACTTGGTTACAATGACCATTGGGAGACCTGAAAAAAACAGAGAGAGATCATCATGGTGAAAAAAAAACTTTGTGGTCATTAAGAATTGATTCCAACTTGACAGCACATGATCATTAAAAAAAAAATAGATAACATGCTGTCCTCGGATATTCTCTGAAAATGTTTCTTTAGACCAGAAGGGGGAAAAGGATGTTGAAAAGAGATTTTCCCTCCATTAGGAAAGCCCCTTCGAGTGAAATTCATGTGACATCGACTCTGGAATTTTGGCACTGGATAACTTTTTTTAAAAAAAATGTCCCCAAGCTTTTAACATCATTGGGTAGTGATGGTGACTTTACCAGTAGATTGACAAGGAGGAATTAAGTAGTGCTACGTGCTTCTTTTCCTTAGGAGCATGGTGCTGCTGTTTGAGAATGTAACACAAAATTAAGCATTCGTGTTAGTTGCTACAGGGATAAAATTTATTTTGTCCTGTTCTTGATATGGAACACTTGTCTAGAATAAGTTTATCTTTGTCATGTTTAGTACAAAGCCTTGGTAGGGTTAGGCAAAGAATTCCAACAACATGTCATGCCCCTGTCAGATTCTGAATTCGAGGAGGAAGACAAACAGCTGACAGGGAGTGGGAATGTGGCTCCATTGGCTGCAGAGGAAACTGGGGAAGGGCAAAGTTTGGCTGGGCAGAGCAGGGAAGAGGTAGAACAAGGGAGAGGGAGTTCAGAGAAAGAATGAGGCCCACCTCCTCTTCATCCTAGGGCACACAGAGAAGAATGGAGGAGAGAGCAATGTGGGTTTCATGGCTTATAGGGGAGGAAAGGGCCCTGATTCCCCTCATTAGCCACATCTGGGAAGGAAGTTTAAAAGAGATGCATGCTGAGTACGGCACCTTCCTCCCAACCATTTTGAGTGATGGCTGTGCCTTCACGTCTGGAATTCCTTCTCCTGTCTTGCCAGACTAAGTACCTCATTTTGCCTTGTTTGGACTTCTAGTTACAGTTTCTGTTGACCATGTTTTGGACTTGATTTTCTGCAGCCAAAGGCTGTTCCTAGGAGAATTTTTCTCCAGCCAGAAGGTAACCAGGACATTGGGGGCAAAGTTGGATCTAATAAAGGGACGCCTACTGATTAGCTGACTGTGTTGCCTTTCTGCCATGCCCCAGGTCATCACAGAACAGCAACAAAAAGTATCTTCCTTGTCCTTGGTAAAAATAAAGCAAAATGAGGCAATTGTAAACAAAAGTGTGATTGATTATGATTTGAAGCCTACATAAGCTGATCAGGAACCCCCATGATATGGAAACTTTGATTCAGACCTAACCAGGAAGTGCTATATGTAGACCAGATTGAAGTGGGTTCATTCACTGTCACCTTTTTAGAGTTTTTTTCCCCATTGCTCTTTTTCCGAGATACAATATTCTTGAATATTATTTCATTGCTGACTTATATTATTTTTTTCATATTGCCTTGGAACCACATCATAAGTTTTCATATTCACATTGTTATAGAATCTGAAATTCAAGTACCTGTGAACCAACTCTGCTGGGCCAGGGACAGAGCTGTACAACTTGCTATTCTTTTTTATTTTTTAATCTGTCTTTTTAGAATGTTAACATCAATATTGCTGTGAAAGTTATTATATGTGCTCTATTCTTGCTACTTTAATGCTTCAAGTTATAACTTTTATTTAGTTTTGTGTGGAGAGAGGTAGATAAAAATTTTTTCTACATCCTAACCCTCTTTATCTAACTAAGAATAATGTAGAAGAATTATTCTTCATAGGAAAAAGCTATTGTGCGAGGGGAAAAACTGAGAATTACTGATTCAGAAGAGTAAGCTAATCAAGACAAAGTGAGGTAGAGATTCATATTATAATTCATGTATCTATCCCATACCAAATAATTATTAAAGGTTTGACTGAAAACCACATCCATTTTCTGCGGTGGATGGAGACAGGCAAGAAGCATGAAAGCTGCCAAGTAGAGCGAGGGGAAAATCAAGTGTGAAATTGGAAATTTTTTTGAGTCACACACTAAGAATTGAGCTTTACTGTTAGACATGAAACAATGTGAATGAAGGTGTTGAGGTTGTACTCTTCATGCAATGACTATCTATCACGTCTGGGTAAATGAGTTAACCCAACTTGGCAAAACATTCCGAAGATTATGATATAACTGACAAGAGACAAACTATGGCAAAGAAATCATTACTGTCTAGGTCAAGGATATTATTGAGTACGATCAAATGCTATTTCTCTTCTCTTTGATGACTCCTTGTGAAGTAACTAGAGAGTACGGACACTCTAGAAGGAGGATAATAGAACTGGGCCCTTTTTTTTAACGTACAGATCAAAAAACCCCAAATACCCTTAGATTATCACTCTGCTTACCTGTGTCCTAACACTGAATATAGCAGACTTTTTGTACTCCTACCTATGGACTGACCCAAGGATATTTTGCAAGCTTAGCATGTAATCCACCCTAACCATAAATATACTTTGAGGCATGAGCTAAAGCATTTTTTTTTAGAAGAGAGGAGGGAAGAACAGAAAAGAATGTGATTCCCAGCAGTCACTTAAAGCCTATATTTAAAAAAAAAAGGCAGCACAATGTGTGATGGAACACAACCTTTTGATTTCCTTTGAGACATTTCTGTGAAATGCATCATTGCATCCTGACATTGATACAAACTACACTGATAATATCATTAAGTTCTTTAACACATTGCACAAAGATGGATATCAAGAGTAATAGATAATGAACACCTAACAATCCTCCATAACCTGTGCTGTTGTCAAGTCAGGATTTGGGGATTAAAGTCACACTTTGCAAATAAAAGAAGATTCATCTATGGAGATTCTCAGTCATCCAGGTCATGGGTGTTCCAAAGGTGTTTTTTTTCAAGAGGTAACTGGAGTGGTTGCCTCTTGAAAAAAAAATCCTTTGGGATAAAGAAGAGGAAGGAAGAGCAAAATACAGCAAGGACTGCTCCAGAGATGGCATTCAGTAGCTTCTGACCAGTTCTGGAGAACCGGTAGTGGACATTTTGAATAGTTCAGAGAACCGGCAAATACCACCTCTGACTGACCCCACCCCCATCTATTCTCTGTCTCCCAAGTCCCAGCTGATTGGCTGGGTCTTCTTTTGTTTCCCTACATAGGAGAAAGGAGCTGGAAAGCAGGTTAGTGGAGTGAAGAGGGAATGGGGATTTTGCAGTATCCTTCCCCTGCTGCGCCCACCAAGCCATGACACACCCACCAAGCCACGCCCATAGAACCGATAGTAAAAATTTTTGAATCCCACCACTGGGCCACTCCTACAGCAACTAGAAACAACTGGTGTGCATTATTACTTGAGAGGCAACTTCCTAAATCCTGGTTTTAAAGGCATCTAATTGGGCTCCTAACTAGTGGTCTTTTCAAAGCTGTAATAAACGATGACAGTTCAAGCAGGAAGTCTTGCTAGCAAGTTAAGATTTCATTTGATTTACAAATGGGGAGTCATAACTCATAGTTGCAAATTATCACCCGTTGTAATTTCTATTTTATTGTCATTGTTTTTATTAAGATTTTATTCACTGGCCAGAGTTACTAGGTTAGATGGGTAGCAACATGAATAAATGAATGAATGAATGAATGAATGAATGAATGAATGAATGAATGAATGAATGTGTGTAAAGGGCTGTTAGGAAGAGAGTGTATTGGATTTCAGAAGGTTTCTTTGCATAATAAATAGAGCTATTTGGGGTTTGTAGCACCTTCCTGAAGAACCATATTCTTCATGGGGAAAGACAATAACAGCAAGATGTTGAGAACTGCAGTAAGCTGGAAAGATAAGACAGTGTTTAATCCTCTATCATTTTTGTTTAATCTTCCAAATGACACTTGGGCAAATTGCTTTAGTGTTGATTTAAAGGGACAGCCAACCACATTCTTCTATTTTATCACTTCAGCTACTGCAAAGATCACTGCATCAGCTACTGGAAAGGGAAAACAAACAACAGAAACCCTGGGGGATATTTTCGGTATTAAGCACTGAAGGACTTATAGACAAAAGGATTCCTTCATTCTTAAGATCAGAGTCTAAAATTTTCTGGCCATGTCATCAGATACACTCAGGGGTGGGATTCTACCAGTTTGGATCGGTTCGGGTGAACCGGTATTTCCAGTGATCCTTTGGCCCGACCCACCCACCCCTGCCCTTTTCCTGTGCTTTATTTCCTTGTTTTTGAGCACAGCTGATTCGCGTGGCAGAGCGGTTTGCCGTGCATCAGCTGTTTTACTCACCAGGGCTGCAAATGCTGTGCGCCAGTGGTGGGATTCAAATATTTTTACTACCAGTTCTGTGGGCATGGCTTGGTGGGCGTGGCAGGGGAAAGAGACTGTAAAATCTCCAGTCAGAGGTGGCATTTGCTGGTTCTCTGAACTACTCAAAATTTCCACTACCGGTTCTCCAGAATGGTCAGAACCTGCTGAATACCCACCTCTGCTGCGCATTGACTGAACCAGTTGTTGCACCAGTTGAATCGCACCACTGGATACACCTACAGGTAACCCAAAAGTCTGGATTTACAGGTAGTCCTCGACTTACAACCAGAACTGAGCCCCAAATTTCTATTATGGAAGTTTTTAAGTCAATAACACAGTTGTTACGTGGATCTGGCTTCCCCATTGACTTTGCCTGTCAGAAGGTCACAAAAAGAGATTGCATGACCTGAGGACATGGCAACCGTCATAAATATGAACCCATTACCAAACTTCTGAATTTTGATCATGTGACTATGGGGATGCAGCAATGGTCATAAAGTGTGAAAAACGGTCATAAGTTGCTTTTTTCATTGCTGTTGTAACTCTGAATGGTCATTAAATGAACTGCTGTAAATTGAGGACTGCCTGTGCTAAAGATCTGGGGACTGCTCAGCTGCAACAGTTAATCTGCAAACACATCCACTTTTATTAAACCAGTATTGTTTTGTAGCTGTACTGTAGTCCGTGCTCATTAACTGCACTTTTGTAGCTGCAGAGGGCTTTTGTAATTACACTGAATTCTCTTGTACCAGTTAACGAAGAAGGTAAAACATTACCAAGAGCAGAATCAATGCACTACAGTAAACAGCCCTATTATCCTGTATGCATGATGATTGGATGACTTTCTAGGTAACTGAGGCTTGTACAGTATTATGGCTCATCAATTATTTCAAGCAACAGAGCCTACCTTTTTTGAAATAAAAGATCTTTTAAAGAAACTCCCCAGTCAGCTGAAGGTTTGTAACTGCAGTCAAATATGACTGTACAGTAAGTTAGTAGTTTGATTCAATGGATTTTTACCAGATTCAAGAAGCACGTGCCATTCTGGTTAAATTTGGCAGTTGAAATAACTCAACCATTCCATTCCATCAGTCATAACGCAAGTCTTCTAGATTTCAGTGCTACAAAATTCAGAACATGGCTGTTCAAATCTAACGCTTTGTGTTTATGATTCCCAGAGGACATTGATGTTAAATGAGAACATTCAATTTTTATCATCGTACATGGAATTAACACAGCCCCAATCAAAAGACTGGCATTATAAAATGCAATTCCATATTTCGTGAGAATACTTGAAAACTGCACCCGTGAGTGTTTGTCTTTCACACATAAAGGATGTAGAAAGTTAGCACCCACCCTTCTCCTAGAAGAAATATTCTAGAAAATATTAAAAAGGCAAAATATTATATTTTCCCTAAAGGAGAAACATGTTTCTAAAGACATAAAGTCAGAGCCTTAGCTCCCTACCCTCCCTCCAGCAGATATTTTGGTGCCAACCTATCTACAAAACAAAAGGCTGGGCCATCTTATCTACAAAACAAAAGACCTTCACCCTCAAGACATAATAGGATTAGCCCTCTACCCATCTCTACCCATTAGCCCTCTGCCCATCTGGGAAGAATGCATCATCCAGCAAGGTTCAACCAAGCCTGGGACTCAGCTTCAAGACAGCCTACAAAGTTACCCCCACACGGTCCCATGGGAGTCTGACAACCAATCAGAATACATGCCTTTGCATACCACAAGAACAGGAAGCAGGTTCAAAGCCCAAGAGAGGGTATAAATCTCTCTCTCTCTCACCCATGTGCTCAATTGCCCAGGACCTCAAACCATGTGGTCCTGTCCACCATTAAACCATCTTTCCAAACAGCCTCCATGTTTCCAGTTTCTTTCTCTCCACTTGGAACTGAGCCCAGATGGACATTTTTTCCAACAAGGGTTTAACCAATTTTAACTTCTATGCTTACCTTTCCTCCTTTTTTTATATAATTATCAAGGCCATGTGTTAAAATTGCAATCCTGACTGGGTCACCCACACAGCAGACTGTAACAAAACACTCAAGTAAGGCATGTTTTCCTCAGCTGCCCAGGTTTTATTTATTAAACTACATTTAAATCCAACACTCTACCTTGCCTCCAAGGTATACAATTGATATAAGATGATCTTAAAATGCTCCTTTTCTAAACAGTGTATTTTATCTTCTAGTTTTTTTTTACTGCTCCAGCCCCCAACTGATTTACTGATATATATATATATTAAAAAAAACACCACTTGGCTTTGATTTTTTTTTCTCTACCCACCTGAAACAAAATAAAACCCCCCCATCCCTCTTTGCAAAATACCATAAGTGGTCATTTACCTCAAAGCACTTCCTGAAGTACCTTTGCTCCTATTTCTCTCCTTCCCCTGGTCAACAAATAAGGCATCACAGCAGTAAAAAGTTATAAAGCCAGGAACTCACCCTTGAGTTGCAATCAAGTAGCTCATGGGCAACATCCTACCCCTCAAATGGAATTAGCCAACATAAAATGCATGAGTGAGCCTAGTTTGCATGTGAGAGGAGAGGTGGGAATTTCCTGACTTTAGCTGCCAAATGACAGTCCCTCTGACAGCTGTCATCAATTTTGGCTTTCTCTGAACAAGCCATTTCATCAGGAAAGGGGGGGGGGGGGCAAAGGGGGAGGAAGAGAAAGAGATTGCCCCTAACTTGAGCTTACTGCTGGTCTACCCCATGTTGGGATAGGTGGCAAATAAATAAAATAAACTCTTATTGCCCTCCTTCAGGAATTCAGTTTTTTGGCTTCCTGCTAGGTTTAATTTACTTGGATCTAGATCAGTGTTTCCTCAACCTTGGCATCTTTTAAGGCATGTGGACTTGAACACTTAGAATTCTGGGAACTGAAGTCCATATGCCTTAAAGTGGCCAAGGCTGACAAACATTGGCCTAGAAGAAACTGAAGCATAGGTTTAGCATTTTCCTACTGAGTCTCCCTATGAATGCCAGTCCTAAACAAGTCCAGTAACCTACTGTCTTTATGGACTTTATTTCAATAATAAAACAATATTTGTGTAGATGAATCACTTTCTGTACCCTCTTGGACCCATGAAGTTCATTACAATATACCTCAAATTAGGAGCAGATTAACATTTCTACTTCATGACTGTATCTAAAATGAGTAATATTTTTCCTCAAGATAGAATGTACATGAAAGAATGCTATAACTGCCCTACAGCTATGATGTAGAGGTAGATGTTTCATGTTTTCCATTTCATTGTACCAACAATCCACATGAGAAAAAAGTAATAAGATATTTTGAGGTCGGTCAAATAGGAAGTGAATAAATTGATGCCAACTCCCCCCATTTTCCATTTCCAGTATAACTTCCTGGGGTACAGAAAATGCTGGGGTGGATGTGAGTAACTTTAAATTTGTGCTTATGTCCTATCACACTGAAACATTTATTTTGGGCCAGAATGTATAAATATTGAAATCTGCAGCTTGTGTGAGCAAGCAATTAAGTATTAAGCAGCAGGAGGTGGGATGCAATTTAAGGGTAATTTTAACATAACATTTAAAATATGTACTCAATGATTATCTTCATATGGGGGAAGAAGGGAATGTGTACAAAACATCTAACATTAAATTTCAGCCTTCCAATATTCCAGTTGAGGAATGCAAGTAGAAATATTCACATACTGTGAAAATAACATAAAGCATTGAAAGAAATGAAGGCTTGGAGACCTCCATTCTAGTAGATGGGGAAGGATCCCACTGACAAACGCACAATATTTTAGAATTATAGAGGATCTCCCAAACATCTGGAATTGAATCTTAGAGGACTGCAGGGGGAAAGTCTTACTTCTTACTCCACCTGAAGCATCATATGAGCAGCATTATACAAATGGGAGCCTTGGATCCAAGTTAAGAAATCATTAGAAAATAGCTATGGGATTTCAATAATTAATATTGTAATTATTAAACCTTGACACTGTATCATGATGGGGTTTTCCCATGTGGTATTTAGAAATTGAAATATTAGGTCCACCTGGAAAATTGGATAAGCATTTCCGAACACGAAATCAGTGTGGCTGGCTACAGATGAAAAAGTCTTCAGAAAATGGATTGTGCAATTGTTGTGGAACAGTAAACCTGGTTTTAGTGCCATAGGCATTAGAGTGTTGCTGTAACACTCAGCTCCAGTACGTTGAGTAAAAGCATGTGCTGTGCTAATGTGCCAAGCAGAGGTGGTATTCAGCAGGTGTTGACCAGTTCAGGAGAACCAGTAGCGGAAAATTTGAGTAGTTCGGAGAACCGGCAAATACCACCTCTGACTGGAGATTTTACAGTATCCTTCCCCTGCCACACCCACCAAGCCACGCCCATAGAACCGGTAGTAAAAAAAATATGAATCCCACCACTGGTGCAAAGGACACTTGGTATGGACCAGTAAAATGTGCAATATTCAGGCTCTCTAATTATTGGTCTGAGCAGTAATTGTATTGTAATTGGAAAAGAACATTCATTTTCTTTGTATGTTTGCTCTTTTATTCACCAAGCAAGGAGTTTTGCATAGCAAAGGGAAAGAACAATGGCTTCTGGGATGTGGTGGGTATCAGTCAAGAAAGTTGGATAATTTAGAAACAGTCTTCTGCTATCCATACTTGCTAGGTTTAGCCCTGGGTCTGAGTGCAGCAATGGGAAGGAACTTACAGCTGACTTACAATTCCTTCAGAATCACTTTGTTGTTGTTGCTGTTGTTGTTGTTGTTGTAGCAATCAATTGACACAGTGTAAGTGACATTAACCCACAAAAAGAGTTTACTTCTTGGAAATGCTTCTTTTCTTTGTGCCAAGTAGAGATTTTCTTTGCCTCTTGCTTGGAAGTGTGAGGTTTCAGATACAGCCTGAGTTTGATTAGGAAACTGAGCATTCATGCTGAACAACAGACCCGTTGTTTTACATAACAAATGTATTTTGGCAAGATGTGAGATGTATTTGTGTTTGTATATGCAATTTGTTCATTAGATTTGTGTGCTATCCAGATTTCCCATCTATGAAACTAAAAATAGCATGCCATCAAGTTTTAATACAAGTCTTCATATGATACATTTGATAGGAAGCATTAATATGGCACCGTGAGCTTATTACAGTCAAGAGGCATAACACGAAACAAAACAGAATATAAATATGGCAGAATGTGTTGCATTAAGCAACATAGATAATTAAAGTATAAATATTCATGGCTGAAAATGTTAACATTATTTATGCTTGGGCCAAAAGATCTTCGGTTTCTTGCCAGCAACCATATAACAACATATTTCTGAATGGCTGATTTTCCTTCGATTCTTTTATATCTCTTCATGGAAAGAGGGGTCACATCAAGTCTGTTTAAAGCTGAGCCAGAACCGGCTGCAATTTGTCAAATGTTGTTCTGACCCAGGCTTAGCAGAACCAAGAAACAGACTCCATGTCCCGAAAAACCCCTCCTTATTTAGTAATTGTGAATTCATGGCATTCAAACACAGAAAAGTCCCGGCAATAATCCTCCCAAGGGTTAAGTTCAAGAACAGATCTTATCAGGCCTTGGATAATTGCCAGACTAGGAGCTTCCAGTTGCAAAGCTGTAAATTAGTTCCTGGGAAGGAGTCTCCAAGGAACGACCCACGATAAGCAAATCTTCATAATAATAAGCGAACTAATTGTCTCCTGTAAACATCACTCCCCTTTTGCTTCTATTTATTCCCCAGGGAGGGGCCATTCAGTGTCCATGTGTGCCTTTCTTTCCAAATCAGCCCGTTTCTTAGTTGTTCTCCTCTCCTGACAGCTCTGTGCATACATGCATCTGGAGCAGCTCCAGCTGTTCTTCTTCCCCACTTATCTCTGACTCTGAAGGCAGCTGGGAAATGTCGGATGGCCTGGCCCTATCTCTGCTTCTGACACAGAGCGTCCATCAGAGCCTTCCCCAGATTTCAGGACTGTCCCAAGTGCCTCCCCAACCATCTCATTGTCCAAGCTCTGCTGGCAGCTGGCGGTCCACAACAAATGGCGGTCCACAACAAACTTTAGAGTCCTTGTTTGCCATGAAACAAAGTTTGGCCTATTGAAACTGATTAGAATTCCTAAAAAACAAGACTGCATCATGGGACTTCATAGACACAGCCAGGAGACCTGTAGGGATTCAGACCGATTAGTAGTAGGTCCAATTTACCTTTTTATTCCTATGTCTTGTTTTCCCCTTTAGTTTTCTCATTTGCCAAACATATCTTTCTCTGTGGAAAGCTGTCACCTGCAAATGCTAGTTTCTCTCTTCCAGTGGAGAATGAGGTCGGGTTCTTTTCTGTCGGATTCTGACTCATCTACTAAGCTGGTGTTTCCCAACCTTGGCAACTTTGTGATATGTGGACTTCAACTCCCAGAATTCCCCATCCAGCATGTGGACTGGGAGTTGTCAGGCTGGGTATATATGAACCATTTTCATATACTATTCTGCAGCTTTCAGACTTCTCCAGCCCATTCACTCCATCACCCATCTTCAGCAGCACATATGTTGTAATGAATGTGTGATTGAGCATTGAGCACCTTAACTCTTGGTACCTTACTGTGAGGAGCAACAGATCCCTGTTTCTGCCCCCCAACCAGTGGTGGGATTCAATTTCTTTTACTACCAGTTCTGTGGGCGTGGCTTGGCGGGCTTGGCAGGGGAAGGATACTGTAAAATCTCCAATCAGAGGTGGTATTTGCCGGTTCTCCAAATTACTCAAAATTTCCACTACCGGTTTTCCAGAACTGGTCAGAACCTACTAAATACCAAACTTGCCCCAACCTTGCAATAGGGCCAGTGTGGTGATTCTGAGGTTTCTACAATAGCCTCATAGAATTGAGTAGCATGGATATTTTCGTTTAGATCTCTAGTATCTTCCCATCAGAATCCCCATCTGTATGTTCCATCTTCCAATTATAGGAAGGCCTACTAAATACAGTAGTACCCTGGTATCTTAGAAACTCATTGAATTTGGTACTTGACACATTTTTACACAAACATTTTATCCCGGTACTCAGCAGGTTCACCTACCTTGTGACTCATTACATTATGGGAAAAATTTGCTTGGTATCCTTCGTTCCTTGTATTTATTGCACTACCTGAAACCAATTAATGATGAGTACCAAGGTACCATGGTAACAGGTTTGTTAAACATGAATTAGCTAAATGAAATGTTTCGTATACTGAATAAAAACAATACGGAATTCTACTTCTCTTCAGGTTAGGCAAAAAATGGCACTGGACCTGAATGCCCTGAAAAATGAGCTGCAAGGAAAGTGAAGAAGTATTGCTGCTCGATGATTGCTCAGATCAAAAGAGGGATATTCAAGCTGGACTGGAAAAGACTATTTTTCCAATGAAAGTTCCCAAGAATTAATTCAGCCGAACTCTGGTTAAATGGAGTGGCTATGAGTAGGCGGTTCCTCTGTATCTGGAAGTCTACCTTCTCTGGTTTTGGGTGTGGTAGCATGGCCCCAGATGAGCTTGGTGCATAATCTGGGATCCTTCTGGACTCACAATTCTTGTTTAAGGAGCATGTGGTAGTGATTAAGAGGACGTTTGCTCAACTTCTGTGTCAGTTCTGCTCCTTCCTGAATGGAGAAGCTCTCCTCACAGTCCTAGTTCCCATTACTGCAATGCTCTCTTTGTGGATCTACCCTTGTAGAGTATCCAGAAGCTGCAATTGATGTAAAATGATGCAATGCAAGCAGTTTGAGGCTTTACTAGGAGGTGGCACATATAACACAACACCTCTGCTTCGTTGAACTGCACTGGGTGTCCAATTCAAAGTGTTGGTTATCACCTTTAAACCCATTAATGGCATGAGATAGGCCCACCCCACATGGTCAAACTGGGAGGACATGCTACGTATTCTGTCAGTCAGGGAGTTTTGACTGGCAGAATTTAGGAGGAGAGCCTTCTCAGTGGCTGGCCCTGCCTTATGGAACATCTTACCTCCAAGAGGTAAGGCAAGCCCCCATTCTTCTGTTTTTTTTTTTCTGGGGGAGTGTTTAAACCTGGCTTTGGGGGGGGGGGCATCTAAAAATATGATGCTGGAGATGGCTGATGGCCTGAAGATACTCTCACTGTCTTGTTAACCTTCCAGCTCTTGAATTATATATAAACGGATTGATTTTTATTTGTAGATTTTAACTTCTTTTTTAAACTTGGTTTTTAAAGCTATGCTTTTATTAATGTACAGTATTTACATGGTTTTTTTGTTGTTGTTGTAAACCTCTCAGAGTCACTTAGATGAGATGGTGGTGTAGATATTTAATTAATCTTAAGTGCTTTTGACAGCATGTGGTGCTTTGTACCAGGTGCGGTTGATATCTCAACTGCAGTCCTATCTGGAAATGGAAAGTTGAGTTGCAGGGGAACATAATCTCATAAACTCCCATTCGGATAATTGTGCTACATTACACATGGGACTGCTGCTGAAGCAGATTCAGTTAATGCAAAATATAATTGCAACAGAGCTGACTCAAACTAGATGTTTTCACCCCTCTGTTGCCTTCACGGGCTTTGAATTTGTTCCCTAGGCCAAGCTGAAGTCTTGAGCGTGCAGGTAGACAAATAGCTCTTAGAGCTACTAACATTCTGTTTGTAAAAGGTTTTTTTTTTTTCCTAGTAAGGAGACAGAATGTAGCAAGCAGTGGGAAAACATGAGAAAATTACACATAGAAGATAACATCTTCTAGATAACTGTTTCCTTTAAATCCATGAATGAGAAGGTGCAATTCCATGACAAAAGCCTGCATTGGAAGCACAGCTGGAAAAAGTCCTAAGTGACTTGATACCATAAGTGTAGGAGAAGGAATGGCAGAACATGGGGGCAGAGTCAAAAGAGGAATCAGCCTAGAGTCTCTACATAGCCACAAACAGACTAAGTCCAACCCCTCTTAAATTTAAATGACCCTTATCCAGCACCAATTGGAAATTCTTAGGTGGTCCTGGTCTTTTGTGCCTGATAATAGCTTATGATGAAACTCATCCTTCCATCGTATCAAACTCAACTTCTGGTTGCATCCATGCAGTCTTCTTGGCAATAGTACTGAAGTGCTTTCTATTGCCTTCCTCATTGTCTAGCTGGAAAATTTAGGTAGCATTTGGTTAGATTTTGTGACCTATTGCAACCTTTTCTATATGTCTTGAACCTTTAAAACTAAATATGTGCATGGTTTCCACATCTCATCCATTATCTGAAGTGATGAATATATGGTAAAAGTTTTTTCAACAGTAATCCTCTTTTAGGGGAGGGTCTTTGCTCTGATTTTTACAGGAACATATAATATATTGCAAATGATGTCTGTTGTAGAGTTGCACAATTTTACATATTTAAACCAATATTTTGAAGTTTCTCTATAATGTATTGAATTTTATTGAATTTCAGGGATTTTGTGTGATTTTTATTTTGTGTGGGTGATAAAGAAGAGTATGATGAAATCTGCTGTGCTTTTAACTACTGAAATTATGTTTTGGGGTATTTAATAGATGCATTTATTTACAGCTGATTCTTTTCCTTCCTACAAAGTAGCTTTTTTGTCTACCAGGTTTAGGAATTTGAGAGTAGATTTGTTCATCAGTTTGTTTTTAAAAATTGGATATGGTTCTCTATAAAACCCTCTCTAGCATGCAAAATATGTTTTGCCAGGAAATGATGAATTTAGGGTTATGATCTAACTTTCTGTAGATGCTTGACATGGGAAGCTGCAATGATATTTATTCAACTTTATTTTTAAAGGCTTTTATTTTAACTTGACACTTTGACCACATTCTTGAATGATGGATATGTCTAGCTATTATGCTATATTTTTTCAAAAATTCAGATACATGTCAAATGCATTAGAGATGTGTCTACTAAATGAAGTATCTTGTTCCTAAAGCATGCTAGACAAAATGCTGAAAAAGAAAATAAAATTGTTGAGAAGGGTCATTGGTTTCATCCTGTGAAGAAATTGTATTTTTCACCCAGTTTGATTTAATACCCAGATTGATTTTTTTGCCGCTGAAAATCATAAGACAAACTATGTCTCCCATTACTACTGAAATAATGCTTCAGTTGTTCTAAGTCATTTTCTCCAAATCATCTATTCTCCACATATGCGTCTTTTATTAATTGCTATTAGTTTTCCTGCAAAGGCAAGTTAACTTTATGAGCCAAATTTCTGCTAAACTTTGTAATCAGCCTCTCATTTGTATTCCTTTTTTAAAAGTCTCCTTAGGTTTATACCCAACTGAAAACAACTGGAGAAAAGTTGAGAAATATGCATGATTCTGATTGCATTAAAATGCATATTGTTTCAGAACATGAGATGTTATTATTGGTAGTGCATATAGCTTCAATATATTACAATAATTTTTAAACTGCTAAGGTTGAAAAAGAGTCAGAAAACTAACAATATAATATAATATAATATAATATAATATAATATAATATAATATAATATAATATAATATAATATAATATAATATAATATAATATAATATAATATATAATATAATATAATATAATATAATATAATATAATCACCCTTCACCTTATTTTGAGTCTCTAAAGTAAACTGTTTTCATTAAATTCTGCAAAACATTTATGGATTTCTGTCCACTTAGCTATATTTGAAAATTAGTAAGGGACACATTTCTTAGAGCACAGAAAGATGCCTAAACTGACAAATCAAACTATTGGTACTTCAAGCTCAGAATTAACTATATTGGTTGGGACTTTTGGTTATTCTTTCCTCCAATGCAACAGAATGCCTTCTAAACCTTACATTTGCTTTTGCACAAACATTGTTGAGATCTTCACAATATTTTCTAAAAAAAATAGAATATTTATTTCTTTATATCTAATTTATAAGCCTAAAGTTGCATGGGAGAGTGAACTGTACACACACACTATTAACCATGTCATTGGCATTATATAACTTCACTAATAGAGCCATACAGGCACAGAAGAAGCAAGGCTAACTCTGAGGTTTTCACACAAAAAACAGCATAGTTAATTTAGCCTTTTTTCCATTCTGGTCACCCATTGTCCATTGTCCACCAATCCAGCAGACTGTCTGCACCTTTGGAAGATTCTCATCACATGGCCTAGAAGTATCAAGATCTTCTCAGGTTGCAAATGGCTCACATAAATTCCTCGCCTCCCTCCCAGTTCCCAATACATTCCAAGCATTTTCCTCCCCCTCCCTTAGTATCTGTTGTCACATTGCAAGTAGAGGTACATTAATGAGTCATTCTTCACACACACACACACACACACACACACAGAGAGAGAGAGAGAGAGAGAGAGAGAGAGAGAGGGAGAGAATTAGCAACTTTAACTGCTGCCTTCTTTTTCAGCTGGAGGTTTTCAGCTGAATTATTTGTATAATGTGAGTTGCTATAGGAACGATTCACCAAGTCAATCAGAGTGAGTGGTTGGTTTTTTTGTAATAATTACCAATAAATTACAAGATAGACAGCATTTATCTTTACAGTGGCTTTTTTTTTTTTGAAGAAATACAAAATAGCAGCCAGTCTGAGTTTATTGTCCTCTAGAAGTTTGGTTCAGTTCTAAAACAAAACTGAATGAAAATAGCTGGACTTTGGGGATCATTTTTTGTACAATTTCACTCAATATTTTTAATGTCATTTCTGGTTATTTTTATTTTTACTTCATTGATCTCCTCCGGAACATACACAAGATGGCTAACAAAATTTAAAAACAAATGACTAGATCAATGTTAACCTCTACATTTCAAATCAGTTTTCAAACACTGAAAGATATAGCAGTATAACCCTCAAAAACACAACACAGATATAACAATTCAAATACAATTTGAAAATGCAAGGAAGACAGGTGTGAAATAGGCAATTCCACATTTCATTTCTTCCCAAAGTTTCTAAAGGCACACATGGCAAACAATGCACAATGGAAAAAACTGCTAAACAATTCCATACTCTCACATCCAATTCAACTGTGTGAATATTTAAAGTCTTTTTCTTATTAGGTCCAATGAAGGGGATGAGAAATGAATTATTTGTCAATAGCTATGGATGCAATTCTCGGCCCAACGGCATCACTCACAATTATTTTCTGCACCTCATGGAAATTGGTTGTGTGCTTAGGCAGGGTTTCACACTGATTCTAAACAAGCTGTTGCTTGTCTCAGTAGAATTTTCCTTTAATCCAGTCATTTAAAAGTAGTTTCAGAGCAGAAATATCTTGCTCCTTAATTAAGACAGTTCAGATGTTGGGAACCATGTATTCAAACTAATTATCATCATCATAAAAAATGTATGTTGTAAAGTAACATTCAAAGCCAGTCAACATCTGAACATTCAGGTGGGTAAGATCTAATTTTGGCCATGTGGGCCCCAAGAGATCCCTCCAACTTTTCCCTTTCCTCAACAAGGAAAGAAGGTTGCTCTTTAAAAGACAAGAGTCAGAATTCCAGGGAACTGGAGCAAGAGTTCTCTGTGCCGGAGCTGAGAAACTAATGGGGTGTCCATTTTCTGGGGGGCTCTTATACCAACTGGAATTACCCCAAGAAGCCAGGGAGCCTGAACAGATGCAGAAGATTTTTGCTGCAAGAGGATTCTGTTTAGAAAATAAGAGGCAATCCCATTTAGGCAGGGTGCCGTGTTAGAATTTTGATCTTTATTCTGCGTACTGCTTAAATCATCATGTCTAACATCACCTGTTGACTTAAATCATCACATGATGATACATGACATCATGGGTCTACCACGGAAGTCATCGTATCTTGTGTTCTTACTTTCTTGGACAGGTGAGGATTTTCTGTGAAATATCAAGAAGATTTCTTAACTTCTTATAAGGTGTAGTCTAATTTAGAAGCAGAGGTCCTCTGATTAGAAGAAATCAACACCATCGTGTAATTTGTCAAGAACACTGCATGTATTTTTGTAAATCAGGCTCCACATGTCGTATCTTTTGCGGGCGGGGGAGAGTTGTAAATAAACTTTGTGTTTAGCTCTTGTGAGGTTGGCCTCTCTCAAGCAAGGAAAGAAGGATGGAACCTCCAATCACACATTGCTGTATTGTGCAAATAGGAGGGTTCATTATAAAAATTATTTCCATATTTACCTTTTACGGGAACACAATTATGAGAGTTCTGTTTCACACATGGAGTTAAAGGAAGGAGACCTTCAAGCAAAGTTGGTGGTATCAGTTATAATTACTAAGTGCCTACACTAGAGTGTGAACACTAATTTTGTTTTGGGGGGAAGGAGGTTTGAGATATCCAGCCTTTCTCCCTATGGCCTTAGCTTGACATTAAGCAATTTTTTCCTATCTAAAACATTATTTCACTTCTGTAAAGCCAATCAGTGTGGAAGAAGACTTAGCATTACTCACCCTGCCCCATTCTCCCCTCTCCCCATTCCACATATAAAAGTCCCAATTGGATCTTATTTGACATTGATAAAAGAACATTATTCTCCGTGAACAGTAGGACCAAGTTAAGGCAGGAGAAAGCAACCATTTTTGTCAAAAGCTCAGTCGGTCAGCAGGGGACTGCATGCCAGTGATGAATAGAGTTAGACGAAATTGTAGGGAAGAAGGATGAGGTGAAACCAAGTGGAGAGGGCAACTTATTTTTCTTGTAGCCGAGAAGGCAAGATGCCATAGAAGCTGAATCATTGCTAGAAAGCAACAGGTAAATCCAGCCTTCTTATTTTGAGCTGACACAGCTTTGAAAAGAAAACACACTTCATGAAAAAAATTCAAAGTGTTTGTAAGCTGTGAGCCTTTTGGAGTCATTCTGGAGTAAAGTGGCACCCATGTTGAATAGAGAAAATGGAAAGATGAAACCTGTTGGAAATGGGTGAGGAAAGTCCCTAAAACATTTGCCAACTTTTCTCTGAATAAGATGGAAAGTGCCTAAAAGGATTTAAACCTATTTTGCAGTATGATAATCATTAAAGGCGCTGCCCTCAAAGGATGCAATCAGCTTGAAAAGAATTGCTAAATCGGCTCTCCTTTTTCAACTTTATGGACGAAGAAAGAGTGTAACAATGATGGGCAAAGATGCAAAGATTATTGATGCAGTCTTGTGTTCTAAAAATGAAAGATGGATGGATTTTATATATAGTCTAATTACAGTCTAAATATATATAGATTGTATAAAGAAATAAATAGAGAAGGGAAAGGTTTCAAAGAAACAACTTGCAGTCTTTTTTATAACAGTTACAGGTCCATTTATATTTTATCCTCTCTTTCTAAGATCACAAAATAACTTCCTTCTTTCCACAATCTATCCCTTCTAGTCAACAAATCCATAAATAACAAGGCAAGACTATAACTCAGTCTCTTGCTTTCTAACCTTGGTGCCTTAACCACTGGACCAAACTGGCTCTTATTGTAGTTTCTTTAAACAAATTTTTTTGTCAGCACTGCTAATTCTGTGGGTATTTGAGTCTTTCCACTTTTGAGCATATCATAATATTGTAGCAGTTATCATATATAAAAGCAATCTTCCATAACTCTTTTCTAATTGTCTATCCACCAGTCCCAAAAAGCAGAGTCCTGTTTCCAACTGAATACAAATCTTTAAAATTCTTTATAATAATGTATGTGTCTGAACTCAACATTTTACATATTTTTTGCAGTCCACCAGATGTGATAAAGTGAACCTTCATGTTTTCCACATTTCCAACCTAAATTTGAAGTACCTTTATACATTCTAGACCAGTGGTTCTGAACCTTTTCTTCACCATGGGCCCCCTTTAAATACATTTTGTGGCCATGGATCATGACCACGGACCCCCAAGTCTTAACTCAAGATTTAAATTATAACATTTCTTCAAGACTTTGTGGACTTTTCTGTGATGGCCACAGGCTGAGAACCACTGATTTAGATAATTTTTCTGAAGTTGCGTATCAATGGAACATCATTTTATAAAAGTTTTCTTTTCAATTATAACATTGTAAATGTCAGTCTTTTCAGCCACATATTTTCCCATCTAAAGTTCTTAGTCCATTTTAATCATATACTCGTTCCCTTGTTTTTCTTCCATTTGAAATTTCAACAAAAGCATATACATTTTAGCAATTACATTTTTATGCTTTGTACATAGTTCAATTTAAAATTCTGTTTGGTGCTGCTCAAATGTTTTTTAAGGACCTATAGTTTTGACCTTGAATGAAATTCTCTGGAGATTCACTGGGGGCTTATGAATACTGCTAGGTCCTGATTTCTTGTTGCAATCTTGAGATTTTCATTAAAAACATGGCAGTCTTCCAATATTTGAGGGACTGTCACAGAGAAGAGGGATTTAACCTATTCCCCAAAGCACCTAACAGCAGGACAAGATGTAATGTATGGAAACTTATGAAAGAGAGATCCAACCTAGGAGACATTTCCTGACAGTGAGGACAATTAGCCTGTGGGACAGCTTGCCTCTGGAACTTGTGAATATTCAACCACTGGAATATTTAAGAAGATATTGGACAACCACTTATCCAGAATGATATAGGGTCTCCTGCTTGGACTAGAAGACCTATATGGTCCTTTACTACTTTCTTATATTGTTACTATGGATGTTCTCCCTGCAGGTATGGAGTATCAGTGGTAACATAGTATTTTAAAGAGTTGTGATGTGCTGAGCATTCCTTGGCCACTGGAGGAGTTGATGACAGCCCTGCCCTTCAACTTCTGGATTCCTGATATAGTAGTCAAATGTTAGGACTGAGAGAAAAGATAATGGGTAGCAGCCTTGCTATTAACACACACCATTATCACAACTAATTTCTACTCTTTATACAAAGTGTTTTGTTCAAAACTGAGCTGCCAAGAAGACATTAAAACTCTGCTTTGCTCATCTTATTTAAATCAACAAAGAGAACATGGGTGGAATTTAGATCCATTAATAGAAACCGTTAATGCAGTTTCTCTGTTGCAGAGCCGCACAATACATATGATTTGTCAAAAGAACCAATTAGCCATCTATCCAGTTAAAGCATCTTTTATTTAGAGATAGGCCTGCAGCCTGAAGTGCTTTGGATCTTTTTTTTACTTACAGAGAATTTAGCAGACTGTACCAAATAAACAGCTATCATTTATTATTTATAAATGGTTAATTTATACCAAGCTATTCAAGAGTTTAGGCATGTATTCACAGCTATGGAAGATTATTTTGGCGGCTTTAACTAACATTTTTGCAAGTTTCTACACAGTTAATTCAGCAAAGGTTATTTTATGTATAGGCAAATTTTCAGGAATAAAATTCTAATGAGATCAAACAGCTTTAAACTCAGACCATTTTTGCATGCAGAATATTTGCTTAGCTTGAAAGGACACCCATTCCCATCAATTACATATTGGTTTAAAGATTTTATGTCTCTTTTTATATTTGGGAATCTTGACTGGAAGTTATGCAACAATGTAATCTGAATTTAATCCTAATTAAATGTTTGATCAACTGAGTCACTCTAAACAAATTATTTGCAAAATATGATATATGATGTCAAGACTATTTGATGGTCAATGACTGATGAGTATTCAGGTAAATTATTTTTTATCATTACTTTTCAAATAATAAATTTTGAAAAATGAAAAGATATATTCTTCAGAAAAGGGCAACTTTTGATTGGCTGTCAGTCTTTGACAATGCTGCAGGTGCACAAATGATTTTGTAGCCTTTTAGGATCCTAAAATAACTATAAAAGCCTTCCTTTATTTTAACTGAGATTATCAACTTGACCAATGAAGAGGCAGGTCATCTGGAAGTTCGCCATAACTAGTAATCTAATAATAAAGCCTGATGATATTGATGGGATAAATTATTGGGTCATTTAACATTTTTTTAAAATCTCTCTTGCTACTCTAATTATTACGTAGACTTCATGTTAATGTTTTTCAATTTTCTTCTTCACTTACTAAAATATAGGGTGCAAAGACGTAACAAAACTATATTGTTATCAGACCTTGACAAATTTCATATTTGTGGATAATATGTACCATGCACCTATTACAACTTGGTGAGTCTACCTAATGTGCCATCAATTTCTCATCTCTCCAATCTTAGGTTGGTTTCATTCATTTCTGGATTATTTTTCAGTTCTGCTTCTTAAAGTCTTGATAAAATTTACTTTCATTTCTCTTGAAATAAATTGAAAGCAAAGTTTCAAACTGATAATCCTAGAGGTTACACTTACCTTTGCCACACACAAATGTATAATTTTTGATCATTTTCTTTGACAAATAAATGAATAAGTATAATGTTTTTGACTCCTTTGTTCAATTCTCTTTATCTGGTTTTAGGACTTGTGTGGAGAACAGATCACACTTTAGGTCACATTTATGCAGAACTATTAAAAATTCAAAAGGAACTCCACCATTTCTGGTCCCAAGCCCAGATGAGAAAGGAGGGCGATGAGCATAAAACAAGTCAGCTGAGATTTCTATGTTGCATCATTATGCATCAGACCCAAAACGATACTCGAGATGCAGACATGAAAGATACTGCAGACTGGATGAAGTGGCCGGCAAAATGCAAAACTGCATTTCCTGTGACAAAATGGGAATAAGGCAAGGAACAACAACAACAACAAAATTAAACATTAGGATTCACAAATTTCAAGTACTGCTGTAAATGCAATAGGTTTCATGCATTTACAAAAAGTGTTATCAAATAAATAGAAAATGGGAACCAAACAATTGACATTGCCATCTTATCAAAGTTAATTTTTTCTTCATATTAAAATATCTACTTCATTTTTTGACCTTTTTCTCAGTTTAATTTCAACTCTTGGAAATCAATGCCCCCTTTCATGTTTTCCTCTTCGCAGGACCCTTAATGACTCTGGAAGAACTTCCTTTGCCATTTGTCAATGTTGATTTATATTATAAATGTGCAGGTCTTAGAAAATATCCACTATTTATTTCATTGATTTACCTGTATTGTGCTTAGTAATAAGAACAAACCTATAACAATGACTACTAATCTTCAGTTCAATGAAATCTCCTTAATTGTTCCTGAGTTTCATAGTATCTGAACATCAATAACCAATTCCAATTTCTGAAATCTCTTTTCTACTTAAGATACCCAAGCAGCAGAAATTTTTTCTTGGGTTACACAGAAAAAGTTAGACCCAAGCACAATATATATAACTATTTGAAATTCTCTGATGCCTTCAAAGCAATAAAATATTCAATTGTCCTATAGACTTATTCTGACATTTGGAAATTACCCATGTAGAAGGACATTTTACTCTGGGGTTGGTTTTTTTTATATTTTACAAAGAATAAAATTTAGAGTCATAATTACATTTATTGATATTTGATTGTATGTTACAGCTAAGGAAGAGAGAGAAGATACAACAGACATGGTAAGTATTTCAGTTGATATGAGAATGAATTTATGGTTAGGAGTAAGCATCCTTTAGGCCTGTCATAAATATAAGATTAGATTCAAGTTGAGTTTTTATGCTTAGTGGTAAACTTAAGGTGTTTTGATGATTATGATTTTCTGGCTTGGATAAATATTTAGCAATAGCACTTAGACTTATATACTGCTTTATAGTGCTTTACAGCCCTCTCTAAGCTGTTTCCAGAGTCAGCATATTGCTGCCAACAATCTGGGCCATCATTTTACCTACCTCATGTAAGGCATCCAGAAAGTATCCACGATATCAATCACTCTGAGACATTTTCTCTCCAGTTGATTTGTTTAGAAACAGATCTGGTTTGTCTAAGGCAATTTCCCAAAGTGAAAATATTTTCGCGCATTACACAGAATCCACCTTCTCTCCTCCCTTCTCTCCTCCCACTTCTACAGTTCATAAATCATGAGAACCAATTAACTGCAACTGGAATTTCTTAATACGGCATACAGAATAACCTTGAACTTTTCAACTCCTCCACCCCGCTTCCATGAAATGTGGCAGCTGAATTTTAAAGCTGACACCTCAGAAGGATGGAAGGATGAATCAGTCTTGAGCCTAGTGAGATTTGAACTGCCAAATTGCAGTCAGCCAGCTGTCTGCAGAAGCAGCCTGCAGTATTGCACTCTAACCACTGCACCACCAAGGCAGTTATATTCCAAAGAGGGTGAAGATGTGGTTAGGGCTAGAAATTTCTAAAAAAAAAAGGATTATAGTTAACATTTGGTTATATCTAGGGTGAGTTTAATGGCTAGTGATAGTCTTATATACTGGTTGGAAATGTATAAAGATGTTCTGATTTATACAATTGTACTTGCCTCAATTTTAGATCTCCAGAAACTTCCTTTTTCCCTAAGAAACATTATTAACAAGAACACAAGTAAGTGTCATATGTGCATAGAGACACAAATACCACGATTTTAAAAGAAGCAGGCTGGCAAAAGATTGTTTCGTCTGTGTGATACGGAATATTGTAGATGCTATGGGCTATAAAATAGAAACCACAACAGATACCGTTATGCATTTAAAATAGGTTTAATCATGAGTTCATCTGACAATTGTCCTTGAAAGGTTGAAGATCCAGCTTCCCCTTTGTGGAAATCCTCTCGCTCGCTTCTTCACCAACCGGTTCTGGTCTGGCCTCCCAAACATTCCAGCTGAAGACTTGTAGGCCTGATAGTGACTTAAGACGAAATTACTTTTGCTTCAAAGGTTTATCGGAAAGAAACACAGCAGTTCAGAACTCTTTCAGGAGAAAAGCCATGATGGTTCCTAAGACTTGCTAGTAACACTTCCTTTTTTATTCTTTGTTTTTCACTCTCCCGTCCCCCCCTCTTTTTTCCCCTGCTCTTTTAAAAATCATTACTTCATTTAATAGCACATTAATGGAATACAAGATAACAGCTGAACAGCTCAATACCATGAAAAGTAACACCTTCAAGGTTAAATGTCCATGACCGGGCAGTTATTGTGTGCAGAGGCAGAGAGAAAAAGGCTCAGCTCAGCTCCATTGTAAGTCTGGGAATAAATTGAAAACCAGTCACTTTGGGGAGGAAGGAACAAGCCACAAAGCTACCCAATTTGAGATGGAATAAAATCAAAATCACAAATGTTATTATACACACTCCGACATTAGTGTCCCACTGCAGACTTCATTGCACAAATTGGCCAGTTCCCATAGAAAGGAATAAATAGATTCCAAATCTGACAGCAAAAACCAATTTAGCCGTGGTCCTTGGGGCGGGGAGGAAGTTGGAGGGGAGGGAGGAACACTTCAGTTCCTTGAAACATTGGAGCAGTGATTTCAATGTGTTTGTTCTTCCGCAATGCAATTAACAAGACCAATTTCATTGTGGAATAACTGAGCTGGAATTTATGGGAATGTTTACAACTCTTCATTCTGGATTAAAAGAGGGCTTTCTTAATCAGCTCACCAGTGCAAGAATCCTTGTGTCAGAATCTCAACAGTTTTACTAATGGCCATGATCAGTGAGTATCTCTTCAGCTTTTATTTCTGCCTGACCTCTCCTTTTACTTTTACTGTAAAAGGAGAACCATGGTAATTTCTTCAATCCTCTGTTAGGTAGAACTCTATGAATTTGATTGAGTGGTTTGTACTGTCTACAAGCTAATGCCACACAAGCACTCCCCATTTAGCAACAGCCCCATTGAATGACCATTTGCAGCTACGACGGTGATCAAAAAGTGACATTACAGCCAATGCTTTCATTTACAACTTTTGCAAGTTGGTGAAGCAAAGGCAAGCTGAGGTAAGATCATGAGCAGAGTCATGGTTTCACTTAGCAACCCCTTTGCTTAATGTCAGAGTTGCTGATCCCAAGTGTAATCACTAAACAAGGACTACCTGTATCATATTTGTCACACTTCAACAATTTTGTAACAGTTGATTAGCAGGCCTCTCAAAGTGAGCTCTGTTCAAATGTTCTAAACCTTATATTTATGGGGGGAAATAGGGCTACATTCATCCCTAGGGCTATGGTCATCTCTAGCCTTTGTATAGGAAAGGTTGTTTGAGTGAGCATATGGCCAAGGTCTGGAATTATGAGTAGGTTGAATGCCTTTAGAATTCAATTTCAGATCTTCTTCTCCATCTCAGTGGTCCAATGTACAGGAAGTACAGCTGACAAGGATGAGTATTTGAAGCTGGTGCAACATACATGGCCCTATTCCTTTCTAGATTGTAATAATCATTGCTAATTTTATTTAGTAGATCTCTTGGATAACTTGGGTAACAACAAAGTCCATCGCTATAGGTAAAGCTGGTCAGGGTAGGATGAGATTCAGAGGTAGTATTCAGCTGGTTCAAACCAGTTCTGGCATACCAGTAGTGGAGATTTTGAGTAGTTTGGAGAACCAGCAAATACCACTTCTGTCTGGCCTCGCCCTCATCCACCTGATCGTCGGGTCACTGGTCAGGGGCCCACCCGGTCACTGATCGCCCTGCCCACCTGCCCACTCACCCCATCCCGCACTCACACTTGCCTCGCCCTGCCCCATCAATATTTATCTTGCCTCTCCAGCATAGCACACTGTGTGGCTCCTCGCTTGCGTTGACCACACAGTCTCTGCGGCTTGCCTGCCTGTCGACGCGGTACCTGTGGCCCAATTGAGTGGCCCTGATCTGCCTGCCTGAGTACGTAACCCTGTGAGTTGTGCTATCCCCCACCCACCTTCTCCAGCTTGCTTGCCTTGCTTTGCCATCAAGGCTCCGTCCCACGCAGGCCGCGTTGTGGTACCCAACTGTTAGAACCATGGTGGTGCAGTGGTTAGAATGCAGCATTGCAGACTAACTCACTGCTCACTGCCACAAATTTGATTGCTTCGATCCTGACCAGCTCAAGGTTGACTCAGCCTTCCATCATTCCAAGGCCGGTAAAATGAGGAGTCAGATTGTCAGGGTCAATATGCTGACAATATGCTCAGAGCGTGCTGTAAAGCACTATGAAGTGGTATATAAGCCTAAGTGCTACTGCTATTGCTACACTAACATATCACTCCTCTTTGACTGGGGTATTTCTTTTTTTTTTTTTTTGGCCAATGTTCACTTCCTTAGAGCCTTGCTCTAAGCCTGAGTGCCTATTGCCCTGTAGTTTGCAGCTTGCCTTTCACGAACGCTACCACCTCAACACCAAATTTGGTGAACCTAATGGAAGGACTCCAGTTTTAAGGGAAAGAACAAGAAGCAATCGCTGCCTCCCTCTGCTCCCATTACAGCAAGTGGCAGTACATTAAAAATAGGAGCACCAACCTCGGCAAAGATGTGTGTTTTATTATTCTAAGCTGCCTGCTGATAGCTATCTGTGTTGTTCCTTGCTCACACTGCCATAGATCATTTTGTTTCTCCTTGCTCTCTTTTGCAGGCATGCGGCTGTCTCTGTATATCTTCGAAGGTGCCTGTGTTTCCGTTTACTTTCACAAATCTTTTGTTTCTTTTTCTTTTTTTAATTCTAATATGGCTCTTCTTTCTGACACCTGAATTCCAGATAACCATCCCCAAGCAGGCTACATTTCATCTCAAGCTATAAAGTATCTCAGATGCTTCGGATGATAGTGCAGTTGAATAATCCTTTGCACAAGGCAACCCACATTTGTAGATTCCAGGGGAGGAAAGTAACACAACGAAGTTTTTTAAAAAAGAAAAAGCTTGAAGACATCCTGAATGTTAGGGCTTGCTGGCAAATCACAGTCTATGGAATATGGCTTTGTTTTTTTTTTATTATCTCTTGCTGCAACCATAGCTTGGTGTTACAGATCAGCTGACAAGAAAGATTTACTTCTTTTCAGGCGGGAGTTTTTCCCCCCTTGCTCTCTTTGTATTTGATATGAAAGCTTGCTTATCTCTAATGAAAACGAGCTTCTTAAATGCGCTACTGTCATCCAGTCAAAGTTGCAATAAATGGATTCTAGAGGCAAGGAATGAAATGGAAAACTGTTTTCTCCAATAGGAAGTAAAAAGACCCGATAATAGATGAGATTTCTTGTTACCCTAGTATTATGACAAGGAACTGGAGGGAGCCCTGTTAACATTTCCTCAAAGTTAATGATCCCCAAATCCCACTTACTTAAATAGCCCTTCTTGGAGCACTTCAGGTTTCTGTGATAGATTTATTTTATCTTCTAAATATCCTTTGCACTAAAAGCTAGACGAGTATTATTTTAAAGCACAATTTGTTTCTTTCATGGAGAAACACTGCAGATTTATTTGTTTAGCTAGGACAGCCTCTCAGTATCTCAAGTAATTGCTCGTAAATTACAGCATCATTTTTTTAAAAAAGAGAGAAATGAGGACTAAAACTCTGTGGGCCTTTGGTGATGAACTCTGAACATTTTGCAAATGTCTGTTTATTTAAATTGGAGATCTGCCAACAGGAGAGAGGGAAGTTTGCACTTCAAGATTTTAAAGAGCTTGACTGTTGCATGCCTGTTTTTTGTTTTTTTTTAAAAAAGAGGTCCTTATGTTATTTTGTGAACTCGGTTACAATTTAGTTCACCAAGAACATGGCATGGACCCTAATTTGGCCTTCAATAATGCTGGGTGTTCAAAAAATGTTTGGCCAAGTGGGCCAGGGTTCTCATCAAGATGATGTTCAATTTTTTAAAAAATGTTTGTTTATTTATTCTGCTGTCCAATTCTGAGTGACTCTGGGTAAGTTGCAACAAGGGCTAGATTATACATTAATGTTCATCATCTTTTTTTTTTTTAAAGCAAGCATTCTGTTTTATTATATGTATATCGGTATTATTAAGATCAGGAGCATGGCAGCCCACAATTCTGTTTTTGCAAGGACAGTAACTATACCCCTGAGCTCATGCAGGGTTTCCTTCCCTTTTCCCTGAGTGAATACACTTTATCCTATCCTTTGCTCACTGAATGAAGACAATATTGCACCGTGCTAAATCCAAAATTTAGGATTGGGGTTAGCCTGAAAATGAAAGTGTCTTTATGAGCCCATTCTCAGTTGTGGGGATCTTCGTTTAGAACTGATTTTATAGGATAGTTCACACAATTCATTTCTTTCTGTGTCCTGCCCTCCATCCCTACCCACCACCAATTCCCTCAGCTTTTCTTCATTCCAACAGTCTCAGTTAAATAGATGGAGTTAGGTTATGTATACTTCACACTAAAATGACACTGTTTATAAATCTGTTGAATATCACTATGAGATCCTCTATCTGCCTTACTGTGTTTTGCTCTGAAGTGTTATATGAAATTTGAAAGTCATGTCTGAGGGTGATGGGCACCAGTTGCCTCTACTGAGGGGAGCAAATGAAGTCAAAATGGCAGCCACCGTTGTATGATCAAAGTTCTGCTTTTGATGTTGGTGCATGTGCAAAAAGGAACAATTGGCTGTACAGCTGTGACTTCCATCTTGTCTTGATAAGTCCAAAATCTTAGACTTGAAACTGTCACTTCATATATCCCATTAGCTGTTGCGGTTTCAAAAACAACCACAAACAAATACCATCTTGATGAATATGAAATACTACTATGTTAGGTATGATGACTGACAATGTGTACTTTCTCAGATTCTTGATACAGGAAATGAAGTTTCAGGGTATGAAACACAGAGTTCAAATTACATGTATTTGTATCTTTGTTAAAGGCTGCTTATTATGTATCAGATGCAGATGGATTGCACTGATGGTGGCCTGAAGGAGTTAAAATTTTCCTGTCTTGCTAAGATATGTGCTTGCTTCCTTTGCACTTCTGTTTGTAAAGGTAAATTAGGCAGATCAATTAAATTGAATAAAAAAAAATAAACCAATTAAAGCAAATAATAAAAAGGAACCTTAAGCAAGCAAAAAGTAAATCAAATGAAGCTTAATTAAAGAATTACAAATCAGAGGTTAATTTCTCAAAGACTAAGAAGCAATATTATTATATGAATATCGGTAAAGACATCAGAACTTTCCAACGGTATCATTGAATTGCAAAAACCCGATTTAAGGCATGGTTAAAGCAAGCTGTTTATGGATTAGAGCAGTGGTCGCCAACCAGTGGGTCGGGGACCACTGCTGGTCTGCGAGAAAATTTTGGTGGTCCACAGAGAAATGTCACCTCCAAAGCATCCCCCAAAGCAATTAATCCAGGATGCGCAGGAACACAAAGCTGCACTGCCCACATGGCCCATGGGAACACAAGGCGCCACCCACAAGGAACACAAGGCGCTGCCCACATGGCCTGTGGGAACACTTGCACTGAAAACAACATGAGGTACTGAGGGAAGGGGGGAAAGGGCGGAGGGGGGGAACTTGCCCTACGTGCCTTGCCTGGCCACCGGGCTGCTTCTTTTCACATTTTTCTTCTTCTGCTTTTGGCTGCACACAAGGAAAGCAGCAAAAGTCTTTCTTTCTCTCTCCCAAACTCCACCAGAAATGAGTCTTTGGGACCCACAAGGCATCCTGCTCCAAGAGGCTGCATCAGCACAGGAAGTCTCACAAAGACTCATTTCTGGCAGAGTTTGAGGGAGAGAAAGACTTCTGCTGCTTTCCTTGCATGAAGCCAAATGTCTCTCTCTCCCCCCTCCCCCCCCGAGAATGGAGCTGGAGATGGTTTCCTGAGATCCCAAGTAAAGAATGATCGATTGGTAGGAAAATGGGTGGGGGGACTTTTAGGGGATTTTCCCAGGGTCTCTGGCCCGCAGGATTTAAAATTATGAGTTTGGTGGTCCCTGAGGTCCAAAAGATTGGTGACCCTTGGATTAGAGTGTTTGTCCCACGAAACCACTCCCATCAACACTGATTGGGCAAGCTACTAGTATATAAAAATAAGAGCAAACCCCACTTCTTACTAGCACTGATGATCTTACTTAGTTTGGGTAATGAAACATCTTCAAGAAAACAACCATGCTCAGAGACCACCAAGGACCCCTCAAAATAAGGCCTAGATCATTGCCTTTTTTCCTCCAGATTTTAAAAACCAAGAGATGACCTGGTGACCTTCCAAATGTTGTGGATCTACAATTTGAGTGATTTGTCACTATCAATCATTCGATTCCTGAGAGTTGTTCATCAACAGCTGGACAGGTGACCACAGATTCCCCATTCCTGATTTTGAGTTATATATCTCCAAATTGATATCAATGAATAAAGGGGTTTTTTTCATCAACATTTAAAATTAGATATACATATTTCTTTAACAATTTGTGAACTTTAGATGAAATATAAATGTAACATCCATGGAGCTATGAAGCCAGTTAAGAATATTACTACCCATGAATCAGTGCTGGGATTCAAATTGTTTTGCTACCAGTTCAGTGGGCATGGCTTGGTGGGCATGCTTTATCTAACCGGCGTGCAGTTTTCCCCACACCAGCTGAGACCTGAAGGTGGGAGGGGCCTGCGCTTTTGTCTTATTTCTCCTCTCAGCTGATACTTGGAGACGTTTTTTACTACCAGTTTGGTGAAACTGGTCTGAACCGGTAGCATACCACCACTGCCATGAATGTTTGAAGAAGCCAGGTGCAGAAATTGGGTGAAGATCACATTGAATCTTCCTTCCTAGCCTCTAGAACAATTTTGTGGAAAACTATATGTGAAACTTTGGTGGTTTTTTGTTGAACATGATAGTGCTGTTAGAATACCTCTGATCTGTGATCCCGATCACATCCCATCAGAAACCATAAGGCAAACAGTTCTTATGGAAGATATGAAACATAACATTTATGAAAAGCAACAATGATATTTTGACTGTCTGTGGGGTTAGCTCCCCAACTGGATTTTAAAAAACCAAAGTAGGAGGGCTATATAGGAAAGCAATGATGTTGCTTGAAGTTCATTTAAAATTGAATTAATTAAGGATGACATTCCAAACTAATCAGCTAGAAAGGAAATAATATTTGCAAAGGGAGCATAAAGATCAAATTGTTTGAAGAGAGAGGGATTTGGATCTAACAGTGAAATTATGAATGCTTGCAACTCAACCTGAATATCTGAATTAATTCAAATTGCATCCCATTCCATTAAAGATCAGTTCTTACTGCTGATATCAACACTGATTTCTACATCTTTGCACAGAATAAATCCTTTGTTCAATTAGATGCATTAGGTGGACAATGGGCTTGTCCACTGGAAGACTGGCAGTTCAGAACCTAAGTGTCATATGAATGGGATGAGCTCCTGTTCCTGTCCCAGCTCCTGCCCACCTAACAGTTCGAAAGCATGCAAATGCAAGTATATAAATAGGTACCACTTTGGTGGGAAGGTAGCTGTGTGCCTCAGTGTATAAACATGCCAGCCACATGACCACAGAAGAATCTTTGGGAAATCACTGGCTCCCTCGACTAAGAAACGGAGATAAGAACCACCAACTGGTGGTGGACCTGACTGGTCAGGGAAAAGCTTTACCTTTTTAGGCACACATACCATGCAATTTGAAAATTTCGAAGAGGCTAGATTGCATTGGAAATTCAACCCATCTGCAACGATTGGAATATGTGCTAATCGGAAAAAAAATGTACAAACTTAAAAATCCCATGCTTCAGGTTGAAAGCCTCCATCCGTCATACTTTTCTTACTTGCCGAAATACTGTCAAGTTTCTGTTTGAAGGGTGGAGGGGTTTTCTCACTCAAGAAATTTACTATTCAATATCCATTTTAAGATTTAAGCAAACAGATGCGGAAGACTAAAGTCAGATTTCACCCTGATGGCAATTTTGGACTGACAATTATAGCTAAATATTAGATAGGAAGGCAGAAAAAGCCTTGCCAATCTCACTAAACTATTCTAGGTCCACTGAGCTCTCAGCTAATGAGCCAACTGGTTCAAAGCTTTATAATCATATTTGAACATGTCTATTCTCTCAGCAGGCTCAGCAATTACTTTGGATAGGCTGAGTTGCTATGCTATCATTCCTCCTTGACTTGAGGGAGGAAAAAGGCTGCATATCTGGCTGCCTAAAGCGCAGGTCTCCGGCTACATGCTTACACGCATTGTGAGGGTGAAAACTGTTCGTTTTGGATCTCCGTTTAGAACTCTTAACCACCCACAAGAGGTATTATCATTTTAGTTATAGCAATCGTCAACTTAAAATCATTATTCATCTATAAGATATTTATCTTTTGCTTTGTTCATTCCTTTTTGTAAATCTGGAGGGATAAGAAGATTTGGAGGAGGGTTTGAAGTAACATTAGGAAGTTTCAGTCAGGGACAGGCCAATGAAATTGGTCTTTCTATGGCCTCAGAGTTATGCAGTGCTAGATATCCTGGCTTACATTGTTCCTTATTGTGTGACCCTCAGGCCAGAGGTGGTATTCAGCAGATTCCGAGCAGTTCTGGAGAACCGGTAGTGGAAATTTTGAGTCGTTTAGAGAACCGGCAAATACCACCTCTGACTGGAGATTTTACAGTATCCTTCTCCTGCCATGCCCACCAAGCTACGCCCACAAAACCAGTAGTAAAAAAAAAAATTGAATCTCACCACTGCCTCAGGTAATTGCTCAAAATATGATATACGTAAACTTGACAATTTGATTTTATGAGTAATTTCCCATGAGTCATGTCTATAGGAGGTTGTTTAAAGAATATGGTAGCTGGTTTTGTGCCTCTGAAAAAATAGCAGCCAGGCACAACACAAGTGATGTTCCACGTAAAGTTCCTTAAGGCAAGGACTGCCTAAGTAATAGTTTCTTGCTTCAAAAATGTAAAAGGAGTTTAGCTGATTATGGTTACGAGGCTTATCTTATATACAGTTAGGTGGGTGGGGCAAAGAATAGACAAAAAGATAGATTTGATTAAAATGTAATCAATTAAATCAGTGGCCCCCAGCCTTTAGGGCACCTGGGACCAGTTCCATGGACAGAGGTTCTTTCACGGACCGGAGGGGGTGTGGTTTCGTGTGCTGCCTGCATCCTGTGGATGGGGATTTGCTTGTTTGTGCAGCCCATTTTCTGGCATGCTGTGGAGAGATGCCGGTCCATAGACTGGGGGTTGGGAACCCCTGAATTAAATGCAGGACATTGGATTAATTAATCTCTAGTTAGCACATTTTTGGAGGATTTTCAACATTTGCATCCAAAGCTTGAATGATAAATTTATATTGTTCCACTGGTAAGTTTGCTGTTGGATGCTAGGAGAAAACCCATTCTCCCACAGTGATACCTTCTGTCAAAATGGTCATGTTCACATAAGGAGGTAAGTATCTGCAAGTTGGATATTTTCCTTACACACAGCACCCATTAGCAACTTACCGAGAGAGCACTTTAGGAAACAGCAAAGACTACTTTTTAGGACATAGGAAAAAAAAACGCTCCATTAACCAATGTTGTGATACTGTGAGGATAATTTAGAGTTCATATTTTGGAGATCACAACAAGGTTGAGTTTGCTCTGATATGGTTTTTAATACAATAGCATCTGTCTGACATTAGTGGAGAAATATCAGGAAATGATTTTCTGATTAAGTGGGCCAACTCACAATAGGATCACTGGCTTTGCTTATATTATTGCCAACAGGGCTTTTTCTCTGTATAAGCTACCACAATTAAAGCTAACACAAGTTTTGATGCTATGGATTGGTTTTAACACAATATAAATATATATTTATTTTTGTGGGAGAGTGAACCAGTAATATCTGGAGGATTGCAACTGGCCTACTAATTGAATTTTCTGATTTTTTGCTGAGAAACACAGACATTTGCTGAACAGTGAAGTTTTGAAGATTTTCAGAAATTATAAATTCTGAAATATATTGTCTGTTTTGCTACTATAAGATATTGATCAACCTAAATTATTGAAATTTTTCAGAAACTGTAAATCCTGAAATATATTGTCTATCTTATTCTCTAAGATAAATTGATCAGCTTTGAGAGATGTTAACGAAACTCTTCTTTCATTAATGGGAGCAATTAAAGAGATAGTTTCCTTAAAATATTGAATTTACTTTGAGGTTTCTTTTTTTAGAGTGTCCTTAAGTCCCGAATAAAAAAAAAGAAAATTCTCACCAGCCGATACACTTTCTCTTTCTGTCTCTTCCTTCCAGAGCTGTCACAGCTTCAGCAGCTTAATGGCTGCCTCTCCGCCGATGGTAAAAGGGCTTCTTCTGGATCAACCAGGGACTTTGTGATGTCCCTGGGATCAGCAGAACACACCCCTTATTGTCACTGTCTCTACGGGACGGTTTAGGTCCGTTAGGACCGACCAGGGGCGAAGATATCAGCTGCAATCTCGGAGCCCCGAGATTGCAGCTGTATCGCAGCGACGTGGCTCCACCTTCTCCCCGAATTTACTTTGAGGTTTCTATAGATCAGGAAAAAGAAAACAAATCTCATTTATTCCTATGAAAGTGTTAAGGTCAGGTTTATCTAGCAATATTAAAAGTTCTTAAACATGCATCGGTATCAGTCAGTCCATATGTAGTCTATAGGTTATTTCTAGATTTAAATTATTTTGCTCTCACATCAGATTAAGAAAAGAAAGTGTATCAGTGAAGACTCTCTTACAGTTCTTTGGGAACACTAAAAGCTTGCAATCTTTATGCTCTTCATAGGGCTGTTAAATAATACTTTGTTGTCTTTTTGACAATACCTTTAACCGGACCCATGTTTATAAGAAGCTATAACAATCTGCTCGATCAGCACCATTATAATAATTTGTAGCTTTAAATAGCTTTATTTATAAATACACTTTATTGATTTTTCAGTTTAATATTTTCAGGGACATTGGTATGAAACATGTTAAAGCGACGTGAGCCATGAACTTCATTTTGGCCTATAATGTAATTGCTATATAAATGCAGTTAAGACATTTATTGTAACATTTATAATCAGTGCTATTTCTTTAGGTAAATGTAATAAAATATACAAAACATGTTAAGACATGTAATGTATTTATGTACATCCTTTGCTTCCTTGGCTCAATCAAATCATTATTATAGTCAGGCCAGCATGAGGAGGGACAGTGCAGCTTCCTAGACTAGTCTCTCCTTGCTGCCTTCTCTTCCTCTCTTTCTTTACCTCAGGAGACACTAGAGTCCTTTCTCAAACACTTTCCAAACTCTCAGAACCACCCTCAAAATTGCCCCTATACAGCAGTTGCAAGAACTCAAGATGAGCTAATCATAACTTACCACCATTTCCCCTAACTACTCAATAAATACTGAGATTGATCTTCACTCTAGTTTGGCAATATGATTCTATAATAATAAAAGTGTAGATCTGCTGCATCATCTCAATCCCTGCTAACTCATGTTTATAAGCAGAGTTTATGATACATCCTTTTGTTTTAATTTACTTTCCACTGAAAACAATATGGTGGGACATTAGCAACAGCACATTGACTTATATACTACTTCAAAGAGCTTTACAGCGCTCTCTAAGCGGTTTATAGAATCAGCATACTGCCCCCAACAGTCTGGAGTACCTACCTTGAAAGAATGGAAGGCTGAGTCAATCTTGAACTGGTCAGAATCGAACTGCTGGCAGTGAGCAGTGAGTTAGCCTGCAATACTGCATTTAGCCACTGCACCACCATGGCTCTTAGTTTATGCAGCTTACAATTATATAGGTATAAGTAAGTGTTTGGAGGATTAAATCTGATTTCTTATTCAGTATTTCCAAAGTCAATGATGCAATTCATCCTCATCCCTAGTATTCTCCTTTTGAGGATTTTATATGATACTTTCTGTTACATGTAGAAACATCATCAGTGATAGCTTTCAGTGAGAAAAATATATCTCTGGAGCAGATGCACTTCATCTGCAGCAAGATAGGTCCTTAGTTTTGTTAGTAGCATGACATTTCTACTTTAACCCTCTTTAGAGTGTATCTAAAGAAGTGGTGTCCTGGAGCTGGCTAAATTTTCCTAATTTTGTGCATTAATTTATAAAAGAGATGAACCTCTTGAATCCGTTGCTCCATAGCTAGTAGCACAGTAGTGGCAACGAAGCCAGCAGAGACATGCCTTAAACATTTAGCCACACACCACTAATTAGATCAGAGTTTCTCAACCTTGACAACTTTTCAGATGCGTGGACTTCAATTCCCAGAACTTCCCAGCCAGCTGTTGTACAATTCCATCAAATGCAGGATTGACCCTCTTGAGATTGGAAAGAAATTGATGCATTGTCTTAAAGACTTCAAGGGAACAGACAGTGAGCCAACTGCATGACAGAGTCATTTACAAAAAACAAAAAGCAAAAAAACTGCAAATATTGTGGATCTTAATAATCCTTCTACTGGAGGACATTTTAATTTAGTTTTAGTTCATCATAGGTTCATTCCACTGCAGTTCGATTGACTTTAACGCGGCTTTCAAAGGCTAAGTGGTAAGTGGCATACAGATCATTTCTTCAGTAGAATAGCTCACTGTTTTAACCACAAAGTGAAGTATTTGCACTGGGACTATAAGATTGTGGAGTAGCCATTAAAACCTGGAATCTTATCGCAAACAGAGGAACATAAATTACAATACCTGTTAGCCTAAATTGTGATTATGGTTATTACTATTTAATCGATCAGGGATTTATTTCTTCTCTCACATTCTATTCCATACACAGGCACACAGCCATACTTGGAAATCAAGAGGCAAAATTAAATAACAAAACTTGGCATGCTTTATTAGCGTTTGCCTTTGCAGAATTTAATGCATTTCATTTAAAGACTTCAATTATGAGTAGGTCTAATGCATGTTTTTTTTTTCTTTTAATGATCCTTTAACCTCTTGCATCGGGTGGAGTCCAGGGCAATGGATTGGAGCGAAGTGCTTACTGGCTGGATACCCTTCCTGATGCCTCTAGGGAGTTCACAACAGATATTTTCTCTTTGTGCCCAAAGAGAGAAGTATCTGCTGCTACCCTGGATTAAACTCACAGCCTCCTGATTGTGAGGTGAGAGCTCCACCTGTAGGCCACCACTCTGCTCTGAGTAGGTCTAATGCATAAGAGCAGAACTTTTCTGCTTGGAATCATCTTAGGTAACCTCCACTGTCCATGAGAGTGAGCATGCATGAAGGTCCTTGGAACTAACAATTGCTAGCATCACACTCAGAAGATGTTTTCATCCAATTTTGATGGTCACTCCATTTTCTGTACATCTTCCAGATGAAGAATTTTGAAAAGTAATATTTTGAAAGAGCTGTTTGGGAGTGAGGAAATCTGCGATTCCCTCCCACTTCTTAATAGAGCTGGCAAAAAAATGCCCTTTCAAAATTATGTAGCAAGTTTGAGTGAATAATGCTTCTTAAGTCGCTCCACAGGAGTGAAAAAAAATCTTCAACTGTTTCTCAAGAGCAGATCTCTCCTTTAATAGGAACTGTTTATTTATCAGTTGATCAAACTTTCAGACACTAAATCAAGCATCACCATCACTTGGGCATCCCAAAGTTGAGATGTAAATCTGTGTGTTAACCACATATTGATTATGACCTCATGTCAGTGGAGCCCTTATGGAGTTGTTAAATGGGAAATTTTGATTTCTCCCATGAATGCTAACTTGAACTGACTTTGGAAAAAGAACGAGGGCCCAAACAATCCACTTTTTCCAGCATTGTGTGGAATTACAGCCATCCCACTTTCTATCAGAACCTAGGTGGCACAGTGGTTAGAGTGCAGTACTGCAGGCTACTTCTGCTGACTGCCGACTACCTGAAATTTGGCAGTTCAAATCCCACCAGGCTCAAGGTTGACTCAGTCTTCCATCCTTCCGAGGTGGGTAAAATGAGGACACAAATTGTTGGGGCAATATGCTGACTCTGTAAACTTCTTAGAGAGGGCTGCAGAGCACTGTAAAGTGGTATATAAGACTAAGTGCTCTTGCTATTATCTCTGAACCTAGTAGCAGCAGTGCTGAAAACAAAACCCTTCATGGTGTCAGCACTCCAACTAACGAACTCCAAGCCAGTAAACTCTGAGACAGGCAATTTCTCAAAGTTCCATTTTATTAGAGTTGTCATATTGGTACATCTGGGAAAACCCAAATCTAAGAGTTCCAGGTTTTCCCTTCCCCCAAAAGAAAATCAAAGATCCATCCCCTACACCCATCAGTCCATCATATGGCCCAATCAACCATCATCCCAACTGGAGCCAATCCTCCAGACACTCCTCTCCAGGTGCAGAGTAACTTGTCCTTGACTTCTAGAATGGAATGTTGTTGAGTCTAAACTTCTACCCCCTAAGAAATCCCCCTCCCAATTTCCCAGGCACTAAATGTGGCAGCCTCAAAGCTTCTAAGTCATATGGCTTCCAAGGCTGACACATGGGTTGTGTTTCCTCATGTTGTCTTCCCTTGAGGACAGTAGACTTCAAATTGCTGGATAAATGTTTGAACAGTGAAAGGTAAGATATTCACATGCTACTTGCTGGCTACCTCATACCTAGATAAAATTAAGCATCCTACCTGTGTCAGTTTTTCCTCTCTTTTGAAAGAATGCCTAAGGCAAATTCTTGTTAAACTGAATGAGAATTATAGAAAAATACAGGAACATTTTTTTTGCCTGGTCCTAGGCTTTAATAACAATAATATTGTAACTGTGAAAGGCATAAGATGGCTGATTTTCCTTAACACGCATTTCTTTATCCTACTTTATATATTTACACATAACTTGGACAGCAATTTTCATGTGCCCAGATATTCTTATGAATTTAAGCTATGCTTCACAGAATTTTGAGAATTGGAGCTTAGTTTAGAACAGGGTGTCAAACTCAATTTCATTGAGGGCTGCATCAGGGTTGTGTTTGACCTCAGGGGGCTGGGATGGGCATGGCCAGAATGGACATGGCCAGCTCAACATCACTTGTGTCAAAGGTGCCTGTGATAGCCCAAGCTCTCTGCCAGAGAAAATGGGCTCCCAAGTTTGGTTTTCAGGTGTGATGGCCTCCTACAACCCTCTGCCAGTGAAAACAGAGTTTGGAGGGTTGCGTGTGGCTCTCCCAAGCTCCATTTTCACTGGCAGAAGCACCATGGGCCGATCCTTCGCTGTTTCCAGGGCAATCCCGCAGGCCAGATCTAAGCACCCTGGGCCTTGAGTTTGACACCCCTAGTTTAGAAGGTTCGAGTTGAGGCCTGCACACTGAAGAGAAGAGAGAGGACAGTGGAACCCCAAAACCTACATGATATTATCAAAGTACCCTGTTGGTTAGGTAGAATTGAGAATTCTTGTTCTGAATTGAAGGCAAAAATTGGGATTAAAGGTTACAACTTTTTAAAATCAACAACAACATATGCAATGAGACAAAATCTTAGTCTAATTGCTGGCCTACTGGCACCCCTTATTTGTGGGGATTTGTTTTGGGGTGGTTCACGGGATAGCCCTTGTTGCTTCTGATATTTAATCTCTACTATTGTGTTTGTTATTAGCTGCTTTTTAATTTTGTATTTAATTGGATTTTATAGAGTTTAATCTATTAAGCTTTGGTTATATATAGTAGAGTGTCATCAATGGCATGAATTAAAATGTGGGTGCCATTTGGAGTGTTATAAATTGAAAGATGTGGTTGATGTGGTCTTAGATTTTTTTATTTTATTTGAATGGACCTTACATCCCATTAAAGGTGGGGGGGGTAAGAGTTTTGACAATAAAATGAGTATTCTAATCGACTGTTAAGTGAAAAGCATTCTGCTGAAATGTGCAGTGACATTTGTTTAGCAATAAAATATGCTTTGAAATGGCTGTAAGTCATATTACAGAATCTGGTATTTTTCCTAGTTTTTATGGAGATTACACCTCAGGTTGGTTCCTCAAAAAAAATTGAAGAACCTATACCAAATTAATTGTTCCTCATCTAGCTCAGTGTTGTCTGCACTGAGTAGAAATGACAGGTCTCTCTCAAACCTGTCTAGAAATGCTGGAAATTTGGTATATATCTGCCATCTTACTGGTGTTATTTCTTTACTAATGCTTATATGCCACTCCAATAAGAAATGAGTTTGATTATAATTCCAGGGTAAGGCGTTAAAATATAGTTAAATGAATATTATCCTACCAAACAACACAACAATACATTAATATTCGAGAATATAGCTCAGAGTTGACATGAGGGGCCCTTGGTCTGGGTGCTGATTGCGGGGAAATTTCAATTGGGAAAATGTGACCATCCTAGACCAAGCCAAGTGCAAAAATGCCAGGGAATTTCTAGAAGCCTGGTACTCTGACAAATCAGCCATCAATAGCACATAGACATTAACAACATCTATAGACTATGCAAAAGAGACTATCGCCCAGCCCCCAAAGGAATAAAATGACCCAAGCACCTCTCAACCAGCAATGGGCACTCAGATCAGCATAGATTAACTCCAAAGTTAACATCAGATCAACAACCAAATAAACAGTACTCCAATCAAGAAACTGCCAAAGGAGCCAATAACAAGAATCTCAAACACCCCTCCCCCAAAACACTGACAGGCAAGCCACTAGAATATAAACTGAAAGCAAACAGCACTCTTTACTAGCACTGATGACGTTACCTAGTTTGGGTAATGAAAAGCCTGCAAGAAAACAAGCAAGCTCAAAGACCCCTCACATTAATATTCTCATACTACCATGTCCACTCTGGAGAAGACTCACATTAGGGCAGCGGTCTACAAACTTGGCAGCTTTAAGACTTGTGGACTTCAACTCCCAGAATCCCCCTCCAGTCATGTTAGCTCAGTAATTCTGGGAGTTGAAGTCCACAAGTCTTAAAGCTGTCAAGTTTGAACACTATTTCAAAGATTGACTCGCTATAAAAAGAAATTTAAAAATAGGTCATTTTGATTATAAGCAGTCATAAATACACATCATAGTCAACTTGCGGAATGTCAGTTTGAATTAATGAGCTTACAAATACACAAGCTGATGTTTAACGCTCCCCTGATTTGATTTCAGGACTGTTGAAATGCATTAAAAGGTTATGTTATTTCTCAAGGCACCCATTAAAGTCACTGTAGTTTCTATTTAGTTTTGATTGTGTGTGTACACAAACACACACACACACAGAGAGAGAGACAGACAAATATTCTTGTTATAAAAGATGAAATGACTCCTTTTCTTTGAAGAACTATAGAAAGTTCAAAAAAAAGTGGGTGGAAATGTCTGTACGTCTTATAGGGTGAATGTTGCCAAAGCCCCACCCAACCACTGGCCCACACTTTGCCAAAGCCCCACCCAAACATTCGGCCATTTTCAGCCTCCGCATGTCCCATTTTCGGCCTCCACATGTCCCATTTTCGGCCCATTCCTGATGGCAGAGGTTGCTGCTGCTGTTGCCAATTGATGCTGTTCACTGCTGCCGAATGGTGGTGGCCACAATTGGCAGTGGTAATCAGTGGTGATAGACAGCGGCAGCGATCCCTGATGCCTGGAACGGGCTGAAAACAGGACACACAGAGGCTGAAAATGGCGCATGCGGAGGCTGTGATAGGTGGCGGCAGCAATCAGCGACAATGACGGCGATCCTCACAGCCTGGAACAGCTGATTGGCGGTATTCTGGGAGCCTGATCCAACTGCTAATCATCTGCTCATGCTAAATCAGGCTGTGCTGAAGCTGACCAGGCTGTTCGGTAGGAGGCACATTGCTGGGAGGCAGAGGCAGGTATTTTTTTTCTTGTTTTCCTCCCCAAAAGCTATGTATATCTTAAGGTCTGAAGCATTTTATAGTGCAAAAAATACAGGTACTGTGAAAACTCCTAGGGAGGAGGCATCTTGACTTTCTTCCTCCCAATCAAACTATCAAAACTTTGCTGTCTTGTGTTCCTCTGGAATGCAACCCCCGCTCCTGGGAATCCAGACTACAATCCTCCACATCTTCCATATTAAAAAGTGTTCTGATTCATGGATATTCCCATTTGTAATAGAAAAACATTTGCTGATATCTCTTTCAGCCTACAGATGCCTTTGCACGAATCACCCTGAATACCAAAGAAAGTAGAACCTAGGTGTGCAAAAAAAGGGAAGAAAAGTGAATTGGTAAAACTACCCTGTTTCAGTGGGAATCTTCCTCTAGACAAATCCCCCAGCACCCATCTTCTGTACATGGAAGGGCTCCTTCCATTGGTACAAAGCCACCTTTACACAGATTTTATCTCCATGCTTAGCTGGAGAATCTGTTGTACTGGCATTTGAATTATTCCAGGCACTGGAAACAATCCACCACTGGAGCATTAGATGGAAAATGAGAATAGCTGCTAAAACCAACTTGACTCCCTCAAACAGAGGATAGGAATAAAAATAGTATGTATAAAATATTCAAATAAAGATGTAGCCAAGATGAAAATTTCAGGGAACTGCAGTTTCAGTTTTTGGCCACAGATAAGTCTAGGAATATTTCCAGCTCAGCAGAGCCATCGCTATGTATGTCTCACAAAGTCACATTGCAAATACCGTAATGGGAAAAGGCTGAGACAATTTACACCAAGGAATAGTTTCAAAAATCCAAATGCTTCCAAAATTCAAGAGCTGACAGGCTAGCAAAATAACACTTATGATCCTCCAATGCACATCGGACCCCTACATGGGAAAAGATGTTCAAGCTGGTTTTAGAAAAAGCAGAGGAACACGACGCATTGTTGTTGATAGATGTTGGATAGGAAAAAGAAGTCAGAAGGTGTTTTACTGATTATAAAAAAGACCTTTAATTGTGTCAATGCATCAGGTCGTGGGAAATGTTCAGAAAGATGGGAATCTGGGAACAGCTCATGGTTCTTATGAGGAACTTACATACATGTCAGGAAGCCACATATGATGAAATTGGTTCCAGGTTGGCAAAGGAGTTCGATACATCTGTGTATTAACCTCTTTTTATGCAACCTATATAGGTGGAATTATATAAGGGAAGCTGGATTGGAAGATCAGTGTGGTTTTAAAATTAGAGGGAAAATATCAGTAATGTATGGTATAATAAATATACTACTCTGACAGCTAAAGATGAAAAAGATCTGCCAACTCTAGTAATAAAAGTCAAAGATCACAAAAGAGAAAAATGTGACTAAGATTAAACACAAACTAAAGGCAACAGGTAGTAGCTTTAAAATCGACAATGAAGATATTAAATTGGTGGACAGTTTCTGCCTTTTGGGATCAACCATCAATAGTAAAGGATAAAGCAGTTAAAAATACTTCACCGATTAGCACTTGTTAGAACAGCCTTGAAGGCCTTGGGAAAGATATTTAAATGCCATGATGAGTTTATGTTGTTCCTACAAGGATCAGAATTGTGTGAGCCATGGTATAACCCTTTATGGAAACAGAAGTGGGACTCTGAAGAAGCAAGATAGGAAGAGTATTCACACCTTTGCACTCTAATGCTGAAATGACTCTTAAGAATACTATAGACAGCTCAAGAAACAAACTGTCCAATCGTTGAACAAATTAACCCAGAGTTGTCACTCAAGGCCCAATTATCGTACTTTGTTTCCATTTTGCATAAATTTAGCTTTGTGGAGAAGGCGCAGATGCTGGGAAAGGAAAGAGATGAAGATGTCCAGCAACAAAGTAGATGGACACAATTACAGTGGTGATGACTGCACCATTGGGAATCCTGAAAGAGCAGGTTAGAGATGGATCGCTATAGAGAAAACCTATCTATGTGGTCAGGAGGAGCTGAAAATGACTTGATGAAACATAATCAATCAGTAATGAATCTGTTGGAGTAGAATGGAGAACCCCAAGCTCCAAACCACAGCAGGAGACTGGATTGTAAAATTGATGGAGCTCACTGAAATAGAAAAGCTGACCAGTCTGGTCAGGAAAAAACAAAAACAATAAAGAAGCTTTAAAAAAAAAACACCTGGAAGCTTTATATGGATCTTATGTGGACTTTTTGCTGAAAAAAAGAAAAGACTGAGTGGATTATTTATAGATTGGGGGATTAAAAAGGTTTAAATAGGAAGGGGAAAGAGTAAGATGGCAATTCGAAAGAAAGGAGGTAAGTGAAAATTATGTATTTTCTTTTTTCTTTCTTTCTTTCTTTCTTTCTTTCTTTCTTTCTTTCTTTCTTTCTTTCAGGTTTTCTTTTTCTTTTCTTTTCATTTTTATGCTTTTATTATAGTGTAAAATTCTAAAAAAAAAAGTGTTTTCCTTCTTGTAAAAAAAAACCCACCCAATTTCCAGTTTTCTTGGCAAGATTTAGAAGTACTTTGTGATTGCCTCCATTGAAGGGTTAAGATTGAATGACTGGCCCAAGGCCACCGAGTTGGCTTTATGCCTGAGATAGGACTAGAGTTCACAGTCTTCCGATTTCTAGGAACTTCCATTACACCAAACTAGCATTTTGAGTTTGTCAGTCCAACATAACAAACTGCCTATGTAAAGTTGCAATGACCAAAAGGTTCATGGAAAAATACAGAGTGTTTAGAAATCAGTTGTAGTTTGCTTGGCAATAGTATGAAAATATTTTGCCCTTGATTTTACCAGAACAGTTTTTAAAACTTCAGTCTAACTTCCTGTTGTGGTTCAACAGCAGCCTGTGCAGACAGCAGCGGAATCAGACTGTGGGGAAGAATGGGGACCTGTCCGGGAGTCTGGAGGGGACTCAGACAAGGGTGCTTCATCCGATGCAGAGATGGGGCCAGGACCATCTGGGAGTGGGGTGCTGACTCCGGAGCCTCCAGAGTCTGGCAGCAGCGAGGCAGAGGAACAAGGGGAGCCTGTTGCCAGCACGTGCGTGCAAGAGCTGTTAGAAGGCAAGAGTAGCTAAGACAAAAGGGGTGACTCAGGAGTACGGCTTGGAGGTGATTTCTCCTCCCTATGGTATAAAGGAGGTGCAAAGGTAGAGAAAACTTTTCAGGAAGCAAAGTCGTTTGCTCTTTCAGATTAAACCTTGAAGCTCTGTGTGGACTTTGTACTTGGGTTGGGTTTTTACAGTTAATTTGGCACTTTAGTTGTTGGCAGCAGTTCAAAGGAGATAAAGGTGGATGCTGATCTTGAGGGATTGTTTGGGACTCATTACAGGCTGGGGATGAACATAATTCCCAGCGTTGAAATAAAACAAGAGTTGTTTGGACTAAGCGTGTGCTTAATTATGGTCTCAGGAAGCCTTGGTCAGAACACTTCCCACTTTTGAATTCTGTGATAATTTTCCATCTGAGTAATCACCAGCCCTGACCCTGTTTAACTTCTAAGACTAGGCAAGGCTCCCAAGGTTAATTCTTAGGAGCTTCCACCTGCAGTTATTAAGCCAATGTTTCTCATGCTGGCTGGGGAATTCTGGGAGTTGAAGTTCGTAGAGCTTAAAGTACCCAAATTTGAGAAATTAATGAGTTATCTTGGGCAATTTCTGCTTCTCTATTCTGAATAAGATATTAATGAGCAGCTGACTTTCTTTACAGGCCATGCTTTTTTTTATTTTAAAATGTTAAAGTTAGAATTTCAAGTAACAATTGGCATGGAACCCATTTCTATGCCTGAATGTATGGTGGTTTTGTCTCCCTGGATAATAGCTTGTAATGCTTCGTTTGAATTATGGATTAACTAGGCTATCAGCACAAGACCGCTCATACTTTTTCTTTACAAAATTTCTCATCTGAATTTCTTCTGAAGCTACGGTGCACATTTCAAATCTTTGAGAACTGAAACACTTCTGTGATCACAATGAACTCCAATTTATTTAACCCTAATGCCAAAGACTCCAGAGAAACTTTAGACAAATTCAAACTTGTCCTTCTGGGAAATGTTACACTGAATGACTGATCTGCTTATTTCTATAATCTATTTTGTATACAGATGGCGCCACAGCTAAACTGTCACATTTCCAATTAATATTTTTCCCCAAAAAATTATTAATTTTTTTAGAAAAGTATAAAATACAAACAAGCAAAGAAAAACATTAAAAAGAAGAGTTGTTTAGAGAACAGCAAAATTGAGAATGCAAACAAAAGAGGGGAAAAGCTATAGAAAAAATATATATAACTTCTGACTGTCTTCAATAGATAAAAATCTAAAAATCAATGACCCACTGAACTAAAATGAATCATAACATACAGTATTTCTATCACAGCTAATAAAGAAATTCTTGATCTAGGATGAAGTTCAGAAAATGTTTATTGGACTCCTCAAAGTAAGTTTTTAAAAGGTTGTATATTAGATTTCTTATTTTGGTGTTACAAGAAATTTGAGAACTTTTTGATGCCCATTATTTGGTCATGTTCACCTGTGGCTTTGTTGAGAGATGATATCAGATAGAGACTTCAAATAATTAAACATGTTTGTGTAACTTTTTGGAAAAGCATAGAGGTTAAACAGGAATACGTGATGTTGGCTAGCGTTTAAGATGTTACAAAGAACTCTGATTGTACCATGTTTGAGGTTTGGCAAAGATAATTATTCTACAAAGGTTGATTTATTTTCTTTATTATATTTTATTGTTTTTTTCAAATTAGAAGATAAATTTTGTTGGCCTCGTTAGAAAAATCCTTTAATTTACTAAACAGTGATAAGTTACATAGATCAGAGTTCACTATGAAAAAAATCCCATACTGGAGCCTTGATTTGGTGAGGGCCCCTTCACAAAACTTCACAATTCATTTCAACACACTGAAATGCCTCATACAACTGCTTTCTTCAACCTCAACAATAATTCCAGAGAGGTCTCATTTGCTTTGACCTGGTTGCCATGAATAGCTGGAGGCAGAAGGTCCTGTTGAATACTTTTGTGGGAGTAGTTTTGATCTTCTTCACCAGGCTTTTCAAACCATGCTTCCCTGCCTGGCTTGGCACAGTGTGGTTATGGTTTATGTAGTACTCCTTACTTTCACCACTCATCTCCCTTGAATAAGGAAATACTTTGAACTGTCTCCTCCCACTTAACACCAGCTGGTGAGAGACTGGCCTCAGAGCTTGAGTAATTTACTTGTCAGTAAATTGGGATAATAGCAATAGCACTTAGACTTATATACCGCTTTACAGTACTTTACAGCTCTCTCTAAGTGGTTTACAGAATCAGCATATTGCTCCCAACAATTTGGGTCCTCATTTTACCCACCTCAGAAGGATGGAAGGATGGATCCCACTTGAGCCTGGTGAGATTTGAACTGCCAAATTTCAGGCACCTGGCAGTCAGCAGAAGTAATCTGCAGTACTGCACTCTAATAATTAGATTAGATTAGATTTGATTAGATTAGATTCAACTTTATTGTCATTGCCATGGATACAGGCAATGAAATGCAGTTAGCATTCAACCAGAAGTGCAAAACAACAGTAAAATATAAATATATGTATGCAAATATGCAAGGCATCGATGAATATGTCAATGGAAAACACAACAAAATGTATGTACACAAGCATACAAGGATAAGTGTGACTGCACATATATGAACATATACAACTGTACAAAATGTTTATGGACACATTGAATATAAGTACAAATGCACAGAGAATTATACAAAATACATCATATATTATTAAGGGAAGCATCAGCATATGTGTGGGGACAAACGAACTGAGGAGTTCAGCAAGGAAACCACTGTGTGGTAAAAGCTGTTCCCTAGCCTGCTGGTCTTAGATTGCAGGCACCTGAATCTCCTCCCAGATGGAAGAAGAGTAAACAGTTTGTGGGCTGGATGGAAGGGCTAACGATGCTGTGGGCTTTACGCAGACATCATTTCCTCTGAATGTCCACAATGGCAGGAAGTGGAATCCCTATAATGTGTTGGGTGGTTTTCACCACCCTCTGTAATGCCTTTTTTTCTTTTATAGTGCAATTTCCATACCAAACTGAGATAATATAATAATATATTATATTAATATGTCAATATTAATATAATATATTAATATAATAATAATGATAATAACAGGAAAGAAGGAAGGAAATGAATTATACAGGGTAACCTCTTGCCCTAATATTTTTGAGGCATGTGGCCAGTTCCTCCTTGCAAGCAGCTGAAAACAGAAGTATCTATCTTATGATTTGAAAAATCATATTTATTAAAAATAAGAAAAAAAGAGTAAAACTTTCTTTTAATTTCAGATGCCCCAAACAAACACAGTTGGATGGTAAAATATTCAGTACTGATAAAGTCAATTACAATCCGTAGCATGCCATGGATAGGCTGAGGCAGAGATGGATGGGATCAGAGGTTCAAATAGCTTAAGATAGCCCAAAACATATACAAATGAGATGTGCACAACAGTGAACTTTACAAAAATCAGAGCAGATTACCAAACAATGAACAACCAGAATCCACAGCACAAGGGAATTCGATTGCAAATCCTTTTCTACAACTTCTACTTTACTTCAGGATAGAGAAATTTTCCTCAGCTCACTGGTCCTAATTTCTAATTCCCATAAAGAACAAGTTTTAGTGAAACTTTAAAAAGCTTTTCTTCTTGTTAGCCCCTCTTGACTTCTTAGCCATCTCTGAGTCATGATTAAGCACCTTTTCTCACTTTCAACCCAGAGACACACAACCGTGTTCTTACTGTACTAGCAAGGCTCCCGGTTTTAGTTAGAATGTTTGCCTTCTTTCTGCTCTATCAGGTCTTTTTTTTTTAATTCCAGCTTTATAATTTTAGGCGGCAAACATACCTGATATTCCTTCCTCTTCCTATTCACCCCCCCAATAATAAGTCTGTGAGGTGGGTTGGGCCGAGAAAGGGTGAATGGCCCAAAATCACCCAGTTGGCTTTTATTTCTGAGGCAGGTCTAGAACTCATGGTTTCCTGATTTGTAGTCTGGTAGCTCAAATATCTTCTTGGGTCTGATTCAGCAGCCTTCCTCACTTCCAAATACCAGTTTTGCTCTTATTAGAGTTCCTTCTCTCTGGAGCATTGCTTAATTCTCTGCTTCTTTGAAAAACTAACTCATCAATACCACGTGACTGCTTCCAGGCTCCATCTTGCCTAGTGCTTTCAGCCATCTCTCAATCATCCAGGCCTCTTTTCTCTTTGGTCCTTTCTGGTGATCTGTTTCCTTTTGCATCTCTGGGCCATCTTCCGGAAATCTTTCTTCTTTGTCTTATCCACCAAAGGGCTACCTAAACAAGATTGAACTTGTTCTCCTGTTCCTGATCGTACGATCCAAGCCCTTGCTGTTAACCTTGTGATGGCTGGGTTGAACAAAGCTAGTGAAAGTGGGTGGCAGGGGATTGCCTAACTATGTCTGAGTCTGCTTTTCAACTTACTACAAGGATGCTTTTTAATTTTGCTGGAACTTCTGCCTGTGCGTTGTTATACACACACAGAAATCCCTAAGCAATATTGCCATTTTGCTTAGCAATTTGCCTTTGAAGGATTGTGTTGCTCAAGCTGTCCAAGTGCTGCTTAAACTGCACAACCCAAATCTCATGTGGTTATATATTTGCATATTCATCCAATTTTCTCACCAGCAGATTAGAAGGATTATGTATCTATCACTCCCTTGTTCTTTAGCTACCGGCTATCACAGAGTTGAAAAATACAAAGGTTGGTGGTAATCTACAGAAATGGGTATCAGCAAGAAAAAATGAATTTTTTTTTTAAACAGGCTTCAGGAAGATCATTGGCTAATATCATGTTTAAAAAGCAACCACTAATTTCAAGATATGAAAACAGGAGAGAGGAAAGGGTGTAGTTGAAGAATAGGAAACTTGAGCTGTTTAAGTTCAACGAACAACTGCAGACTTTTTTAGATAGGACCAGAAAAGATATTGGCTGTATGTTTTTTTGCTGAAGTCGAGTTGCTGTAATAAAAAGGAAGAATTCTCTTTATAATTGGAGATAGGAATCCTATGCAGATATAAGGAATTGTATGATATACTAGAGCCGTGGTGGCGCAGTGGTTAGAATGCAGTATTACAGGCGATCCTAACTAGCTCAAGGTTGACTCAGCCTTCCATCCTTTCAAGGTTGGTAAAATGAAGCTCCAGATTGCTTTGAATATCCATCTGCCCATCTCTCTCTCTCTCTCTCTCTCTCTCTCTCTCTCTCTCTCTCTCTCCCCTCCCTCCCTCCCTCCCTCTTTTTCATAAAGGAAAGCAAAATCAAAGTGATCAGCAATGACTCCTTCCCTTTTTCTCAGTAAAAGAAACACTAGCAACAGCAGAAGATCATTAAATGAACATTCTTACTATTCAATTTAGTTTGGTTCCATATTTTCACATGAAAGAATGGTTTCCTAATTCAAGGATCTTTGGAAGCTAAATGGAATAAAATAATAAAAGGTATGAAGAACACGGGTGTTCCAGGCAGAAAGTCCTAAATTCCACCCCGCCTCTTTCAGGTACTAGGAGATAAAGCTGTCATATTTTTTTCAAGTGAAATAAGCCCTTTGATCCAGTGCTGTCATACATTTGACTCTCTTCATTTTTTCTGACAAGAAAAGTCAAAAGGACTCAACAGAACTGGCTGCTCTTGAAAGTCTACATTATACCTTCATTCTACGGGAAATTTTGTGTTCCCCTGCCTTGCCCTCCTGTCCCCCAGCTATTATCCCAGCTTTCTAGCATTTTAAGAGAAAAGATTAATATCATGCCAGGCTCAAAAGCTTTTCTTTTTCTTTTTGTATTTTTAACTTAGAAAAGAGTCTACGTTTGAAGAGGTAGGTCAATTTTTGACTGCACTTATGTACTGTCCAAAAAGGACAACTGCTGAACTGACTGGCAATTGCCTAAACTTGCAAAAAAATTAAATGTGCCAGTTGCTACAGGATACTTTTTTACAAAGATTAAACCAGGTAATTCAGACTTTTCCTAGTCTCAGATGAGTTTTAAAATTGATTCAGAATGGTTTATTCAGATGAAAAACACCGTGGTCTGAAAATGCCCCATGAAATCTCGAAAAGAAATTGTGATTGGTAAACAATTATGAAAGCTACGCAAACAATTAGTGATGTCTAGGTTTCCATGCTGTCGTAACATAAAGGATTAATGAAAGAAAACATTGTGCCTTTAATGGGCCAAAATATCTGCTAATCTGTTATTCATTTATTTCTTTATCTTCCCATTAAATGGGAAGAAAATGGAAAGTAGTGAGATCAGTTTAATAATTTCAAGATAAAATGGATTTCAATAGCAGCAATGATAGCAATATGGGCAGCCTGGAATATAAAATGATTACAGTGAGTTGTCTGAGGAGAGATGAAATCCATTTCACAAAATGTGTATCTAGTTCAAAGCAGCCACCCGTGAATATCTTTAGTGCAGTCTTTTACCCACTATCAATGGACCAAGCCCTTGAGTAGATAGGCAAAATAATGCCTTTTTGTGACAGGTATAAAAACCAAAAGATCTGTTTATAATGTGTTCCTAAATGGGGTTTTCTTTAAAATATTAAGAAAGGGTATATAAACAATTGCTTTCCCAGAGCCGAACAAAGAGAAAGCAAAATAAGAAACATATGGAATCGTAAAGAAAGAAAAGAAGCATAAAGGGCATATCTTCACAGATATACAAAAGTTATATAAGCATTTCAAAGAATGGTAGTCATTTGTCATTATAGGTATACTAATCTACCTCATTTAGTGGTTATTTTATAATTTATTAAAAATACCAGCTCTGCAGGACTATTGAATACTTGGGACCATATCTTTATCTTCCCTGTTCTGAAGAATGAGTTTGGTTGTATAAAAAGTCTCCACTTAAAGGAAATATTACAGAGGACTTTACACCTGAAGTAAGTTATAAGGTCCATATGTCCTACTGATATGTATGTGTGCATGCATATAATTTGGTCTAGTGGTTAAGGCACCAGGCTGGAAAACAAGAGACCATGAGTTCAAGTGCTGCCTTAACCATAAAAGCTGACTAGGTGACTTTGGACTGGCCACCTTCTCTTAGCCCAACCAACCTTAAAAGGTTGTTATTGTGGGGATAATAGAAGGGGGAAGGTGTATTGGGTATATTCATTACCTTTAGTTATTTTTAAAATTAATAAGGGTAGCATCAATCAATCAATCAATAATAAATTAATGAATAAACAGACAGACAGATATGAACATCCATATATGACTTGTCTCTGCCAATTAAATCTCCAAGCTCAGGTGCAGTTTATGGTCACTCATTCACTCACTCAGTCTGTTGCTCTTGTAAGTTCCCCTGGGTTTTCCAAATAGGTGCTGCTACAGCAGACAAGACATACAAACCTAGTCTACAGCTGGGAAATAATTAAGGACACACACAAATCACTTTGAACTTAACACTGAGGCACAACATGTTCTTTGGGATACAAGAAGACCAAGGCAATTTAAAATAAGAGCCATGTACATTTGTTCTTTCTCATACATGTGCATGTCTGTGTGTGCATGCGTGCACACACACCCTCACAGACCCGCATCCACATTTACTAGGTTACCAACCACTAGCTAGAGGAATGGTGGGTGCCAAGTTAAAGATTCAAAAATGACTCAAGGGGTGGAGCGGGGGCTTCAGGATCCCATTTCATTCCCCAAAGTTTTCGTTTGTTGATTAATATGGGCCAATTTCCTTTATCTGATTCAGGTTACATTTCCCCCTTTCTTCCTTAATGACTTATTTCCTTATCTATCTTCCTGAAGGGATACTTTACACAAGATTCCTGACTTTTTGTCTTCTCTGCTTATGTTTCTTCTTCATCTTTAGTTATGGCAGCTTCAGCATCGCCACACAAAGTCGTTTTTACCAGTTTAACCCAACAAATAACCCAACACTTTCTTTGAATTATATTTCTGCGTGCTTTATGTTATATATCACAAAACTGTATCCACAAAGTGCTGTAATTTTCCAATGGGATAAAAAACTGAATGTATGAAGGATGCTATTATTTATTTATTTGGAAATTTAAATTGACGCCTATTCACACATGGCGACTCAAGGTGGCTTGCAAGAATATATCCATATATATATGGACCTTTAGTTATTCGGGTTTTCTCCCGCGTAGAGTTGGAAGTATCTAGGTGACGTTTCGATGAAGTCTCATTCATCATCTTCAGGCTTGTGTCTTCAGCTTTGTGCTTCTCAGAGTAATGTGAGCTTGCAGCTGCTTCTTCCTTTTAGGAAGTCACCTAGATATTTCCAATTCTACGTGGGAGAAAACCCGAATAACCAAAGATCCACATACAAATACCCGCGAAAACCTCAGAAAACAAACACACACACACACACACACACACACACACACACAGAGATATACACACACACATACACATAAAAAATATACAAACAATAAAACTAATAAAAAAGAGAAATCAATAATACATTAATAAAATAACATAATAAAATAACCCCCCACCCCACCCCGGCGATAACATTTCACACAAGCCATTTCATGGGCTCTATCCTGCTCTGCGTTTCCCAGGCCCTTTGACAGAAGTCTAATCTCTGAGGGAATGATGTTCCAGAGAGAGGGAGCCACCACGGAGAAGATAAAGATTAGATAAAGTAAATATTGGATGTATAATTTTTTAAAATGTTTTTATCATGTCTCTCAGAATATTTTCAGAAGAAAGAAAGGAAAAACAAACAAATACCATGCTTAAATTTTAAAAAGAGAGATATGGGACTCAGCAGCACTTGCACAGGAATCTATGTGGCTTGCAGCAATAGACTAATTTCAAGGATAAAGGAAAGAAATCCTGTATATACTCAGCATATTCTTTAACATGTATTATTCTTTCAGATGTAGATGTATTTAAATGCAACCATAGATAAAAAACTAAATGTACTTCATTAATCAAAAGGGGAATGGACTACCACAAGAAACAACAACACAATCATAGAGTAAGATAATTTTGCAATCATATGTACACTGGAAGCTTCTTTCTGTTTCTTTTTCCTTTCTGCAGTTTTTCTTTCTCTTTTTCTTTGTTTTCTTTAATTCTCTATTAGTTTCTGTTGGTTTTTATTTGCTCTTTATTAAATTTTAATAAAATTTATGTAAAACAATAAGAAGCAACTATCAAAAATGTAATGAAAAAGAAATTAAAGAGACCATTTGTTTAATAAAAAAACTGTAACAAATATGGCTATCAGAAGTAAAACTCCATGAACAAACGAAAGCCTGCCAACAATCTAATAGCTTAATGACGTACTATAGAAGGGAAGGTAATCCAAGTTGAAGAATGACAGGATAGTGGTTGCTTGATAGAGAAGAACAAGCAGATGTGGCCAAATATTACCATCTGGTAGAGAGACTGGAATAATCAGGGACGAGCAAAATGTGGCCTTTTTCCTGCTGGCTGCCTGGGAAGGAAAATGCAGCACTGCAGGGTGTTTGCTGGTTTGTCCAAGGCTGAAATGCAAGGCCTTGGTTTTGAAGCTTATGAATCTTGGATGAGATGGCAGGACTACTCTGTGGCAGCCACTGAATTATGGAATATGTTACCCTTCACAGAGGCTTGGACGCATCTTTTTTTCTATAAAGAACTATGGTGAAAAATCTGTCTGATGAGTACAAAATATTCCTCTCTCATTTACCACCCAGTGTCATTTGGGTATATCAAGTTGAAAAATAAATAAACATGTCAATATATGTTGTATTTTTTAATTAATATTTAAGTTTTATGTCATTTCTGATTTGTTTGTTGTATGTGTCCAGAGTTGTAAGATTAGAGCAGTTAATAAATATAGTAAATGAATAAATAATATGGGTTTTCTTTCTGGAATAATTTGTATAGCAATTGTCCTGAAACAATAAATACGATGACTTTTTAGTCTACTTTGCTATCCAGATAACCCACAACAAATTATCACCATACTTTTCTTTCCTTTTAACTTATTTTATGTGGTTACATCTCTTACTTAATTTATTTCAAAGTAGAGAAAACAAATATGCAATAATTCTCAGATAATTTGAGTTTAATTTCTAAAATAGTCATGGATATATCACAACTGGGCCATGGTGTTTTGGATTTTGTATTAACTTATTTATGTTTTTAATTTATTTACTTTTTTAAATCATTGTAAGCCATCCAGAGTTACCTTAAGTAAGATTGGTGGCCTATAAATTTCATAAATAAATAAAGGGTGACACATCTGTCCTTCAAATACTTCAGATATTTTGTTTTAGTTTAAGCTATTCTTCAGCTTCATTTCTTCAAAAGTTAGGGATAATGAAACAATAATGCCAATTTATATTAGTATTTGCAAAATATTGTTTTAGATATGGTCTTTTTGGGGGTTGGGGTAGAAGTAAGCGGATAGAATGCCCGTTAGTTGTCTCTCTGCAAGGTCTTTGAAAAAGCATATTTCTTTATGCATTGGAAGTCCTTTTAAATTCCACAATGTTTGGACATGTACCTAGCATATTGGAGAATCTAGATTTTCTCATATTTGTGGTCCAACTTGGCCTAGTGTATTTCATTCTGGATAATGTAGCTGAATCTCCACACACCATAACCTGGTCATTTATCTTGTCAAAGCTGTACATTAAATGTAGCTCACATTTCTATTGAACTGATGATCAGGGCATTAAAGGGAATAATTAGATAGCAATATTCCCAATATTTCAATAAAAGTTCAATATTTTATTGAATTCTTCAGCTCATGTATAATGTCTGTACCAAGTTCCACATTAGTTTCACTGCCTAACAAGCTTTCCTTGCCTAACAAGACTCTAACTGGAAAACTAGTCATAAAATAAATCCTGGTATTATCGTACTTAGTTATGAAGCTATGAATCAATCCTCAGCCTTTCATTGGAGTTACAAGGGCCAGGAAGTAGCAATGTTCATTTCAGACTGAATGTCAAAGTTCCAGCAAGCAATCCGGATCCAGTATCCAGATATAAAGAGTTTGATCTAGAGATCAAGGAATTTACAAAGGCAAGTACAAGATACATAGCTTCCAGTAAAGGTGCTGCTGAATTTATTCCAACAAGAAATCTATCTTCTGAGACATCCTTATACACTCAAGTCTTCTGTACTATGCAATCGGTGCCATTAAAGCTCAGTAGTTTTATTTTCTAGTGTTCAATTCTGCAAAACTTCAGCTCTTGTTGGGAACATTCTCTTGCCTCCAATTTTAAATCAGTTTCTTTTGCTATGATCTTCAATTGGCTATTCGCTCCCTTGGTTTGACTGTCATTTCTGGGTTGCAAATTTCTCAGGCTAATCCTTTTGAAAAGAAAAGAATCTGTTTATCTTCCCCTCGACGGTGGATTTACCTTTATAGTCCTCACAAACATTTACTTTCACCTTAAGTTTTCATATTTACATTGGTTTCAGAAACGTTACCTTCAAAAAAATGTAAATAGTGAAACACAAAAATACTACAGCATCACCACAAGAAATGCATGATTAAGCAGTGAAGAAATGAAATCTAAATACATGGCAATTATTAAAATAAGCTAAAAGTGACAATACACTTTTAGTTAAAGCTCAAAATACAAACACTGTAATTGAGAAGATATAAAGATCCATATAATAATGACAGATAGTGGTATACAGTTAGAATCCTTAAATCATTAAATTTAGACCGTAGGGAGACATGACCTACACAGTATGTTCTGCTGCTTCAGGGCAAGAAATGACAAATTGCAGGTACGTTGGCTAAGCTAAGTAATTAAATAATGGCAAAAACCTATAATTTGCTTTCAGTGGTCGCCCATCTCGCCCACCCATATTCTCAAGCTGGCTTATTTTGCCTTTATAAATAGAACAATATGGTCATGCATTCTGTGTTAATATTCCTGACAGGCTAAACAAACAGTATACATTTTTAGAAAAATACCAAAGTACAGCAGCATAGCTTTACTGCTAAAATCCTGAAGCAAGTGAAATTGCAGAGTTGACTAGGCCCCCAATAAATATAAATGCTTTACATTGTCATTGTCCCGTTCCCCCCCCCACCCACCTTACTTGCCAGGGCTCAGGAGTAGAGAGTGGATTAACAAATATCAAATTCTTGATAGTTTCTTAGGATACTGAAGTTAATGTTCTTTTGCTTCAGCCTGGGGAGAAGGCATATAAAAGCTCCCTTTGAGCTTTCTATAAAGCATTGTAGGAATGTATTCATTTGAAACATCATGAGAAATTGGTATGAGAAACAAAGAAAGAAAATGAATGAAAAAATTCCATTTTCATTTCTCAGCTAGTTTAAGTGTTCACATTAGCCTGAGGCTGAAACCAGTGTGAAATCGTTTTGGAGCATATCCATCCCCCCCTGCCCCGCCACCCAATGTTCTTTCTTTCCATAAAGTATGTTGGTTGAGCAGGCTTCACCATTTGGGGCTTACTTTATGTAGCCCACCACAGCTAGAGCCAGTTGCAAGTCAGTTGCTTTTAGAATGAAGGAACTTTGAGTCCAAGGCTTTGTTATAAATCACAGAAGTGAATGGATTTAACAAACCATCATCAACCTCCTTATGGATAACTTTTCATTTCAGCAGTATGATTTAGAAGGAGATGTTATGTTGCTGCTATGAATGTGAGAATCAAAAAAAACCTTTAGCAAATCAAACAGTGATGGACCAGCAGATCTAGATACGTCCTGTTAAGTCTGATATTAAATGGAAGTACGGAAGTACTCCTATTTGAAAAATCACGTCTGAATATGATACAACGTAGTATCACAGCAGTAGAACATCATAAACATGGCACCCTTAACTAATGGGGGGGCTCAGCATGGCCCGCTAATGCCAATGCCAATGTTTGCCCTGGCCTCATCCACACCATATGATGAGTGCCTACAAGGTACTACTGCTATTTATGATGCTATTTCAAAGTATGTTGGAATTAAGTGATTTAAAATAATGTTTTAGAGTGGCCTGTCATTACCATGGCCATACAGGAACTTCAGTCTGAAGTCAATTCTGCAAATCTAAGACTCATTTGGCAGCGATGAAAGGAATGGAATGGACAGGGCAGACTTAACTTAGAATATGACTTGTTCTTTAGCCAGTTCAATTATTATACACGCAGTATATACTGGAACAGTTTTGCAACAATCAATGGAACCAGTCACAGGAGAACACTGGAAAGGAACACCAGCTTGTCTTACATAACATTTAACTACTCTGCAGCATTTCCAGACTCACATTTCTATGCAGTGAAGATAAATAAAATCAAGGTCAATAAGATAAATTAAAATATACCAATAACATAAATTAAATCACCATAGAAGGTAGACATGTATGAGGTGGAATGAAAGGTAATGCCTCTAGAGCTTTAGCTTAAATACGGATATTTTAATAAATGAAATGAGAAAATCCCTGAGATGAATTCTTCAATAAATGGCGTTTACTTCTCCACATACTCACTGTCACTTGCTGAATATTACTGTCAATGATGACAAGCTTTTTGAAGTCCACACTTAGTCTATCCAGCTGACACTTTCCACCTCTTTATTTGGATAAACAGATGGCCACAAGGCAATATCTTCAATTTTGGGAAATGATGGAAGTTGCATGATGTCAATCAGGACTATATGGTGGATGGGGTAAGATAGTGTGACACCATTCTTGAGTGGCTTGGGTTGTGTGAGACCTAATGTTGCCATGTTGCAGCAAAATTTCTTTCTTATGCTTCTGAACTCTGCTTAGGGTTGGTTTTGAAGTTTCTTATGTGAAATTTGCCAGTTGCTGTCACAGGTCACCCACTTTGTTCTGTTGTTGTTGTTGTTGTTGTTAGTCATGAAGTCATATCTGACCCATCACGACCCCATGGACAACATTCCTCCAGGCCTTCCTGTCCTCTACCATCTTCTGAAGTCTATTTAAGCTCACGCCTACTGCTCCAGTGACTCCATCCAGCCACCTCATTCTCTGTCATCCCCTTCTTCTTTTGCCTTCAATCTTTCCCAGCATTAGGCTCTTCCCCAGTGAGTCCTTCCTTCTCATTAGGTGGCCAAAGTATTTGAGTTTCATCTTCAGGGTCTGGCCTTCTAAAGAGCATTCTCCTCTAGGACTGACCAGTTTGATCACCTTGCAGTCCAAGGGACTCACAGGAGTCTTCTCCAGCACCATAGTTCAAAGGCCTCAATTCTTTGATGCTCAGCCTTCCTTCTGGTCCAACTTTCACAGCCATACATTGCAACTGGGAAAACCGTAACCATGACTATACGCACTTTTGTTAGCACTTTTGATGTCTTTGCTTCTTAGTATGCTGTCTAGATTTGCCATAGCATTCCTTCCCAGGAGCAAGCATCTTTTAATTTCTTGGCTGTAGTCCCCATCTGCAGTGGTCTTGAGCCCAGAAAAATAAAATCTGACAATACCTTCATTTCTTCCCCACCGATTTGCCACGAATTGAGAGGGCCGGATGTCATGATCTTAGTTTTCTTAATGTTGAGTTTTAAGCCAACTTTTGCACTCTCCTCCTTCCACCCGCATTAAGAGGCACTTTAGTTCATCTTCATTTTCTGCCATTAGTGTGGTATCATCTGCATATCTGAGGTTGTTGATATTTCTCCCAGCAATCTTAATTCCAACTTGTGATTCATCTAACCCCACCTTTCTCATGATGTACTCTGCATATGCCTCTTTGTTCTAGGTCACCCAAATCAGCTCTTTCCAGAACTCCTTTTTTACATTTGGGTGCAACAACACATAGTGCACTGCTCATGTTATAGAGTCATCATTATAAATCACCTGCATTTGATGATGATTTTCAGTTGAAGGGACTCCTTCAGCAGTCAAAAATTCAACCATTTACAGCAGGCTTCCATTTCACAAATAATAGTAACACAGTCTTTTCTCACAGAAATGTCTTGCCAACTGAAATTAAAAAAAAAAAGATGTTAAAGAAGGCCTCAGAGTTAATAGTTCATTAATAGTGCTGATAAACTATCAATTAGTAGTATTGATGAACTACAACATTGGAGGCATTATTTTTCACTCAATGTTCTCCATAAAATTCGTTTCTAAACATAACTTATATATTCCATTTATTTCATCTTAAAAGAAACAGAATACCAAGATCACAATGTAACTGTACCACATATATTGACATACTGAAATACAACTGTATCACTACTTTTCAAACCACACTGTACAAAACAGTATTTTTGTGTGCTCATGTTTTTTAAAAAAGATATACAGCAAAATAATTTTCAGATGTTTTTCTTCCTAAGTAGGTTAGTGCTTTAATTCCTAATCCATTTTGCATTGTAGAAATCCATCATTTTCAAAACTCCAGAGTGCTTCATAAATTTTAGCCCATTTATTTTGATAGATGTGTAATTGTAAAACAAAATCTGGTTTTGTCAAGAAGTTATATTCAGAATATTTAAAAGATCATTAAAGCAAAGAACCCGTTCCACATTTTGCAGTGGCTTATTCATTTTGTATCATTATTTCCAGTGCTTGGAATTATAGTCCATTTTACAATATTGGAATTGCATTATGAGAATGTGATTGCAGGAGAGTTTTAATAATTAAGACTTCAGGCTTAATATATATCCTCTTGTTTAAGTAAATCCCAAATACAGTCGATCCCAACTTTTTGTATCCCAATGGGCATCATTTTACTAGAACTCTCTGTCCATAGTCGCTTCTTTGAGTTTTTTTAAGCTCCTGCTTCTGTCATTGGGGATAGTATTTATCTACTGTACCATATCTGCTTCTTTTTTTTTTTTGACTGCCTTTGATTTTGAAATCAATGGAGTATATCTCTGCTGACAGCATGTAAAGCTAACATAAGGGCTTATCTCAAAAAGGATACCCGATATTTAGGGGAAAGCCCACAGAAGGGAAGAATACAACAGGCGGACAAATAATGAAAGCATCATTGTAGCATTGCAATGCGTGCTCTGCCTCTTTCTTAAACGCGTTATGACATTGCACACATATACAAATGAGGTAGAGTCTGTCTTGTAATGCTGAGATGTTGCTTTTGATGAAAAGCTTTGATTCTGTGATGCCTCTGATACCACAGCATCCCACACATACTGGTTCAGAAGCAACACTCTAGAAATTTGATTAATCTCCATACAGACTAAGAAAATGTATCAGCCTCTGGTGTTATTCTATTATTTCCTCCTCCACTCATGTCTGACTTAAAAACAACAACAATGAATGAAAATCGAAGCCTTGTTGCAGCATAAGCCACATGGATATGTCAATGGATATCATAAAAGTGGAAATAGTCAAAGTCCCAATTTTCTTAAAATCTATCCAATTTTCATTCTTTCTTTTTTGCTGTAAGGTGATTGCAAGTGACTTTTTCTACCTCCTAGAGTCCTGAAACCTCTACACTGAATTTACAGCTAAGGTGCAGTCTGGATATTACAGGGGGAAAAAAATAGATGATACACCAAGCAACTTTCTCTGTTACTGCACTTACATTATGGAGCTGCCTTCCCTGGAGATACAGATGGCCCAAGCCCTGTAGGCTTTTTACAAGTTGTTAAAGATCTGGAATATCTACATTTTGGTATTTGGGCTACAAGATTTATCAAGGCCTATTGGTTGGTTGTTAGTTGTTTCAGTGACTAAAATACACTGCTCAAAAAAATAAAGGGAACACAAAAAGAAGACATCCTAGATCTGAGTGAATGAAATATTCTCATTAAATACTTTGTTCATTGCATAGTTGAATGCGCTGACAACAAAAATCACACAAAAATTATCAATGGAAATCAAATTTAGCAACCCATGGAGGTCTGGATTTGGAGTTACACTCAAAATTAAAGTGGAAAAAAACACTACAGGCTGATCCAACTTTGATGTAATGTCCTTAAAACAAGTCAAAATGAGGCTCAGTAATGTGTGTGGCCTCCACATGCTTGTATGACCTCTCTACAATGCCTGGGCATGCTCCTGATGAGGTGGTGGATGGTCTCCTGAGGGATCTCCTCCCACACCTGGACTAAAGCATCCCCCAACTCCTGGACAGTCTGTGGTGCAACATGGCATTAGTGGATGGAGTGAAACATGATGTCCCAGATGTGCTCAATTGGATTCAGGTCTGGGGAAAGGGCGGGTCAGTCCATAGCATCATCTTGCAGGAACTGCTGACACACTCCAGCCACATGAGGTCTAGCATTGTCTTGCATTAGGAGGAACCCAGGGCCAACCTCACCAGCATATGGTCTCACAAGGGCTATGAGGAATTTATCTTGGTACCTAATGGCAGTCAGGCTATCTCTGGTGAGCATATGGAGGGCCACCCCACACCATTACTGACCCACTGCCAAACCGGTCATGCTGGAGGATGTTGCAGGCAGCAGAACATTCTCCACGGTGTCTCCAGACCCTGCCAGGTCTGTCACATGTGCTCAATGTGAACCTGCTTTCATCTGTGAAAAGCACAGGGAACCACTGGCGAATTTGCCAATCTTGGTGTTCTCTGGCAAATGCCAAACATCCTGCACGGTGTTGGGCTGTAAGCACAATCCCCACCTGTGGACGTCGGGCCTTCATACCAGCCTCATGGAGTCTATTTCTGACCATTTGAACAGCCACATGCACATTTGTGGCCCGCTGGAGGTCATTTTGCAGGGCTCTGGCAGTGCTCCTCCTGTCCCTCCTTGCACAAAGGCAGAGGTAGCAGTCCTGATGCTGGGTTGTTGACCTCCTATGGCCTCCTCCACATCTCCTGATGTACTGGCCTATCTCTTGGTAGTGCCTCCATGCTCTGGACACTACACTGACAGACACAGCAAACCTTCTTTCCACAGCTCGCATCGATGTGCCATTCTGGATGAGCTGCACTACCTAAGCCACTTGTGTGGGTTGTAGACTCCATCTCATGCTACCACTAGAGTGAAAGCACAGCCAGCATTCAAAAGTGACTAAACCATCAGCCAGAAAGCATAGGAACTGAGAAGTGGTCTGTGGTCACCACTTGCAGAACCACTCCTTTATTGGGGATGTCTTGCTAACTGCCTATGCTTTCCACCTGTTGTCTATTCCATTTGCACAACAGCATGTGAAATTGATTGTCAATCAGTGTTGCTCCCTAAGTGGACAGTTTGATTTCACAGAAGTGTGATTGACTTGGAGTTACATTGTGTTGTTTAAGTGTTCCCTTTATTTTTTTGAGCAGTATATTTTATTTTTTTTCCAATCCCAGGCAGTGTGTGTGTGTGTGTGTGTGTGTGTGTGTGTGTGTTTTATGAACTGTATTTTGTTCTTAGGTTTTCATTGATAGTTAGCTGCCTAGAGTCACTATAGTGAGATGGGCAATTACGGTATAAACATTGTAGAATGAATGAATGAATGAATGGTATGCCACAGAATCATACGAGTTGAACAATGATCTAATCCAGACCATTGCTCAGTGCAGGGCATCTGATAGATGACCATACAGCCTCTGCTCTGATCTCACAGATATGCCGTATTTTAAAACCAGTTTCAATGTCGTGACTTAGAAATAGAGACCTGCCGTGCTTTTAGTATGCAGCTAAAAATGGTGAAAACAGTAAGGGACTGTGAAGAGCTTTAAAGTGGGGACTGACTGTCAAAATGGCAAATGTCACTTGACACGAGCAAGTGTAAAGTGAGGCACTTTGATGACCAAAACTCTAACAACTCATACAAACTAATGGGATCGGCGCTATCAATAACGGAAAAGGCAAAAGATCTTGGAGTAAAGGTAAACAGTTCAATGAAGGTGTTGTCACCATGTTATCCAGTGTAAAAAAAAAAGCCAAATGCACATTAGGGATAATAAGAAATGATATTGAAAATAGAGATGCCAGTATCTTTATGCCTTTATATAACTCAATGGTGCAATGGAATATTGGGTGCAGTTTTGGTCACTACCCATCAAAAAGGATATAATGTACTTCATTATATTTCAGGTTGTTATATTTCACCCATAAAATATACTGTATCTTAGAAAAAAGGACATAGTGGAGCTAGAGAAAGTTAAAAAAAAAAAGAAGGCAATTAAGATGATCAAAAGGTTACAGCAGCCTCTCTATGAAGAAAGGTTGCAATACTTGGGGATTTTTAAACTAGAAAAAATGTAATTGAGAGGAGACATTATTGGGATATAGAAAATATACCTAGTGTGTATAAAGTGAACAAGAAGAAGCTATTTTCTTGTTTCTAATTTACTGGAACTGGAGGTCACACAATGAAATTGATTCTTGAAAGAATCGGGGAAGATAAAAGGGTTGTTTTTTTTAACATAACATGTAATTAAATTTTGGAATTCACTACCACAAGATGTGGTGCTGACTACTAAGTTGGCTGCTTTGAAAAAAAAAAGTTGGACTAATTGATGGAAACCATGGGGATTCATGGCTATTAGCCTTGATGGGGAGTGTGACTGCCTCTGAAGGCCATCTGCTGAGAGACTAGAGGGCTTCCTTGTGCAGTTGGCTGGGTAGTATGAGAACAGACTGCTGAATGAGATGGGCCAGGGGTCTGATCCAGCAGGGCATTGCTTATGGATTTACATTCTTAATTTACATTGTAGTACTGTTGCCTACACCGATGATAATAGTTTCAAACAGGAGTCTCTTCTTGAACGCTGGAAATCAAAACTGGGACCTACTTACTGGTTGTAAATTACATGTTCTGGTCCTGAATTACAGCTCAAATAATTTCTTATTATTTGGTGTGACAACTTCTCTTTAACATGCACAATGCCAGTTTCTCTCTCATAAAGCCACAGTTTCTCATTATTCCCGGGAATAGGAAAATATCAGTGCAGAACTTTGCTTGTGCATTTGCTAGGTACCCTTTTTCCTTGCTTTACATCTCCCCTGCTCCCACCCACTTTCCCTGAGCTTTTCTTCTCCAATATGAACCTGTCTGGCTTTCCTCACGAACCTTTTCCTCTTGTTACTTATCTGTCATTCCACCCAGCAGCTACTGCTCCGGTTGCTTCTGAGCTCTAAAGTAAGTCTTGATGAAATGTCACTCCTAGGACTGTTGCTCAACTCTTATGAGTCACAGACAAGATCTGTTGGTTACAGATGAAACTAAGTGGTAGGATAGACTGGTGTATTTTTTTTTTTCCCGGAGAAAAATTCCCATTAACTGACAAGCAGAGAGAGGAATGGCTTGTCAGATGGGATTGCAACACTTATGCTTATCAACTTCACTTTGAAAAAGAGACATTCTGTTCTAGGTTGTTTTATTTGCAAATGTTTTCCTGGCTGGGGTTCAAAATCTATGTGCCACTACTCAAGAAAAAAAAAAAACCTGAAGCAAAAGGACTTGAAAATTAAGTAACAACAAGAACTCTTTTGTTCAATCAATCAATCCAGTCCATCAGTCTTGTCCTTCTGCTATTTTTTGTCATTTGTTTTCCTTTCACAGGGAGTTTCTATACCTTTGTCAAATAGATGGGATTGTGTTTTTCTGAAGTGGAACGTTTCCCTGTCTCCTTTTTGCTTTATCTCTTGAGCTCTTAGAAAAGGGCTACTGAGGTTTGTGATCAGGACGGTGTGAGGGATTCATGGAAAAAATAATCTTAAGACAGGATCTGTTGTTTCTATATGAAATGCAGGTTCATCCCTTTTGCCCTTTTATACATGATATATGCAATAGCAGTATGGTTTCATCAAGACATTTGAAGGATGTGAGCTTGCAAATTCCAAAAAATGTGATATATCCATGATGGTGAACCTATAACATGTGTGTCACAGGTGGTACGCAGAGCCATTTGTGTGGGCACACGAGCCCCAGCCAAACTTACCTGCACTCCACATGCACCCACTTCCCAGCTGATTTTTGGCCCGTTAGAGGCTGTTTTTGCCTTCCTGGAGGCTTGAGGGAAGCCTGTGAAACCTCGGGAGGCAAAAAAATGGGCCTTCTGGAAATACTGGAAGTGCCGAAACGGGCCTGTTTTCCGCTTCCCAAGGTTCCAGAGGCTTTCCTCAAGCCTCTGGGAGGCTGAAAATGGCCTCCCCCGGGCTCCAGAGGCCCTCCAGAGGCTGAAAACGAGCACTTCTGGTATTTCCGGAAGGTCCATTTTTCGGCCTTCTGAGGCTTCAGAGGCTTCCCTCAAGACTCCGGGAGGGTGAAAACGGCCTCAAACAGGCCAAAAATCAGCTGGGAGGCATGCACACGTGCAGTGCAGGTAAAGAGGTGGGGCAGGGTGTTATGTGCACATGCGCAGAGGGGAGCGGGGCGCATTGTATTGTGGGTGCCAGCACGCGCACGCACACCACTTTCAGAACATTACAACAAAAAGGTTCTCCATCACTGGTCTATATATTTATATACAATATGCCATTTAGAATGGGAATAACTTTTTTTGAAAAAAAAAACATATTTTTTTATTAAAGTCAGTATTATTATGCAGCTCATGATGAACTATGCAAAATCAGATTTTCATTTTAAAGCATTCAGAAACACTTGCTGTATTTCAGAACACTTTTTCCCCATCTCAAATATCACAAAAGGTTTTAACCTTCAACCGCATTTATTTTTAATGGCATACATGAAAGAGAGTGACATTACACTTCAAAGCTGCCAAGATGATGCATTTGCAATCATAGTGTCATAGGGAGATCTATAAACAGCAGTGAGGAGACTTAAAGTGATTCTGCATTCCCCCCCATTTTTAAATCACAGTCCCACTTTCAGTAATAGCCAATCCTGGGAACATCCCATCATTGGGATACCATGGCAACTTTACACTACAATGCAAATGGAGGGTTAAATTCAGCATTTGCCAATCTTCCTTCAACAACAACAAATTCCCTAAATACTGAAATGAACATTATACTGCAATCAAAGCAAGATGCTGCATACAATTACTTGGAGATAAGTCTCACTGAAATCAATGGAGCAAGTTTCTGAATAAATATAAACATTATGCACTCTAAATATCTATGGAGATTCTCAGTCATCCAGGTCGTGGTTGTCCCAAAGGTGTTTTTTCAAAAGACAACTAGACTGTTTTTCCTTGAAGATGTTTCACTTCTCATTCCAGAAGCTTCTTCAGTTCTGACTGGATGGTGGAAGATGGAAGGATTTATATTTCTTGCAGTCATCTAGTCATTAGCACTCTTTTTGAGAATCATTCAGGCCACTTGGAGGTTGATTATGCAATCTAAGATCAAGTTGCAGACAAGCAATTACCTAAGTCATTTGAAGAAGCAAATCAAGTATATGCTTCAGCTTTTCCTACTCACACCAACAGAATGCTAGAATTTAGCCCAAGATACCGATTAAGAACTGAGCTCTGGTCGAATGTCCACCTGCAGACATTCCATCACATTTCAAGGGGAGACTTTTGGCAACACAGAGTTTTCCCAGAAAAAACCCAACAAGCTGGATTAAGAGACTGTGCAGTCCTAGGGTTGAAAATCAGAAAATATACCATCTGAAGAGATGTTGATACAAAAAAATATTAGATATAAAATATTAGAACTAAAAGGCAAGGAGGAATCAGAATACTACGCAGTTTGGAATAGATGGTATAAGTGGATAGAACATAGGAATAAGGATTAATGTACAGGAATGAATGTATTATTGATGACACAATACTGTTAACAATGTAAATAAAGATGTGTAATTTTTAAAATAAATAAATAATTAAATAAATGAGACTGTGCAGTCCCAAGTGGATGGGGGAGAGGGGAAAAGATTCAGGATAGCCACAGTCTAGAATCTCTCAGAATATATCTAGTTAAATTAGAAAGTTATAGATTTAGTTTGGCAAGAGGGGTAAGCTAATGAAGGATTGAATTTGATCGGATCTCACTGTGATGTCTCTAGGTTTGGACCTGATATGAACGCTGTACAATTACCTTCATTTTGAAGATTTTCCTTTGAAGGAAAACAATTGATGGAGTGTATTAAATCGGACAGATTTCTTGCCCTTGAAGATGCTGTTATATCAATGAAGCATGTATGTTGACAAAGGGGGAAAGGGACAAATAATTAGCAGGTGTTGTGACATCACAGCACAAACTCCACACCCTTTGAACTTGCATCGGGACATCTGACGCAAGTTGGTAAGGTTTCACAAAAGTTCTGTTTCTGCAGTTCTTTGGGGTATAAAAAGACTGAGAGAGGAGAAAATTGCAAAAGTGCTCAATAACAAGGAAGGGGTAAGTTTTGTCCATCACATCCCTCATTACAATTCTGCCAAGACTCTTCCTGGTATCGTCCCACTTTCTTTCCCTCTGTGTTTCAGGGTGACTGAGCGTAACTCTTCCACCCGGGGCAGGCAATTGAACTCATGAGAAGTATATTTCACAGACTAGGTAGAAATTAATTTTGTACTAATGGCACAATTCAGAAATTAACTTGCACTTTCATTTTAAATGTGTCATTGTTAATCAATTTTTAAAAATCAAGTTCGGGCATGGTTAACTTGAAAAGCTGAAACTGTTTTTTTGTTCTCTTTCAGAACTTTTGAGTCTCAAGCTCTCAAGAACTGTCACGAAGGCTAACTTCTCTGAGTCTTGAATTGGGCAATGCAGTAATATAGGGTTGGGGTAATCTTTTCTCACAGTAATACAGACCTAGCGGTACTACAACATTTCATTACTCAGGCTGTTCTTGAATGGGGAGATGCATCCATTCCTGAGATACGAATGGGAAAAATATGGGAAAAATATCACAAATTTGGTGCCACATAAAAATGTTCTTCAAATCAAGCATTTGTTGTCTCATTAGAAGAGTTTGTTTTATTTTACCTTTAATTTTATCCTCCCCAAAAGTTTGATTTTGTTCAACTCTTATGAGATTGATCTATTTTCCAAGGAAGGACTGAATATGTCTTTACATTATATATCGAAGAGGTTGCATTACAGATATTATTACATATGATTTCCCTCTGCCATAATTGCTTCTCATCGTTAATTATTTTCTCATGTAGTTTAGCTTAAGAGTATTGTCACTGTCTTTTGGCTACAAAGTCAATCAGGCAGAAAATTAGCAGAGTGCATCCATGAACACCAAGTAGCAGTCAGAAGACATGACGAAAACTCCCTAATTTTACTACATGTGGACAGACTTAACCATAGTCTGGAAGCATCCTAGACCAAGACAAGTCCAAAAATGCTGGAGAATTCCTAGAAGCCTGAAACTCAGAAAAACCAGCCATCAATAGACACATAGAGATACATAGCATCTACATACCATTCAAAAGAGATAATAAAAAGACAAAAAGGAAACAAAAAGATTGAAACACCTCCTCCCAACAATCAAACACTCAGATGAGCAGAGATGAACAAGATTAGCATTAAACCAAAGATCAAGAAGAGGAATTACCTACTCAGATAAATAAGCTAACAGTAAACAACAGCCTAATTAAGGAAACACCTAGACCACACCCACCAAGCCTGACAGGGCAAGCCACTAGTATATAAAAGCAGAGCAAACCCCATTCCCTTTAGCACTGATGATGTTACCTAGTTTGGTAATGAAACATCTGCAAGAAAAGAAACCACCAAGCTCTGAGAGACCAAGGACTTCACAGTTATGTGGTTTCTGTCCCATGGCAAACCTTGAACCCTGATTAAAAGGCATACAGATAATTATCATTTAGTTCCTGTCACTGCTATGATCATCCAATATATACAAGATGGTATAAATTAGCATAAATATAGTTAAACTTAAAATGTGAAAAGAAATTGATTTTACAGTTAAAATCGAGAAACTGCCTACTGCCTATCAAGGGACTGTGACACATTTTTCTTCTCTGATCCTACAGGCCCTTCCACAACATTTCGACATTTCTCTCTCTCAATCTTTGTTTTTGTCCCTTAGGATATGAAACAAAGAGTGGTTTGTCCACATCTTAGAAACCCTGGCAAGACTTCAGTACTAGAGTGTTGCACATCTTTACAAATATTTAATTTAGGAGGATGTGTGCTATCAATCAAGCACCCAGACCGTCCAAGATAAACTCTCTTTTACAGTTTCTCAAACAAATTCCTTTGGATAAGGCTTTGCACCTTGTCATTGTGAAAATTCTTCTGAAATTGGGACGTGTTCTTCTATTGAATAGATAATCTGCTGGCTTCAAGAAAGAATGGATTCTATCCACATAATGACTCAGAACCAGTTACATATTTAATCCATGATTTTATTCATATCAATTATCCTTTGTTTAATATTGGCTCTGCCACTTTCTAACCTTAATGAGAATTACTTGATCTAGAAATTATCTTACAAGGAAAGCGAGGCAGAGGGCTGCCTTCCAATTTTGAGACAGATTCTAGGAATTCCCTAAGTAATTTTATGGGAACAGGAATCTTTGAGAGTAATAATTATACACAATGTACTATTAACCCTTCATCTTCTCCTTAAACACTATGTATGTAACGACATAATGGCACGGTTTTAGGCAGGGGTGGGATTCAAATTTCTTAACAACTGGTTCTGTGGGTGTGGCCTAATTTGTGGGTGTGGCTTGGTGATCATGTGACTGGCTGGGCATGGCTTGTATGTAAATATTATATTTATGTAAATATTGAATTTTTTATATAAAAAAGAGCAACTTTTACCCAAAATCAGGCAGAGCAGGCAGGCAGATTGAGTTGTTCACAGAATCACAGATTCACTTAGAGATTTGTGTTTCTGCCATCTGCTACCTGAGCCTGCACTGAATAATAGAAGCTTCAGTCCTAGAAGGTTCAGCTCTGCTTTTAGATTAGCTAGAAAGCAAGAAATCCAATGATTTCCTGCTTTCTAGCTAATCTAAATCTCCTGGCACAGCAGAACAGCTGATGGTTGGAGGGGGGGGGGGAGGAAAAATAGCAACTTAGCAGGCAAGTTTGATGGCATGCATGCCAGGTAAGGAGTGAATGGGCAAGGCAGGGGCCGGACAGCTGACAAGCACTGCATGTGGGTGCACAGTGTTTCAAACTCCTCTTCCTTCCTGCTTTTTCAACCTCAGCTGTGCCACACAAAGCAGCAGAGGTTGAAAAATCAGGAAATAAAGAACAGCCAAGAGTCTGGGTGTGAGACTGGGCCAAACAGAGCAGACACCGGTTTGGTGTCTGCTGCTCTTCAGAGCTACCAGTTCTATAGAACCGGGCCAAACCAGTAGCCTCCCACTGCTGGTTTTAGGGTGAACATACTGGTACAATTTTGGGATGAAAAGCTCATTATGGCAGGACACACACAAATGATATGCACAGACCTGCATATACAATCCATGCCAAATAACAATAGTACATAGTACAGTGCTTCATTTTCTTTGGGTAGCATGTATTCAGTCTTTTGTATGAATCTGTGGAAGTAAATACCACCAAACTCATCAGAGCTTACAATGGATGACATAGGTTCAATTAGAGAAGCATGCCAAACTTTAAAGAAAGATTTTCCCTCTGCCAGAATACAGCCTTTCAACACGAGATAAGAAAGGCCAACAATTACATGTACTCTGTTTGAAAGTGTAAGCCAACCTCGGCGCTCAACTTAAACAAAAATACAGTACAGCATACCCATTAAATTACAAAAAATAGTATGGTTTCCATTGAATCTGGGTAACTGCTGGCATTTCTGAAATTACATAATTAGAAATGCCTGTCTGACTGAACCATCAGATCTCTTGGAATTACTCTGATGACAGCAATTTCTTTCTGTTTTGCAGGGATCACCCAGCAGGGAGTAGCCTGCAAGCAAGCTCTTTTATCTAAAGAGTATTTAAGAAGTATGCATCCTGAAGCAAAGAAGAACCTCAATAAGGGCAACCAGAAGTCTCTGGGAAAGGGGCTGGATTTTACCGAGGAGCTGCAGAGAGAAAGCCTGTTAGTGGGAAATGGCAGTGAAGGGGAAAGAAGTGATCACTGGGGAAACAGCATGAATGGGGAACAGGCTTTAAAACAACTAATAGTGTTAAGGGAATAGCAATGAAAACGGGGAAAACATCCATAAAGCACTCAGTGAGGGAAATAGCAGTGGGGAGAAAATGGCTGTGAGGGGGGAAATAACGGTCACTGGAGAAATAGTACCTGATGGGGAAAGAGCATTTAAAAAGAGGGAATAGCCACAAAGAATCTCTGGAGGCTAATGATGGAACACTATGAACATTGCAATGTTTAGGGATGAGGGCAAGTCTGGGATCTGCTCTCTCCAAGCCTTTTTCTTGGCTTCAGAGAGAGGTTTGGGCAAGCAGGAGAGAGGGATGCTGGTGCCCAAGCTTTGGTTGGAAGTCAAGAGTTCAACAGCAGCAGCAGAAGGCAAAAGGAAAAAGGGGACCGAACTGTGAGCCTGTAAATGTGACACTGAACTGTGAGCCTGAGAAGAAAGGAAAAAGGAGAAGAAAGCTGAAAGCTAGGTAGATAATTGGATGGGAGAGGAGGGAGAAGAAGGAGGACGGAAGCATCATTTGGTGGTGCTTTCTTACTTGTCAAGCTCTTGAGTTTATGGTGGTGGATAGAACCTCTAGCAGCTCACTGAAGGAAGAAAAGGGAAGGGGTTCCTATCAATATTGCTGACCGGTGTTTGGGGCCAGGTTAGCTCTGAAGCTGGGCATTTAAAGCGGTTCAGGTTTGAACACTGACATAGTCTAGGCATGTTTTTTCCCAGGCTTCCCAGCTCATCAGGAGCTGCTCCAGACCATACATTGGAAGGACCAAGCTGAGCTCCCAGAAGTCAAAGCAGCCTTTGACTAGATCCAGTTAACTCCCTTCTGTGTTCATTGATGGTAAATACACAACATTTCTCTTCCATGAATGATTTTGACCTTGTGACCCCCATACCATAGAGAAGGTGCAGATGTTTTTATTTTTTTATTTTATTTTATTTGGTTTGTCAATTGCTTACAAGATAATAGGTATAAGTAAAAAAAAAGTTATGAATACGTGGATACATATAAGAAAAATAAAAGAAACAATAGGACAGGGATGATAGGCACCTTGGTGCGCTTATGCACGCCCCCTACAGACCTCTTAGGAAAAGGATGAGGTCAACAGTAGAAAGTCTAAGATTAAAGTTTTTGGGGTTTGGGGAAGAAACCACAGAGTAAGGTAGAGTATTCCAGACATTGACCACTCTGTTGCTGAAGTCGTATTTCCTGCAATCAAGTTTAGTGCGATTACTGTTGAGTTTGTATCTATTGTTTGCTCTTGTATTTCTATGGTTGAAGCTGAAGTATTCATTGACAGGTAGGACATTGCAATGTATGATTTTATATGCTATACTTAGATTGGACCGAAGGCGGCGTAGTTCTAGTTTTCTAGGTCTAGAATTTCGAGTCTGCTGGCATAAGGTATTCTGCAGCAAGTAGAGGAGCGGAGAACTCTTCTTGTGAAATATTTCTGGACTTTCTCAACTGTGTTAATATCAGATACGTAATGTAGGTTCCAGACTGATGAGCTGTATTCGAGTATTGGTCTAGCAAATGTTTTGTATGCTCTAGTTAGTAGTGTAATATTACCAGAGAAAAAGCTACGTAAGATTAGGTTAACAACTCTTAATGCCTTTTTGGCTATGTAGTTGCAGTGGGCTCTAGCACTTAGATCATTTGAGATGAGTAGTCCAAGGTCCTTGACAAAGTTGGGATCATCAACAAAGTCTTGACTATTTAGCCTGTTTTTTATTTTCTGATTTTTTTTGCCAATATGTAAGACAGAGCATCTATTTGTTGAGATTTGAAGTTGCCATTTGATTGACCATTCTGATACGTAGTCAAGGTCTTTTTGGAGAGTAGTAGTATTGTCTGTGGTGTTGAATAGTTTTACATCATCAGCAAAGAGAACGCAGTTGCTCTTAATATGATCACAGAGGTCATTTATGTAGAGCATGAAGAGAGTTGGTCCTAGAACACTGCCTTGGGGGACACCACTATTGACAGGTACAGAATTTAATAGGACGCTCCCAATTTTGACCATTTGTTGTCTGTTTGACAGGAATGCTTCTATCCAGTTATGCAAGTGTCGGGAGATACCATAAGATTTTAGTTTTAGGAGTAGTTTTTCATGTACCACTGAATCAAAGGCTTTACAGAAGTCTATGTAGATAGCGTCTATTGCTTTGCCCTGATTGAGTTGTGTAGTCCATATGTTTGTGCAGTGTAAGAGTTGCAGACTGCAGGATAGTTTTTTTTTTCTGAAACCAAATTGTTTATTAGAGAGTAGGTTGTTTGTCTCTAAGTGAAGGAAAATGGATTGGTTAATAATTGATTCCATGACTTTACAGGTGACGCAGCATAAAGAGATTGGCCTGTAATTTTCAACTAGGCTGGGGTCTCCCTTTTTGAAGATGGGGATGACCGTGGCTTGTGACCATAGGTTAGGCAAGGAGCTGGTCCTGAAAGATTTTTCAAAGATTATACTTAGAGGTTCAACTATGGCAGTGGATAGCTTTTTAAGAAGTAGGCACATATTCCATCTGGTCCAATAGATAGATATGGTTTTGGATTGCGTAGTGCTTTTTCAACATTGTCTACTGTAAAATCGATATGTATTAGATCATTGTAGTTGTCTGTGGTTTGACTAGGAAATACTGGGCTTGATCGATTGCTGTTTATAAATACTGAGCCAAAGAATGTGTTAAAGAGGTTGGCTTTAATAGTGTCATTGTTGCAGTCTTTACCATTAGGTTCCTTCAGGGGTGGGATGGACCTTGAGTCGTTTAGTTTGTTGTTTACAAAATTGTAGAAGGCGTGGGTGGAATTTGTGCATAGAAGGTTTTCTTCTTGTTTAATATGATAATTGGAGCATTCAGTCTTTAACTGGTGGCATAAATTTTTGTATTGGCTTTTGAAGTTGGCAATGTGACCAGATTTGTTTTTCCGCCAAAGTGATCTCTTTTTGGATTGAAGCTTCCTTATTATTATGAGTAATCTGTTTTTTCTGGTTTTTCGAGTTGTTATTGGTACATATAGTTTGATGACTCTTTTGACTTCAAGTAAAAATATGTTGAAATGGTCTTCAACATTATTGCATCCAGTGAATAGAAATTGCTAATCAAGGGATGAGAGATCGTTGTCTATAAGATTATAGTTGCCTTTTTTGAAGCTATAATTGGGGATCACATCGTTGAATTGATTTTTGTGTGGACGTATGTTGAGACAAAAGTCAATCATACTGTGGTCACTGTTGGAAAAGGGTTTTTTAATTCGCATTCCATAAATTGAATTCAAACTATTGCAGAAGATGAGATCGAGGCAGTTGTTAAGTCCAGTATTGTTGGTTACTAGTTGTTCCAGTCCCAGGTTTGTTACAGCATTGTAGAAGATTTGATGTTTGGGTTCAGTTTTACATTCGTTTAGGGTCCAATTAATGTGAAATAGATTGAAGTCACCAAGAAAGATAAAAGCGTGTGGGCAGGATGTTGCCCATTTTAGTAGTGAATTTAGCTTGTTTACATGTTCAGTGTCATAATCAGGGGCTCTGTAACAAAATAAGAATTGAAATGTGATATTTAAGGACAGTTCACAGACGATGGTCTCAGGAAGAGCAAGCTCTTGGGTAACTTGGATGTTTTTTAGATGTAAGGACTTTTTATAGAAGATAGCAACACCACCTCCTCTACGGATTTCACGATCTGATCAGTAAATATGATAGTCTGTTACTGTGGTAATGGAGTCAGGGAGAGATGCATTGAGCCATGTTTCATAGACAAATATGATGTCGAATTTAGCCGTATTTAGTAAGAGGAGAAATTTAGCTATTTTATTCACAAGGCTTCTTGCATTGAATAGCTTGCATTTAAGGCCAGTTGTAGTTGGATTTGAGGTAGTTAGGGGCAGGCGTGCCTAGTTTTGAGTGATGGTGGGTTGGATGAGGTAGGGTTGGATGTGGAGTTGTGGTTGTGTGATTTACTTTTGATACAATCAGTGCGGTAGTCAATGTAGAGATCCTTCTGTCCATTGTCTAGATGTCTTTTGAATTCCTTGCGGAGTTCATGGGAGTGGAATCTTTGCAGTATGGATAAGTCTGGTCTTGAGCGAAGTTTTTTGTGGTTGGGATTGGTTTTTGCAATGGCATTTATTGTATGAATGAATATGCATTTGCTGGACTAATTTTTACAAACAACTCTACAAAATTTGGGGGCCATCGAGCCATCATTGTATTTGGTCTTAGGGCCATCTCTGGTTATTTCAATGATATCTTCAGGAGAGATGTTTGTTGTATTTGAGTTGCTTATGATATTACGAACTTTGGTGATGTCATCTGATTCGTGGTATCTTCAAGACCAAATAAGATGGCATTTGGACATTTCTGATCACGTTCAATGGTGTCTCTGATGAGTAAGGAGATATCATTTGTGGAATTATTTGATGGGATAGTAATTATTTGTGGTTGTGGTTTGGTGGTTATTTTTGGTTGTAGTTGTGATTGTAGTGAGGTAGTAGTTGTGGTAGTGGTTGTTGGGTTGGGATTTGATTTTTAGCTGATAGGTAGTTGCTTATCAGTGCTGTATTTTTTTTCCAAGAGAAATTAGGCTTTCTTATATAATTGTTTCAAAACGTGTTGCTAAGTGTTTTTCTATTGAGTGCATGAGTGATTCTATGCTATCAACTCTGTCAGGCAGAGTACTTGGTTTGTTTAGCTTAGGAAAACATGATGGACATAGACAAGGGAAAGTATCTGGTGCTTTTAGGAGATCAGCTAGGTCTTTGTTTTAAGTTTAAGCAAGCAAGGTGGGCTTGATTGTCACATAGATAACATTTGATGTTATTTTCGCTTTCGTTGATAGTTTTAAGATAACTGAAGCATGTACATGAGTCTGGGAGGTCATTGGTAGAGATATTATTTTTTGTTGTTGTTTGGTAGTGGAGTATTTGGAGTTTCTGGAATTTCTGGCTGGCATGGCCAATGACAATAGTACACTAAACAATTATAATAGCTAATTAATGTGATAGGTAGACAGTTACTTAATGAATGTTGGTAATAATAAATGTTAATCGATAAGTTAGAGAACAAATCAAAAGTAAGGTTACTTATTACTAAAAATCAATCAATCAACTTATTACTAAGAATCAATCAATCAATAGACTAGATAACCAATGATACAGTATTAAATATCTATCCGTTCAATGAATCAGTAAATTAGTGGTCATTTAACAATTAATTATTATACTATTATATGATAAATCAATTATTATAGACAAAGCATTATCTATAAATATTTGGTCTTGAGGTACTGAAAATAGTGGAGGTAGTATCGTATTGGAGGTTTGTGGTGTAAAGTTCCTTTGTTTTTCCTTAAAGCCACATTTTTGGGTTTTTTGTTTGTTTTGTTTTTGTTTTAAAGAGGAAGCGTTGCTGTTTGATAGATTTGAATGGAGAAGATTTGAATGAGATTTGAATGGAGAAGATTTGAATGAGCTCACCAATCATCCAAACTTTGGAGTTTGGAAAGGTTGAGATTTGGGTGGGGGTTTAGTGGAGGTTGTCCAATCAGCTGAGTGGGAATTTAAATTCAGGCTGACTAATCAACTGGGTTTTTTAAATGGAGCTGGGTGATTTATATGGAGACTATCAATTCTCCATGAATCTCCTTTGTTCTCTCCAATTGGTGGCCGTTTAGAATGATTTTTGGTGATTTGATTTAAATGGAGACTGTAGACATCATTCCAGTTCTTCCATCACAATCAATCTCAGTTTCAAAAGGCAGTTTTCCTGAATAAAAACCTTCTTCACACCTCTTCTTCTCATCTAGTCCCCCTTTTTTCTCTTTTTCTCTTTTTTTCTCCTTTAATCACTCTTTTCTCAACTTCCAGAGTTAGAGGGTAAAAACATAAATGAAGCCGCTGCCGCTTAATCTCCACACTCACCCCTTCCGCTCTGGAGTCTTCGCTTTTTAAGTTGTTTCTGACTCGGGTCCACAGTAAATCTTCGAGCCGTTTACCCTCTCCTTCCCCCCACTGAAAAATGAAAAAAGGGGGATCCTCCCAGATGCCCCCCACAGTGGCTGATAAGGAAAAAAAACCCCACCCCAACATTTGCTTCCCTCCCCCCCAAAAAAGTATGAGATATTTGAAAAAGTTGGACAGTCTAAACTTTAATGTGTAGTTTCCTTAAGGCCTCTTGGTAGTTCAGCCACAGTCCTATTGTGTAGTTTTTTTTCTATTTGACCTTGCACAATGTACTAATTTGGGATAACCACTGATATGTCTCCTAGTTCTAGGGAATCATACAATCTCTATTACCCATATAAAGTCCAATTTTGTTTTGCTGCTCTCAGGATGAATGTCAGCTCTTGAGGTAAACCAGATTGTTCTTGATGCTCATTTTATTTATCTTGCAAATCTAAATGTGCTTCCCCTCCCTCCCCCCTTCCTAAAGGCAAGCCGGGAGGATACAGTCAGAGATGCTCTTTTCAAATTTCATTTCCTGCTCTGGACTCACAGTCCTAATGTTTGATACAGAAATCCTAGCTAATTAATCTCATAAGTTTAACCAACTTTACCAATTGACCAAATCAAACCAAATAAAAACTGATTTGAAAACCATGCACTCGAAGAAAGAGTCATTCAATATCAGAGTACTAGCTCTATACCCATGCTTCGCTATGAAACTATGTGATTGGGCTTAGTTTGGGGGGAAGAAAATGAGGAGAAAAATTGTGCCTCTGCCTACTAGCATCCATCGGTATTCATCTGGCTAGCGTCCTGTCAGTATGTGAGAGAGTTGAGGGCTGTTTGGAAATTGAAACATGGAAACTGAAACAGTATTTGCTGTGTGAGCAAGAAGGAGACAGCAAGGAGCCTGGGCGTGGCTTAGCTCAACTGTTATGTACTAAAGCTGGTTGCTGCTGTGAAACTAAAACTGAAACTGAAACTCCTCTGCTTCTGTTTTGCATTTGGAACAGATTTCTTTTCTGGTGAAGAGGGGGAGTAGAACTCCTTAGCATCAGAGTGTATTAATAATAATATACAAAATATTAATGCTCTGAGTTAGTTAGCACTTAGAAGCCAAGAGGAACATATATATATCAAAATACAATATTGAAGATGGTTACTTTGAAGTACTTTCTCCTCTGAATTAGAGAAAACAGGACTTTTATCTGCTAGTGCCACCCATCCACGGTTCATTTCAAATAATTACAAACTATTGTAAAAAAAAAATCTGCTACTACTTGATCTTTATTGGTAGCTTTTTAACTGGTTTTTAAGTCAAGCAAAATTACAAATTAATCCGTTAAAATGTAAATTTAACAGGAATCCTTTCTGGCAGCAGAGGTACTGTAAGAAACACAGAGAGACATCATCAAAAGAAACACAACCACCCCTTTAATTAAGTACAATGCCCCAGGTTAAAGGAGCTATGATGCTAGTCACATGCCTCTTTGTAATGGAGCTGAGCTATACATTCTCATCTACAGATTTAATTCAAATTTTGTGGCTTAAGATATCTTATTTCACACAATGAAATGTCCGTGAGCAAAAAAAAAATGTATCTGTACCATATAGGTGGCTGACTGGCATCTAGAATTGAAAGGAACCGACTTTCAGCAAAAGACCTTGACTGGGATCTTAAAGCATCACATATTTAGGAGTCAGTACAGTTAGTACAGAATAAACTCCAATGAAGCTTCCTTTCCTGCCTGGGATTACATACGGACCATCTTGACCTTGTCCCTTTTAGAGTGTTGCTATGCCAGGGGGATGTTTTGTGGAAAGATAAAAATGTCTTAAATCCTGGTGATTGCACCCATACCCTTTTCTTGCTAGTATTACAAAAATGATTGGCTATAGCCTTCTTCCATATCGTTTTTTAAAAAAATGAAAATTGGTTGATTTTCAAAATCAGGAAAGATCTTTTTTATTTTCTTTGAAAAAGTGTGTCAGTGTTTTGAGCTAGCTGAAGGCTTAAAATACTTAACCGTTAAAAGTTTGGCAAGTAAAAATCTGGTTTTGTACCTCTGTATATTCAACCACATCAGTACCACTAAGTCAGGATTTCTTTCTGACAGAGTCTTCATTTTTAACTCTTACATTGTGAGGAGATGAAACAAAGTTTTCTTGCTATTGAATGTAGGCTTCCCGACTGAATTTGGTGAATGCAGTTTGCCAATGGGAATGTTGTTCAGTTTGGTTTTTATAAGAATTTACCAATATCTGTATGTTTTTTCACACATAAAATAGAAATAATTTATGACTATTTAAGCCAAATGTTGAAGAAAATACAGCTGCAATGTTTGTGCCTAATACTGGATTCTACAATAAGTTTCACCATTTCAGATGCAAGAGAAATCTGCCTGGTTTGTGTTTTAATGTGAAGTCTCCAAATCCGTGAATTAACACACAAAGCAAGATAAGGAATTTTATTTTATTTTTTTAAAACAAGTTTCTTCTTCCAATGTGCTTTTGTTTTACAATCAAAATACACTAAATGCATGTGTTCATGAAAATACAAAACTATACGGTATTACACAAAACAACTTACAATTGTTGTATATATTAGATGAATGACTGAGTCCATCTCGTGCTCTCTGTCAAGCAGAAATTGGTGTAAGTCTAGGTGGCTGGTACAGACGATGAAGATGTCATATGCATCATGGGATCATTATGCTAATGACATAAATTATGAATTTGTATCACTTGCATCATGATGCAAATGACATGTACTACCTAATTAATGTCATTTGTGCAATCATGTCAGGATGAATGGAAAGTTAGTTGCTACACCCCCCCCTCCTCCAAGAGGAGGGGCATATATGGAAGTGAAATGAATTCCTTGAAGAATCTAACCATTTCGTTCCCATGGTTTTCTTATACAGACAGTGAAAGCCAACTACCTTCAGGTTTATTGTTAAGGCTGACAGTCACAGAGAATTTCTTCTTATTTAATCAAAACATGAAAAGAACACTCTAATATACAAACCCAGATACTGATTAAATGATTAAAATTTGATTAGAAGACTGGAGGAAAGAAATAGTCGCTCAGAATAATTGAGAGCTAGCCAGCAATTATTAGGGTTTGTCGCACAGCCAGCCAGATGTTCCAACTGGATTTGGCATTTTCATCCACTATTGTTGCTCATCGCACAGTCGGCCAAATGTATGATTATTATTATGATTCATCGCACAGTCATCCAGATATTCAAACAGGGTTTGGCATTTTTGTCTACCTATCAAGTCTTTTCCAAGGAATAGGCAGATCTGGATGTTTGATGGTGTTACAGAGATCACTGCAGGATGGAAGCTATTCCTTTTGCAATTGACTGGTGGTGAATTTATCAATGCCAATTGAGTTCAAGATGGGTTCCAGTTGTTTTGGGATTGCACCCAAAACAGACCCCTATTACTTTTGATTGGTCACACAACCAGGTTAGACTGGATTTGGTATTTTTATCCACATATAGAGTCCTTCCCAAGGGCCTGACATAGACAGATGTGGATGTTGTTATGGTGGATGGTGTTAAAGATATCATTACAGAATGTAAGCTGTTCCAAGTAAAGTGGTTTTTTTTAATTGACTGATTATTATTTTTTTGTCAATGCTGATGGTGTTCAAGTGGGGCTTCAGATGTTTTAGGATTGATCTTCTCTGATTCTTTGTCTCATTAGTTTGGATGGGGAATGAGGAGAGAGAAAACTTCACTTCTTGCTTACCTGCTTTTATGGAGAACATGCTTTTATGAAAACACAGAATTTCTTTAAAGTATGAATTAGTAACATTATATGAGACTAGAATCCTTTATGGAAGCTATTCTTCCATTTGTTTTAGTTGTTTTTATATATATGCTGTTCTCTTCCTTGGTATGTATTGATATTAAATTTAATTTTATAGTAGAATACTAAATAATGACTGAAAAGAACCCACAAATATTTTATTGATATTCTATGGAGTGGGATCCCTAATCTGCCCTATTCTGAGATCCTGAATAAAATAAGGTCAAGGCCTTACCTTTTCTACATTTTGCAATAATTGGTCTACAATAAAGTTACTCAGAATAATCCAGTGTTATATAAACCTTAGAAGAAACAAACAGAAAAAAATAATACTGAAATATTATGGAGAGAATAATGCTTTCCAGTAAGATTAAGAAGACAATTAGCAATAGCAATAGCACTTAGACCAAGGGTCTTCAAACTTGGCAAGTTTAAGACTTGTGAACTTCAACTCCTGGAATTCCTGAATGACTGGAGAGAGAATTCTGGGAGTTGAAGTCCACAAGTCTTAAAGCTGTCAAGTTTGAAGACCCCTGACTTAGACTTATATACTGTTTCACAGTGCTTTACAGTCCTCTCTAAACAGTCTACAGAGTCAGCATATTGCCCCCAACAATCTGGCTCCTCATTTTATTGACTTCAGAAGGATGGAAACCTGACTTCTGGTTTGAAGGGCTTCGGCGACAGACAGAAATCCGCGATCGTGCGCGGTTTCTGTCTGGGGTCGCCGCTGGAGTGCCCTGAGCTGGCTGGTTTCAGGGCTAAGCCACCCCGTAGAGGTGGTGAAGAGAGGGAAGACCACCAGCAGGGTTGAGCAGAGCCGCATCTCTCCTCCTTAGCTGGCCATTACTCCCTTTCCCGAAGGCGGTTGCAGCGGTGGTCAGAAATGGCCACCACAAAGGAGAACTTGACCAGAAAAGAATGTGCAGGAGGGAGATAAGAAGTGAAAGTTTTGGCTGACTGGGTTAAAATGTAAAAGCAACAACTAAGGTACCCTGGAATTTAAACTTACAAAAAATAACATCGCTCCCAAAGAAGAGTCGGAAGCAGCGAAGGAAAGTGAAAAGGGAAAGGTTTGGCTTTTTTTTTCTTCTCTCTCCCTCCTTATACTGACAACTAAGAGACTTAAATAAGAAATCGGAAAAATCCGCTTTGACATCAATAGGCAATTTGGCTGAAAATAAAACAAAATGCCAAAGGGATAATAAAGATTTCTGGACATTAAAAATTTTCTTTTTCATAAGCAGGGAGAGAAAAAGAATAAGGGCAGGATCTGGAAGAGGAAGGAGACTGCCTGGAATTAAAAAGAATTTAAAGTAAAACTTCAACAAGACTTCTAAAAGATAAATTTTAACTGAAACTTTGCAACTAAATAGTAACCCCAGGAAGAGAAAGTGAAAAAAGAGCAAAAAAGAAACAGCTTGCGTGTATTTGGATTATTTGGTGATCTTTGGATTCTTGGCTATTACATTTGAATGACTAATATCAATCGGGTGGTTGTTTAAAAATTTATACAATGGCGCCACTTCTGGATGAATTGAAAATGGAACTTAAAAAGTACAAAGAAGATGCACAAGAAGGGAAGGGTTCTTTTGGCTTCGTTTTTCAATTCTTAGAAATGGAGATTTGGAACTATGAGAAACAACAAGAAAAGACTGCAAAACAAAAAGACTGGGACAAAGAAGAAGCCATCTTTAACGAACAAGCAACTTTATGTGGGGAAGAAAAAGGAAAGGGGGGAAAGAGAATGGAGAATTTAAGACTTAAAAAAACAACCAAAGAAAAGAAAAATAATTCAGAAAAATAAGTATAATACTGGAAAGCAACAGAAAAGGGAATACAGAAGAGAGAAACAGAGGTAGAGAGACAAGGGGGTAAAAGGGGAGAGAGAAGAAGAGAGGGAAGAAGGAAAGGAAAAGAAGTTACAAAGGACTGGAGCAAGATATAGAGAAACAGGACCTATTTAGAGATAATGGGTGAAAATCTAACTGAAAAAGGGATTCTGTAAAGGTACATAAGATTGTATTGTTATATTAGTAATAGAAATAACTTTAGAAAATTGGAAACAACGTATAATTAAAATGAGGGATAAAATAGTTAGTGTAATTTAGTGAAATGTTTGTGAATAAAATAAGTGAAATAAAATAAATGAGAAAATTGAATTAAGAAGGAATGGGAACATTTTAATTAGTTAATGTTTTATAAAATATAAGTGAAAGGGGGGAATAACTATGGAAAGCTTATAATTGTTCCCATAGAAGTATGATATTTAATTGAAAAGTAATGTTAAAGATGTTAAGACTTTAATGAATATTAATATTAATGATAGAATTGAATTGGAATGGAATGTTGTTTTAATTATATTATACATTTATAATTTTTTCTTTTCTTTTAAGAATACAGTATGTATTTTAAGAATGTACCAAGCAGAATCCAAATGGAAGTTATGTATTATATTGAATGTTACAACTTTAGGGAAAAGATATAAAGGTGCCATACTCCAGTCAGTAACTACAGGAGAAATTTTGTTTAATGAGAAAAGATAATAGATAATTGAAACAGGACAGACAAAAAATATAAATACAATGGTTTGAATTGAGATGAGATAAATAAAATTGAGAAAATTAAAAGAGGGGAGAAGCTATGCAGAAAATGTAAAATAGTAATAAGATATGGAATAGAATATAAAAATGAGCATGAACCTGAATTTGTGTCTGTACGAAGAAATGTAACCCGGGATTACTCTACTTTCAAAAAAGATGTTTTATTTGTATTTTTTTTCTCTTTGTGAAAACTCAAATAAAATTTACAAAAAAAAAAAAAGAAGGATGGAAACCTGAGTCATCCTTGAGCCGGTGAGGATTGAACTTCAAAGGCTAGGCTTCCAGGTTTAGATGACTGACATAGCAATGTTAGCTAATGATTTTGCACAATGTGTCTGTTTTGACACATCTAGGCCAGTATGCCACAAGCAGAACCAAAGACCAATTTTATCTCGTCCATATAAATGCTGTTCTCTGAAAACTAGGACCTCTCATTTTTATATTACCTTGTAGGCCAAGCTATTTTTGCTCACACACTATACTCCAACAATGTATGATATTTGGCTTTGAACACATTGATTAAGCATAATATTCACAGGTGTACATGAAAAATGAATAGGTATGAACATGAATAAGCATGACTAATTTGTTCATTTCTTGATCATCTACAGGTTTTAAGCACAAGGGTTTAAATAATATAAAATTAATTCCAAGAATGAGATATTAGAGGACATAGTAAGATTAGAGACTTGGCTGTTGATAGAGAATACTTTCTGTTGAATATATTCCAACAATATATATTCCAGTTTGGTTTCACAGAAGACAAAATGAAATCAGTTTTATAAGCTCACAAGATCTTACTCAACATGAACATTAAGAATATATAAAGAATGTATATACTCATCATTTAAAATAAAATATCTTTGGGATAATTTGAAATCTAATATTAAATACAATGTGTTGTCTTGAAAGCAGTTATGGTATAAATTTTCTTTTAAATCTACCTTAGCAAGTCTTGTAATTGACCATATAGTAAAAATAATTCACACATGATATTACACTAGTTATTAATGGCAATATATTAATTCAAATAATTTAAGAATGATCTGGAATGATCTATTACAGAAGTTTATATAGCAGACACAGAATATTTCTTCAAATGAAAATAATATACCCACTTTGAAATAGAGGGAATTCAAAACTGAAAACAAACTGCTTGCAACATTAAAATCTCTGCAAATAACTGTGTACTGCAAATAACTGGGTCATTTATTTTTCTCACTAAGAAATTACTTTATAACAATGTCAGGGCCTTTTGCTACTTTTTTTTAAATACTTCTAGCATGTACTCTGATTGGAAAAAGAGAAAGAAGTTTGGAGATGATAAAAATGAGACCACATATAGGTTTGCCCAAGGTACTAGAATCCTAATTTAAACTGGATTTCTTGACTTCCAAGCAATTTTCCATATGAATGATGATGTTTTTCATCTCGGAAGTTTTTGATTAAAGGTAAAAAAAGAAAGGAATGGAATGGAAAAAGTGGAGATTTACTCTTGCAAAAACATATGCTTTTGCTTCTGGCAGTTATTTCAAATAATACATAATTTTAAGTAACTGTTGTTATTTGAACTGCACCGGTTGCCAGTTTATTTATGAGTCCCCTTCAAGATGTTGGTCATTATCTTTAAAATCCTTTATGGCATGTGTCCAGGGTATCTGAGGAGCTGCCTCATCCCAATGACATTTGGCCTGCCCCACTTACTACAGTGGAAGAGGCCTACCTCAGATCCCACCTCTCAAAGAATTTTGACTGATTGGTGCTGTGGCCCTTGCCCTCTGGAGTATTCTACTGTTCAAGATGAGATAAATCAGAATAGAGCTGGAAGGGACTTTGGAGGCCTCCTATTTCAACCCCCTGCTATACCATTTTAGACAAACGTTTCTTCTTAAAAACCTCCAATGATAAAGCACCTACAACATCTGAAGGCAAAGCTATTCCACTGGTTAATTGTTCTCACCGTGAGGAAGTCTTTCCTTAGTTCCAAGTTGCTTCTCTCCTTGATTTGTTTCCATCCATTGTTTCTTGTCCTGCCTTCTGGTGCTCTGGTAAATAAGTTGACCTCCTCCTCTTTGTGTCATCCTCTCAAATACTGGACTACTGTCATCCCTACCCGCAACCCCCTGACCTTCTAGAAGTGCCTTAAAACCTGACTCTGCTGACTGGCTTGTGACTGCAATAGGGGCCCTTTATGCTGAGGTGGCTGATAGAGTAGAGAGAAGATTCCCATTCCATGCTGCCTGCCCCCTTCATTTTTAGCTTTTTATTCACTTAATTTTAATCACTTATCTTTTTTACCCTTTTATCATTTTGTAAGCAGCCCAGAGTCCTGCAACAGTGAGATGGGTAGCATGTAAATTTAATTAATAAATAAAAATAGTAAAATATTTTGGGTCTTGAAGGAGTTGACATTTACCAAAAATTGAACCTACTCCTGTTATGGAGAGCTATTGCATGTTCTTGGCTGTAAGTTCTTTTTTTGTTCTAGATCAGACCTGAGTCCAAGCTGATATTAATGAACAGCCAGTTCCTCCTTCTATTATTGTCTCCTCCTAAATGAGCAACACAAAACTGTCCATCACCTGGGAAGCTGGAAAGACATAAACAAGTTCTTCCAATAGAAACAGTTTTGTAATATCTATTACTATTAGATCAAATGGCCTTTTCTAGACAGGCCCTAAAGAACTGTTTAAGACACCTAACATTTTTCTCCCTTGTAAGAACTAAATTTGGTCAAAAATAGCCCAAGACCATTTGGGATTCTATTGAAAGTTGCATTTCCTAAGGAAAATTGAAAATGAGCAATATAACTTTGGTGAAAACACAAGATGGCTTTCCAATGAAGAATATACAGACAGTATTTCTAGGCTACATGTTGTTATACACTGCTCAAAAAAACAATACAATGTAACTCCAAGTCAATCACACTTCTGTGAAATCAAACTATCCACTTAGGGAGCAACACTGATGGACAATCAATTTCACATGCTGTTGTGCAAATGGAATAGACAACAGGTGGAAAGCATAGGCAGTTAGCAAGACATCCCCAATAAAGGAGTGGTTCTGCAGGTGGTGACCACAGACCACTTCTCAGTTCCTATGCTTTCTGGCTGATGGTTTGGTCATGTTTGAATGCTGGCGGTGCTTTCACTCTAATGGTAGCATGAGACGGAGTCTACAACCCACACAAGTGGCTCAGGTAGTGCAGCTCATCCAGAATGGCACATCGATGCAAATTGTAGCAAGAAGGTTTGCTGTGTCTGTCAGCATAGTGTCCAGAGCATGAAAGCGCTACCAGGAGACAGGCCATCAGGAGACATGGAGGAGGCCGTAGGAGGGCAACAACCCAGCATCAGGACCACTACCTCTGCCTTTGTGCAAGGAGGGACAGGAGCCCTGCAAAATGACCTCCAGCGGGCCACAAATGTGCATGTGGCTGCTCAAACGGTCAGAAACAGACTCCATGAGGGTGATATGAGGGCCCAACGTCCACAGGTGGGGGTTGTGCTTACAGCCCAAACCGTGCAGGATGTTTGGCATTTGCCAGAGAACACCAAGATTGGCAAATTCACCACTGGCGCCCTGTGCTCTTCACAGATGAAAGCAGGTTCATACTGAGCACATGTAATAGGCATGACAGGGTCTGGAGACGCTGTGGAGGACATTCTGCTGCCTGCAACATCCTCCAGCATGACCGGTTTGGCAGTGGGTCAGTAATGGTGTGGGGTGGCATTTTTTTAGGGGGCCGCACAGCCCTCCATGCGCTCGCTAGAGGTAGCCTGACTGCCATTAGGTACCGAGATGAGATCCTCAGACCCCTTGTGACATCATATGCTGGTGCGGTTGGCCCTGGATTCCTCCTAATGCAAGACAATGCTAGACCTCATGTGGCTGGAGTGTGTCAGCAGTTCCTGCAAGACGAAGGCATTGATGCTATGGACTGGCCCGCCCTTTCCCCAGACCTGAATCCAATTGAGCACATCTGGGACATCATGTCTCGCTCCATCCACCAACACCACGTTGCACCAAACTGTCTAGGAGTTGGGGAATGCTTTAGTCCAGGTGTGGGAGGAGATCCCTCAGGAGACCATCCGCCACCTCATCAGGAGCATGCCCAGGCATTGTAGGGAGGTCATACAGGCACTTGGAGGCCACACACACTATTGAGCCTCATTTTGACTTGTTTTAAGGACATTACATCAAAGTTGGATCAGCCTGTAGTGTTTTTTTCCACTTTAATTTTGAGTATAACTCCAAATCCTGACCTCCATGGGTTGCTAAATTTGATTTTCATTGATAATTTTTGTGTGATTTTGTTGTCAGCACATTCAACTATGTAATGAACAAAGTATTTAATAAGAATATTTCATTCATTCAGATCTAGGATGCCTTATTTTTTGTGTTCCCTTTTTTTTTTGAGCAGTGTATATAGACAGTGGAATGAATCTTGTCTGTTGAGGAAAAATCTCCCGTAAATTCAATTGGACCTCCTTCTAGGTTAATGGGTGAAGATTTCAGTGTTAACATTCTTAGAAAAAAAATTCATTCCTCTGGGTCTTCTAATAATAGCTAAGCAAATGGAAGAGAATGGGCACAGGCTTCAGTGCTATTTCTCTTGCCCCTCATCTTATAAAATGTGTGTCACATAAATCCCCTGTGATAATCTAAGAAATATTGCTGGAAAATAAAGATGGTTGTATCAATGTCATATACATTTGTTCCGATGTCCATTCTATACTCTTTCCCTTCTGAATAGCTTCACTGACTGTCAGTTTGGTGTAAAAGTTCTGGTATCAGGCTAGAAACTGGGAGATCATGAGTTCTAGTTCTGCCTTATCCACATAGTCAGATGGGTTATCTTGGTCCAGTCATTCTCTTTCAGCTCTCAGCAGGAGATAATGGCAAACCTGAAAATCCTTGCCAAGAAAACTGCAGGGACTTGTCCAGACAATCTCTGAGAATCGGACAGAACTGAATAAAATAAACATAGTTCTCATTAGATTTATATCTTGCTTTTATCTTGTACAACTGAGATGTATATATTTCCTTGTGCCTTCTATTTTCCCCATAACAACAATCCTGGTATGTTTTATAAACTGATATTACCTATGACAAAGTGCTTTTTATGTTTATTACAATCATTCTGACTATTGTTGTCAGTTCCTTTAAGCATCCTTTTCAGATGAAAAGTAGAGCACATATCAAATATATATGGTTATAATAATAATGCTTATGTTTGACCCATACATTGCTCTGGGAGATGCCAATCAAATTGTGTGAAAAGCAGTTGAAACAAAATCCTGAAACACCCTCATCAGCTAATATTACTAAATAAAAAGCACATATCAGTAGGATTTCTTCCATTCATTAAAGTTGATCCAATATTTTGTAACAATTCCCTTAGATGTTTTTGTTTACTGTGTTATCAGAGCAAGACCAAACAATTAGTGGCTTTGGATAACCTAATGTTTATGTTTGATAAAGCAGGACCAATCAATTATCTTCAAAAGATGCTGCCACTTTTTTGCTAAGAATAATGGAATAAATAAAATCTGTTCTATTTCATTGTGCCTTTGAGGCCTGACTTTTGTAATTGTTTCTTCACCTCTGCCTTCTTTTTGAGGGGTAGAGATTAAAATTTGAAGGCAAAAAATGATTGAGCTGCACTGTTTATGAAACTTATTTGAACTTATTTTATTGTATGAGGTAGCAGAGATTTCTATTAATGCTTGTCTAAATGAACAAGTGCGCACCAAAGTCATTTGATGATTCTGCCTCTCATAATGCTCCCTGGATCAAGCACAACCACAAGATGAGTGACATATAAATTTAATATATAATAAACTAATAGTAATCAGCACCATCAGAGAGAATATCCAGAAGGAAAAAACAACAACCACCCAAATGAACATGAACAAGAGAGGCATACTTGGCTTAGCAATAGTACTTGTGAGAAGAATCTGAGTGTCATGGTAGACCACAGATTAAGCATGTATCAGCAATCTTCCACAGCTGCCAAAACGGCTAGAGAAATTTTGGATTGCATCAACAAAGGCAGAACATCAAAATCATGGGAAGTGATAGCATGCTTATCAAGACCAGAATACTGGGTCCAGTTCTGGTGGCCACAATACAAAAAGGATGCTGAAGATCTGGAACGAATGCAGAGAAGAGCCACAAAGATGGCAAAGCGGCTGTGGTATGTTTAGCCCAAAGACGAGAGGGCTAAGGAAAGACATTGGATGGTTTTCTAATACATGAAGTGATGTCAAGGGGGGAAGGATGGTGTGGAATTATACTCCAGAGAACCTAAAGGTAACATAAGAAACAATGGGTAGAAGTTTTACAGTGAGAGATCCAATCTTGAAAAAAGGAAGAATTTGCTGACTGTGAGAACTATTGAGAAGTAGAAGAGCATGTCTCCTGAAGTCATGGATGGTCCATCTCTCAATGCTTTCAAGGTAAAATTGGGCAGCCATTTGTCTGGGATGGTCTGGGGAATTCCTGCACTAGGCAGGAGACTGGAGTAGAGGAACTCTAACTCCCTTCCAATCTATGATTTTATCATCCCATGAATGCCTAACAGAGGGTCTCTCCCACTTGCATTTAACCTGAGCACATACTCCATATATATCTATAAGTTTGCAGCATTTTTTTGGGTTGTATCCTCAAAATATATATGTGTGTGTGTGTGTGTGTGTGGTGTGTGTGTATGTATGGCATTCGGCTTTGTTCGGGTATTTTCCCACGTCATTGTAGCTGTGCTTTTAAAGTTGTAGCAATGTTTCGGCAGAATCTCATCTGCCATCATCAGGCTTCTGTATAGTGGTGCCTGATGATGGCGGATGAGATTCTGCCGAAGCGTTGCTACAACTTTAAAAGCACAGCTACAATGACGTGGGAAAATACCCGAACAAAGCCGAATGCCATACATGTAAGTACCCGCGAAAACTTAAGAAAACAAACACACACACACACACACACACACACACACACACACACATATATACACATACATACATACGTACATACATACATACATACATACATACATACATACGTTATTCAGCTTTGTTCGGGTATTTTCCTATGTCATTATAGTCGGAGCGAGGATGGACGGAGTCCGTGAAGTGGGGCTTGCCTGCCCTTGCTGGCTGCCTCTGCTTCCTTAGGAATGGGGAAGGGGGCTCATCTGGACCAAGGGTGAGCCTCCCCCTCAGTTTCCCCTGAAGGATCTTCCGTCGCTTTTGCCTTCTCCCTATGTCTTCCCTCTGTTAAAATACCCCCCCACACACACACTTATTTTCGGGCAGATAGATTTCGTGTCTGAGCATTCTCATATGACGCTGGGTCCTTTCCCCCCAAAAAAAAAAACAGTTAAATAAAGAAAAAACAATACATCCTCATGCAAGAACTTTTCTGCTTCCGATTACCCCCATGCTTACAAGTTGCAAAGGAAACACAGAAGCAGGGAAGCGGCTGCCCAGATCCGGAGCTCCACACCATTTTTGTTTCAGAGGGGAATCTCACTCGAGTATAAGCCGAGGGGTTTTTTTTCAGCACAAAAATGTGCTGAAAAACTCGGCTTATACTTGAGTATATATGGTATGTATACTGACCAAGTTACATAGATCCAGTTAGTAGATATATGCAGTGCTGTAGATCTGACAGCCCGAAAATCTGACCAAGGTCACGTTTCTTTACCTTGCTTCAGAGCCTGTGTCTCTAATACAGGTTGTCTGGAAAATGCAGTGTGTACATTGTTTTGATGTATTGTGAACCGCTCAGAATCATTTGGAGTTGGGTGGCATACATAGACTAGACTAGACAAAGAATCTACACCATACAGTTTTTATACCATAGACAGTGAGGGTTTAACTGACTGATCATTCCATACAAAAATCTCTCAGCACAGAGAAATCTAAATCTTAAGGGAAAACATTCTACCATCGTTGTCACATATGGAAAAATCTTATTGGCTGTGTGGTACCAAGAATCATCTAAATTCCTCCATCAGCCTGAAAATAGAGGCAGCTGTATCATCAGAAAGAAACAGGGGAACCTATTGTCTGATTAAAATCAGTCTAGAATGCTCTCTGAGAGCTGCCCACCAATTAGCATCTGCCATTCTTAAACTACAGTTCTACATGGAGAACTGTCATCCAATCACTCATTGATTAGCTACTAACTGCTGGATCCTCTCCTCAGCTTTCCTTTAAACTAGGGTGGCTCTTTGCTACCATTTATCCTCAGTATGTTAGTAAAGGTCTTTTTGACTTTGAGACTCCTTATTATGGCATGGTGGTAACTGAGTCTACAAACATCTCAAGCTTCCAGGAGAAAAGTGCTAAAAGGCAGAGAATCCTGTGCATTTCTTCCAATGGCATCATCATAAGAAAAGGGATTTACTTTTTAAAATAAAAATAGCAACGATTACAAGGAAATTCTATGAAATAGTAAGCACTACTCTCAATCTTTGATCAGATCTGCATCTCAGTGGGAAGTACCTTAGAGCAGTTTCTCAACCTTGAAAACTTTAAGATGTGTGGACTTCAACTCTTACTGAGGAATTCTGGAAGTTAAAGTCCACATGTTTTAAAATTGCCATGGTTGAGAAATGCTGCTTTAGAGCAAAGAAAGTTAATTTTGTTTCAATAATTAATTCAACAAATGCTATGAAAAGGCAGATCTACTAAATTTCCTCCTGCCACACAACGAGTCTTCCTGTCCAGATATATATACAAAATGACAACTTTGCTATCCAAGTAATGATATCCCTCTACCCAGTAGGCCTTAATTCCACCAGAACTTTCAGCAGAGTCCAAGAGTAGAATCAAGAAAATAAGTTGTAATTGGAACAATAACTCTTCAGATTAATACAAGTGCTCTATTACCTCTATCGCATTCAGATTTTCTCAATTTATTGAGCTACAACTATGGTCTTGTATATCATTTTGGAAGTAAAAAAAATATCTACCTAGAGATAAATATGTTGTGCTTTTTTGTATCAGTTTAAAGTTGATTTCCTTGACTGCATGAAATGAATTCATATTTAACTCAATGTTAAATATGTACTCAACAAATAGTCCCTAATGGTACTACATCTACATGGAGAGAAGTAAGAAGTGGGGTACCACAAAGTTCCATCTTAGGCCCTGTACTCTTCAATATCTTTATAAACGACTTATTTGAGGGAATAAAAGGGGGACTCATAACATTTGCAAATGACATTATGCTGACAGGAATAGCCATCATCCCAGAAGACAAGCTCAGGATCCAACAGGATCTTGACAGACTTGACCAATGAGCCCTATCCAACAATATGAAATGTAACATTTTACCTATGGGTAGGAAAGTCAAAGGTACAAGTACAGATTAGGCGAAATCAGGCTCAAAAACATTAACTGTGAGAGGGACCTTGGACGATCACTTAAACATGAACCAACAGTGTGCAGCAGTAGCCAAAAAAGCTAATACAATCTATAACAATCCTTAGTTGTATAAAGTTGTATAAACAGAGGCACAGTATCAGAATCATGTGATATATTAGTACCACTTTATAAATCTTTAGTAAGACTACACCTGAAATACTGCTTCTAGTTTTGGTCACCACTTTACAAAAGAGATGTTGAGATTTTGGAAAAAAATGCAAAGAAGAGCAACTAAGATAATTAAAGGCTTGGAGACAAAAACATATGAAGAACAGTTACAGGAATTGGATATGGCTAATCTAGAGAAAAGAAGGATTGGGGTGATATGATAGCAGTATTCTAGTATTTAAGGGGCTGCCACAAAGAAGAGGAGGTCAGCTTATTTTCCAAAGCACCAGAATGCAAGAGAAGAAACAATGGATGAAACTCATCAAGGAGTGAAGCAAACTTCCAACAGTGAGAACAATTAACCAATGGAACAGCTTGCCTCCAGAAGTTATTGATGCTGCATCACTGGAGATTTCTAAGAAAAGATTGAACAGTCACCTGTCTGAAATGATATAGTCTCCTGCTTGAGCAGGAGGCTGGACTAGAAAGTGTTCAAGATCCCTTCCAGCTCTATTCTGATTCCAGTTAGAATTCAGATGCTTGGCCAACTGATTAAGCATAAATTGCTAGGGTTTTGCTTGCACCTATGTGACCTTTTCTCCAGTTCATTAATAACTTTTTTTTAAAAAAAGCTATAACTAACATTTTCAAAAGAAGCAGATATTTCTCCCCAGTTCCGAAAGGCCAAAGGAAATAAGACACAATACATCCAATTATTATGATTTTTTTTTTGTAAAAGTAAATTATAGGCACACACCTATGTGATCACGAGACAATTAGATAATAAAGTACAGAGATGCAAAAGCAAAATATACATATTTTGAGCTCAAAGAAATATGTTTCACATGGAGTAAAAATTCAACTGGCAGCTGATGCACAAAAATAACTTTCATTTATCTTTAGGGCTCCAGGCTCACTCAGAATTTTGGGTGAGAGGCCTTGAATTTAATTGCAAGTTAGGATATCAAAACCATGTAAGAAGTTTAACCTATTTCATTATAAAGTAAATTCGTTGCAAAGATTTTGAATTTAGTGGTTCTCAATTATAAATGATAGTTAAAACCATTTAAATAATCTAGTTGAATATTAAATTGGCTTGAAAATTAGAGTGATCATAAAGTCTGATATTGATTTGTTCATAAGATTTAATTTTTGCTTTTCTTATTGTAGAATGCATATTGTCACAATAAAAAAATCTCACAAAACCAGCTCAGTGCTTAATCTAGCTTTGACTGAAAAGGCAAATTATGAAGAGGATGGTGAAATCAGAAATAAGGAGACATACACAACTCCTAAAGAAAGACAATCTATAGCTTGAAAACAATGAAAGTCCTCACCTGCGAGCTTGAGAAAATGACTTCAGAAAATGAGGGTATCTTTAAGAGGGCCACTCCAGCTCACCATAATATCAGTATTAATGCTCATATTAAGAGTATTAATAATAATTAATAATTAATTATCAGTATTAATGCTCATATTAAGAGAGGCAATCCTTCAGAAAGTCAGGCCCCAAAAATCAAAGATTAAAATTAACACCTTAAATTAAATCTGGAAAGTGATTGGCAATTAATTATCACTGTGATTCCCATCAGATTTTATTCACTTTCGTATTTGATGAATAAATTAATACTCTATAAATGTTCTGATTGCCTTCTGGGAATCAGACTAGAAAAAAATAAAATGTAGCACCATTTCAAACAAATTAGAACAACTGTATCATTAATAAATATTTGGATGTCTTACATATGCTAAACTATACAGCAACTGTTTAAATAAAACAGTTTTTTTTTAAAAAAAATCCCCAATACTTAATAGGATTTTTTTAATATTAAGAATAACCTATGCTTCTTAGCAAACATATTATATATTATTATAACAGCAAATGCATTTGTTGATATATTCTTAATTGTGGAAAATAATCTCCTCTTTTTTTTAAAAGCACTTGCACAAGAAACCCAGAATTAAAACAAGGAAAAAAACCCATAAAAATTAGTAGAATGTCAATAAGGCACATACTCTTTTTTACGTTATGCATACAAAGGCTGAGTTTTTAAAAGTTGTAAATTCTCAGATTGGCCCAATCTATACACTCATGCAGTGAAAAGGATAGCTAGAGTGCCAATAGGACTGAATTCTTCCTCCCCAAAACACATTAAGGATTTACAGCGAAGGGTGTTCACATCAATCAAATCTTCTTCCCTGTGAATTTTCTGCATTGTCTGCATGTTTTTCTATTCTCTCACATTAAAAAGGCAGCTTTAAAAAACCAACAACAAAAAGTTTTAAAATCTACAACATTTGTCATAAATGTAAACACACATACATAATGTCCTGTTCCTTTCTGGCATAAGCATCATTTATAAATCACAGGAAAGAAGGGGAAGAAGTAGAAAGGAAAATACATTAAAAACAGGAATTAAAAGCAGTCAATGTTGGTGGAGGCCGGAGGTTGAGCCTATGCCCCCTTCTCTGGGTCGCCCCACTCCTATTTAACATTTGCATGAAGCTGCTGGCTGATATTATTAGATGGGGTGATGTAACATCATTACGCAGATGCTTCTCAGTTGTAACTCTATCTAGGGCCCAACAGGTAATGCTGTGAAAGTTCTGTGGCTATGAGGATTTGTATGGGGAAGAATGGGCATCAATTTAGTCCTAGGAATGTGTAATGACTTTGGATGTTAGGGCCTCCTGGATCAGGTCATCCAGTATCTTTATTTCTAGATGGGACTGCACTACACTTTGTAGAATTTGCATAGAATAGACTATGCAAATTCTACACAGTTTTGTTTGAGGTATGACAGTTGTGGCCAGGAGGACTTTTGTCCAACTTCATTTTGGGTGCCAACTGTGCCCTTTCTTACATTAGGGGGTGTGTTAGGAATATAAGTCACCTAACAGGTATTTGGGTTAGAAATATATAAACCAGGATAAATATTTTAAAACTGTATCTTTAAGAAAATGCAAAACTGTAATTAGGTGTGGTTTCTCAAACGGCCATAAGATGGAGCCAGAAACCTGGTTTGTCTTAGTCTTAGTCTCAGAAGAGAGTGTGTCTGAGTGAGTCTCTCTGTTTCCTTCTGTTGGAAAGTATTGCCGTTCCTCCATTTCTTCTAATTGACTGCTATTTCTGGATTTGATGTAACTTTGTTACTGAACTGTTTTTGACACTGGAATTTGTTACTGAATTATCCCTGGACTGAAAACTGACTGATTTAACTTGTGAATGACTTTGGATTGCTTGTTTGGACTTTGCTTAATATTTCTAGAAGTAAAAACCTACATTTACTGTACAGTGTATCTGTGTGCTCTGTGTGTATTATTCCAACACTACTCTCTATACGTCTCCCTGTATGCACTCATTCTCCTAACGGGGAATTACCTCAACGGGCTGCTCTGCTGGTGGTCAGCTGATGTCAACCCTATAGAGTAGACCCAACTGATACACCTGTGCCTTATAGGTCTAATACTACTTTTATTAGAACAGCAATAAATAATAGACGCTTGCAAGTCTGAATATCCTTCCCTCTCCCCTTACTTATTCCCTAATGAAAGGACTACATATTTCAGATTTACATATGTGTACAATAGCAATTCTCATGTGTGTGTGTGTGTGTGTGTGTGTGTGTGTGTGTGTATTGCAGAGTACTATTTCTTTTCTTATTTTGAACCATGTGGTGGGCCCTCTTATGGAAAGACCATTGTATTAAATAAACAACGAATTCAAATGTATAATTCACATAACATTCTACTGCTTTCTGTGCTAAGTTCAACAACACTGGTGGGGCACAAAGTCTATTTGCATTTCCACTACCTTTCCCATTTTGAATCTTACAGATATGATCAGGTGCAAAACTAATATCAGCCAGATGTGCAGATAGCATGCCCCAATAAAAATGCCTGCCTGAGGTTTTTTCCTCCTTCAGAACAATCAATTCCAATCACTCACCTGCTGGAAAGGATTTTTAAATTATAGAACAAGTCATATTTAAAGAATTAAAAAATATGTTTCCAAACAACATCAGGAGGAAGGGAAATGATTCTAAATAGAAACTGGATGACAAACAGGCAAGTAAAATCTAGAAAGTTAAATGCACAAGCTGTACAATTCTTCAGTAACAGATAATAGAATCTTTCTTCATTCAGCTATACCATTTCTTGATGCCCTTTTTAAAAATAATAACAACAGCAGCAACAACAACAATAATAATAATAAAAACACAAAACATTGATCACTGACACTCATTTTCTTTTATCTTCTGAAAGATAGAAAACTTATTAGGTTGGTGTTATTATGGTTAAAATGTGATTGGGAAGAAAAATTGATTCCAGCCCTTTGCTTTTTATTGTAATTTACGGTTTGAAACATTTCATTACCCTCCCAGAGAAGCAATTCTTTACTATTCTTTCTGCTTCCATTTTATGCTACAAATCATTACAGTCTATACATAAGAGATGGGCCAATAAACTTTCTTGAGTGTATTCATTTGTATGGGCACATATGGATTTTTCAAGAGATGAAAAATTATCTAGTAATTTTCTTGCTGTACGCTTGGTCTGCACTGTTCATTTAATATTCTATATTAAACATTATAAGAATGTGTATTAGCAAATATGTTATTAATAATCCATATTAAAAAGTTTTTATATGAGAAATCCAGGGGTGGGATTCAAAATTTTTAACCTATGGGCGTGGCTTAGTTGGGAGGCGTGGCTTGGTGGTCATGTGACTGGGTGTGTGTAGCTTGGTGGTCATGTGACTGGCTTGGTGTGGCCAATTCAATATTACTCACATCGAGGCACGCATCTCCTCGCCTGGCCTCTCATGACTGTGGGGATGCTGCAACAGTTGTAAGTGTGAAAAATGGTCATAAGTCACTTTTTTCAGTGCAATTGTAACTTTGAATGGTTACTCCATGCAAGCAAAGTACCTGCAAAGGAAGGGAAAAAAACTCCAGAAAAGTTCCTGAGAGAGGAAGTCTAGTTCTGCCAAGAATGTATTAAGGGTTAACAGAGAGGCAGTTTCTGTGAGCAATGCCAGAATGTTTCCTTCCTGCCTTCCTTACAGGATTAGGCCAATAATTTCTTCTAACAACTGGTTCTCCGAACTGCTTAGAATGTTAACAACTGGTTCTAGAGAATAGGTGTGAATTGGTAGAATACCACCCCTGGAGAAATCTAATATAAATCAACAGAAAGCATTAAAACATTTGTGGAAAAAAAATTAACAATTGGATTAGAAAATTATTCCAAATTTGGAGAAGGAAATAAAATAGGCCAAAGTACTCCAGTTGCAATGAACTTTCCCTTTTCTTTTTTTTTTTAAACGTACATTTTGCTTCTTTCTTAATGTCAATTTTGTGGCCGGATTATGGAGTTCTGTAATCAGATCTTGAAACATCTGACAGTGCATAGAAGAACTTGTGAAGTGTTTCTATTGGAAAATATGGTGTTTTATGCCCCTCCATTGAGGTCTTTTCACAAATAGGTCATGAAACCATAAATAAAAGCATAAGCACTTTCCTTTATTTCTAGTTTATCTAATTCACTTATCACAAATATACTGTTATCATTTAGCTACTTCAGATGTTTTAATGTGTTAGGACACTAGGTGAAAGTAAGTGGTGAAAAAAAAAACTTGTGTAAGAGTCATTTGTTCTGTGCTTTATTGGGTTATATCCCTCTATTTTTTCAGGAGCTCAAGGCAACCCACATTGTGTTCCCTTCTTAAACAACAAACCCGTGAGGTAGATTAGGTGAAAAGAGAGTGACTGACCCAAAGTCATTTACTGAAATTCCATGGCTAAGGGAAGAAGTTGGATCCTTTTTTTCTTACTTCAACAATTTAAACATGGCACATTTTGTTGTAGATGCTGTTGAATGTGACTCCCTTCCGATGTTCAGAGAGCAGAGTGGACCCATTGTGAAAATTTACTTTAGGAATTCTTACAAAATGACCCTCCAATAAGCCTTATTTTAACTTTTAACAACTCCTTACTTTATGGAGTTGGCGTTTATACATTTTGGACCCCGAGTGTCAGTTTTTTTTTTTAAATCTGCCTCTTCTGATTTGTGGCCAATTTCACCAACCTTATCACCCAAACCAAAAGACTAAAACTTAAGAAATGATAATGGATTCTGCTCTGAGGTTGGATCTGCTAATCTCTTAATCTAATGCATCCCACTCTTCTCCCTGTTCATCACATTGTTTTCCTTAAACAAGTATCATTTTTAAAAAAAAACTTTACAGTTTGGTATATAATGCAATCTAGCACGCTGAACTCTTGAATTCTATATAAGATGAGGAATCTGAAATGGGAATAGGGTGAGTCAGATTCATCCATCCTGTCTAAAGGATAGTAAAATGGGAAAATTAAAATAGGGAAAATGTGCATCTATGTTTGTGCAGGAATGACTTTCTGCTTTATCCTCTTGAGAGTTTTTTTGAAATAATACAAAAAGGAAGGAATTATGAAACATTAGTTAATATTTTCATTTTATACTACACCAAACCAGGAATTAAAGTAGCATGTAAAAAATATAGAAGAATATTTAAAAATAGGCAAAGCTTCTGGTTTGAAAAGTCCATGAAAATGATAAAAAGATTTTTTGAAAAGGATCTGAAGAAGTAGAAACTAGTAAAAGTAATAATAGTTTAGACTTAGAAAAAATATATCAGAAAATGTTTCAAGGGCAATAATCGGAATTCTCAGTTTCCATTTATTGTTTTTAATTTCTTTTTGATCCACTGGAGTATAAAATTCAAATTAATAACTTTCATTACTTCTCTAAAATATTGATAGTTTCTTCAATTTTCAACAAGAACTTTCAAAATGAAGAAAATGCTATACATCTTTGGGTTCAACAGCTTGTACCTCCATTTGTAGCATAAATTTAAAAAAATCAATTCAATAAATGTATAATTTTATTTATTTATTTATCATGTTTACATATCATACAAAATGTGACTCTGAATGGTTTTCAGTAAAAAAATAAAATAAAAGTAATATATAAAATAAGCAATATTTAAAAAAACATAAAAATTAAAAGATGAGGAAAGAGCTACAGATATTAACAACAGTGGAGCAACCCGACTTGATGACCTAGTTTTGAGGGACTTATGGAAAATCAACAGAGATGAAGCAAACTTTACCTCTGTATATGGTGGTGGTGGCGTGGTGGCGTGGTGAGGGATGACATTCCATACGGAACCATGGCAGGAAAAGCCTGTCTCCTTAGTCCTGTCACATTAAGCTCCTTAGCAGATAGAACCTACAACATATCTCTTTTCTAGATCTGATGAGATGGTGAGATGTCATAAGGGAACGGTAGTCCCACAAATAACCTGGTCCGATGACATGAAGGACTTTAAAAGTGAAAATCATCATCTGTAATTGGACTAAGAAGCAAAGTGATAACTAATGCAGGTCCCAGAGCAGAGAAGTAATTTGTTCCCTTATAAGGGAACACATACAGAAACTGCCCACACTGCTGCATTGTGCACCAACTGAAGCTTCTTCAGTGTCATATCAGGTACATTACAGTAGTGCATCCAGGACATGATCAGGGTATGAGTGACCATAAGCAGAGCCTCCCATTCCAAGTACAGCACAACTGGAAACACCACACAAAGCTGTGCAAAGGCCATCCCAGCCGCAACTGCCACCTGGTTTTTGAGCAGGAGCTGTGAGTCTAGAAAAAAAAACCAAGATGTGTATGGGGTCTACCAGTGGTGGTATTCAATTTTTTTTTATTATCAGTTCTGTGGGCATGGCTTGGTGGATGTAGCTTGGTGGGCGTGGCAGGGGAAGGATACTGCAAAACCTCTATTCCCACCCCACTCCAGGGGAAGGATACTGCAAAATCCCATTCCCGCCCCACCCCACTAACCTGCTTTCCAGTTCTGTTCTCCTGTGCAGGGCAACCAAAGAAGACCCAGTCGATCAGTTGGGACTCGGGAGGCAGAGAATAGGGCCAGTCAAAGGTGGTATTTGCCAGTTCTCTGAACTATTCAAAATTTCTGCTACCGGTTCTCCAGAACTGGTCAAAACCTGCTGAATACCCATCTCTGGGATCTGCTTAGGCAATGCAACCCCACCCAGAATCAAACATGGCATAGTCCCAGAACCAGCAGAACCCAAAACCCAGAGCCATTCATTCTTGGTAGAGTTCTGTTGAAACCAGAACTCAAAGCCTTTAGACAGCAGAATGAGACCTTAAAAGCATTGCTTAATTTGTGAGGGGCAGAGATGTATAACTCGGTTGACCGCCATGCTCAATGTATACCTTATCCAGTGGTAACCAATGAAGTCAGTTGTATGAATGTACAACCGAACCCATACATGCAACCTTCTACAATGCTGTAACAAACCTGGGACTGGAACAACTAGTAACCAACAATACTAGGCTTAACAACTGCCTCGATCTCATCTTCTGCAATAGTTTGAATTCAATTTACGGAATACAAATTAAAGAACCCTTTTCCAACAGTGACCACAACATGATTGACTTTTGTCTCAACATACGTCCACACAAAAATCATCACAATGACAAAATCCCCAATTATAACTTCAAAAAAGGCAACTATGATCTTATAATCAACAATCTCTCTTCCCTTGATTGGCAATTTCTATTCACCGGGTGCAATACTGTTGAAGACCATTACAACATATTCTTACTAGAAATCAAAAGAGCCATCAAACTATATGTACCAATAACAACTCCCCCCAAAAAAAAAAACAGATTACCCATAACAATAAGGAAGCTTCAATCCAAAAAGAGATCTCTTTGGCGAAAAAACAAATCTGGTCATGTTGCCAACTTCAAAAGCTGTTAGAAAAATCTATGCCACCAGATTAAAACTGAATGCACTAATTATCACATTAAACAAGAGGAAAACCTTCTATACACAAATTCCACCCGTGCTTTCTACAATTTTGTAAACAACAAACTAAAAGACTCAAGGTCCATCCCACCCCTGAAAGGACCTAATGGCAAAGACTGCAACAACGACACCATCAAAGCAAACCTCTTTAACACATTCTTTGGCTTTACTTCCTAGTAGAACCACAGACAATTACAATGATCCAATACATATTGATTTTACAGAAGACATTGTTGTAAAAGCACTGTGCAATCTAAAACCATCCCTATCTATTGGACCGGACGGAATATGTGCCTACTTCTTAAAAAAGCTACCCACTGCCATAGCAGAACCTCTAAGTATAATCTTTGAAAAATCTTTCAGGACCAGCTCCTTGTCAAAACTATGGTCACAAGCCACGGTCATCCCCATCTTCAAAAAGGGAGACCCCAGCCTAGTTGAAAATTACAGGCCAATCTCCTTATGCTGTGTCACCTGTAAAGTCATGGAATCAATTATTAACCAATCCATTATCCTCCACTTAGAGACAAACAACCTACTCTCTAATAAACAATTTGGTTTCAGAAAAAAACTATCCTGTAATCTGCAACTCTTACACTGCAAAAACTTATTGACTACGCAACTCAATCAGGGCAAAGCAATAGATGCAATCTACATAGACCTCTGTAAAGTCTTTGATTCAGTGGTACACAACAAACTACTACTAAAACTAAAATCTTATGGTATCTCTGGACACCTACGTAACTGGATAGAAGCATTCCTGTCAAACAGACAACAAATGGTCAAAATTGGAGTGTCCTATCAAATTCTGTACCTGTCAACAGTGGTGTCCCCCAAGGCAGTGTTTTAGAACAAACTCTCTTCATACTCTACATAAATGACCTCTGTGATCATATTAAGAGCAACTGTGTTCTTTTCACTGGTGATGTAAAGCTATTCAACACCACAGACAATACTACTACCCTCCAAAAAGACCTTGACTACGTATCAGGATGGTCAATCAAATGGCAACTTCAAATCTCAACAAATAGATGCTCTGTCTTACATATTGGCAGAAAAAATCAGAAAATAAAATACAAGCTAAATAGTCAAGACCTTGTTGAGGATCCAAACTTTGTCAAGGACCTTGGACTACTCATCTCAAATGACCTAAGTGCTAGAGCCCACTGAACAACATAGCCAAAAAGGCGTTAAGAGTTGTTAACCTAATCTTACGCAGCTTTTTCTCTGGTAATATTACACTACTAACTAGAGCATACAAAACATTTGCTAGACCAATATTTGAATACAGCTCATCAGTCTGGAACCCGCATTACATATCTGATATTAATACAGTTGAGAAAGTCCAGAAATATTTCACAAGAAGAGTTCTCCACTCCTCTACTCGTTGTAGAATACCTTATGCCACCAGACTTGAAATTTTAGACCTAGAAAACCTAGAACTACACTGCCTTCGGTCCAATCTAAGTATGGTATATAAAAGCATATATTGCAATGTCCTACCTCTCAATGAATATTTCAGCTTCAACCATAACAACACAAGAGCAAACAATAGATACAAACTCAAGGTTAACCGCACCAAACTTGATTGCAGGAAATACAACTTCAGCAACAGAGTGGTCAAAGTCTGGAATACTCTACCTGACTCTGTGGTTTCTTCCCCAAACCCCAAAAACTTTAACCTTAGACTGTCTACTATTGACCTCACCCCTTTCCTAAGAGGTCTCTAGGGGCCGTGCATAAGTGCACCAACGTGCCTACCGTCCCTGTCCTATTGTTTCTTTTATTTTTCTTATAAGTATCTATCTCATGTATTCAAAACTATATTTATTCTTATACCTGTATATTGTAAGCGATTGACAAATCAAATAAAATGTAAAAAAAAAATGTAAATGTAAACAATCAAACCCTATGGCACACCACATAGTTGGGGTTGAGGGTGGATGTTCCCCCCCCACAATCACTAGCACTTAGTATCAATCCTGATAAAGGAGGTGAACAAGCACAATACAGTGCCACCCCCCAATACCATGGTCCATGATATTAAGGCCATTGAAAGGTCAAGCAGAGCAAGGATGTATTCCCATCCCACTCCCTCCAGAGATCATCTAAATGCACAAGCAATACCATTTCTATTCAATATCTGGGCCTGAATTCTTATTCAAAAAGGAATCAAGATAATCCACTTCATCCAAAGTCCTCTGAAGCTGTTGCACGTCCTTTCTCAACTACTTTCCTCCCCAGGGAAAGTTAAATAATGAACAAAAGTTTGCCAGCAGTGGCTTATGAGGAGGGAGCAAACCAATGCCTCTTTAAGAGGGAAAGGAACAAACCCGCCACTCAAATAAAAATTCATTACCAATAGAACCCACTCCTATGATACCCTTCAGGCTGCTTTAATTAGCCAGGAGGGGCATGTATCTACATGTATCCAATTCAAGTAGAACTGTTATACATATACTGTGTGAAAAACATCTAGCTTGGGGAACCTCCTGAAATTGCACTGGAATTTCAACAAACTAATTATATAAGTGAATCTGCACCATACATTAGAGCATTAAGGAAAAGTGTCGAGAGCAACATTTCCCACATACCTCTACGGTCTTCCGAGGCTTCCTGCCAACCATTTCCTATGTGTAGAGTTTGACATGGTAAGTCAATGATTGTGAAGTGCCCTTCCCCATATTGTATTGTTCAGCATCTACACACCTGAGCATAAGGGGAAAAATTCCAGAAAAAATGTTCTGGAGTACAATTGTAGCATTCACGATTAAGAAATATTTCCTCCAGAGGTGATATTCAGCAGGTTCTGACCAGTTCTGGAGAACCGGTAGCGGAACTTTTGAGTAGTTCAGAGAACTGACAAATACCACCTCCGACTGGAGATTTTACAGTCTCCTTCCCCTGCCACACCCTTCAAGCCACACCCACAGAACCGGTAGGTAAAAAATGTGAATCCCACCACTGATCTACTCCACATATTTCCATTGTCCGCTCATTAAAAGAGACAGCTTAGTCATTCTGGAGACCTTCTCAAAAATTCCCTGCTGTGTCAAATTGGAGTTAGCTCATGATGGTGTAAGCAAAACTGATTTGTTTAAATTCAGAAGAAAAATATAAAGAAACCTTGACTCTGATAAAAGTATGTTTGGGAATAAGGGCTATAGAGGGAACTTTTAATAAACTGAATAAGTCCTCCAACCTTTTAACCTTCCCATCACTTTGACAATAAAGAAAAAAAAGATAAGATTTATATTGCTATTTAAAGATTAAGGCTTTCAAAAAATATTAATGAATAGGTGACATTCATTGATGTTTGGTGTTGAAGGGGAATATTTACCATTATTTGAAATTAATTGTTAAAAAATATACTTTTCACTTAAGGTCTCAAAACTAATTTAAAATATTGTCCTGAATATATATTGTAATAGATCGAGTATAAATAGTGAAGTAGAGAACCTTCTTTGCATTAATGTTGAATACACTGATTTTGCTTCCTTGCTATTCACCAGCATAAAGAAACATTTTGTTTCTTTAAAATACTGATTCATTACTTTTGTTCACAGTTTACAGAGAATAAAGCTGTTTTAGTGGAACATTAACTAATATAATAGAGAGGTGTACATGTGTATGTGTGTTGCATTTTAAAAATTCATAGTATTTTTCTTGCATTTAGAATGGAACAAAACAATCCACTCTTCAGGTTTGCCTGGTATTTTTTAAACATAAAAATGGTAGTGAATTCTTTGAAAAAGCCATCCTTTGCTATGCTCTTCGTCTATATTTCTAGGTATAAGATGATGTAAATATCAGATTTGCACAGATTTCACAGAAATATTGCTGAAGAGCCAATGATTTTTTTTAGTAAATTATATGATTTTAGAGAGAGTTTAATTAATATCTTTCTTTTCCCTTGGAAAAGCAAGATATAGTAAGTTCTCTGTAAAAAATTCCTCTGCATGTATGGCTTTTATAAAGAACCAACAGAATTAGATCAGATACTACTAGGGACAGATAAAAAACTAATAAAATTTTTTATAACTTTCTACTGAGTATCAAAATGCTTCCAATGCTTTCAAGAACAAGTGATAGTATTAGCCAAAAACTTTGATATACTATATAGAGTTAGATAAATGGCAGAAATTGTGGGACAGAAATTAGAAATTAACAATGTCAGCTGCCTATAAGGAAAATCTATATAAAATGTTTTATAGGTGATACTTACTGTTATGTTCGAAGGGTTGGGCTCACAAAGACGAGAGACTCCGGTTCTGTAACAACAGCTCTTTATTTACCAGTCAATTCAGCTCAGGAGAACAGCAGCCGCGGCAGCTCTTTTATAGAGCTCGCTGGGGCTTTAGTGGCCAATGACTTTGCTTCGAGTCTCCCGCTCTTGGCATTGACCAATCGCGGCAGACTCTTAGCAAGCCAATCACAGTCGCCCGGATTGTCCAATCAGGTAGCGGTTAATTGAACCAATAGGAACGCAGGGTTTCAAGTCTATCGATATGGAACACTTACTACCAGCAAGGCTGGCAAAGATGTTTGAAAACATGTCCGCCAAATGTTGGAAATGTAATCAGATACCAAGTTCGTACTATCATATGTGGTGGACATATCCAAAAGCAAAAAATATTGGACAAAAATACATACTTGGCTAGAAAAAAAAGATAAAACAACATATTGATTTTAAACCAGAAATATTTTCTTGGGTATTTTATCAGAACAGTATAATAAAGGGAATACATATCTAATTTTACATTTGTTGACAGTAGCAAGAATAGTTTTTGCACAACAGTGGAAAAACGAAGAGATCCCTTCAGATGAAAGTGTTACCAAAAATATTAGAATGTACGGAGATCAACAGATTAACACTAAAAATAAAGGTGAAGGAAGAAACAGAATACTTTTTAACATGGGACTTGTTTTATCAATGGTTAACTAACAGAACCAGAGGTTGGTAACCAAAAAAAAGAACAAGAAAGAAGCAGTGAAACTAATAGCTCAAAAAGCAACCTGAGCACAGAAATGATGGACATCTGGATCTTGCTTCCCAATTTCATTTGCTGAATGCAACAGATTGGTCTGATTTCCACAGATCCAAGAAGTAGAGGTGGCATAATAGTCAGTCCTCAGTGATCACTAGATAAAGTGAAGTGTTGCAGGTGACAAATGAACACACCGTTTCTTGGTCTAGGCCCTAGGGGGATGTTCTTTGCAGAGCCATATGTTCTTTCCTCTTAGATTTGAAGAGCTTTTAGGATTATGACACCTCAGGCCTTTATATTTTTGCAACCTAAGTATAGACCCATTTATTCAGATCAGGTACTGCCAACCAGCCACCCAGAGGCAGTCTGAAGCATTGGAGTCTGCCTCTTGGCAATTTTCCTCATTTAGTACTGAAAACGAGGCAAACCCCAGGAAAAAAAATCCCCTTGCTGTCTGCCCCCTTCCTCATATGTTGAGGGCAACAATGGACAAATGAAAAATACCCAGGATGCTTTATGAATTTAATAAGCACAGGACTTTTATATGAAGTTAAATTTCCAGAAATAGTTGATTTGCTTATGGAAGGTATGTCTTTTTTTCAAATGCCCCTCTTCATGACAAAGGGTGAGTATTTATACCATATTTATGTTTGCATCTAAATGTAGAGGATTATGAACAGTTGTCTGCAGAAAGTTAAAAAAAGATATAGCAGAATGCACAGTAATGTAGTAAATTGGCGTGTTTATTGTAATTATTCCCTTAATAAGTGTATGTCTACCCTGCCTGTTTTGTGCTGTCAAGGGTTCATCTCAACATAGCCCCCAGTTTGTCATAGAAATATGAATATATTCTTCAGACCCCTCAAATTAAAGAAAAAGATGTGCAACCTGGAACTGTAGAAACATATCTTACCAGTTACCACCCACTAGAAAAAGTTGGGTGAAGCCCCCAAAGACTTTTATTATGTTCATAAAATGAAACTTTTTATTTAGGCTAATATATATCTAAGGAGGATTCATATTAATTGCATTTAATTAATTTTAGACTTTATCCTGCCTTTCCCTACTACTTTGTTTGGTCCTATATCTTTAAGGGACTGTTGCCAGAAAGTATTTCTCTGCTGTCCGGGCCAGTTTACGATGCCATTTAAAACCTAGAACAACTGTAAAATGTTGAAACAACAAAAAACAAATTTAAGAATCCATAAAACAAATGGAAGGCTTACAACTCACATGAGAACAGGCAGTCCATATAACACCATTTATTTCTATTTTTTCCTTTGGAGGGCATAATTAGCTTATGCTTTACGTGAAGCTCGTTGGCTTGGTTTGCATGAAAGGTCATACCCTGAAACAAAAATACTTAAATCAACTCCAAGAAACAATAACTATCCGATAGTGGTTCTTTGTCAAATGCTAGGCACGTACAATGATTGTATTTATAGAGATAGGATATAAGCTGCTTTAATATAATAAAGAGAGTCATTGTGGTATAGCGGGTAAGGTACTAGACCACACTGGGGTGCCTCAGGTTCAACTCCATCTTTAGCCACAAAAGATCCTTGAGTGATTTTGAATCAGTCACCTCTCTCTGTTCAGTCTACCTCCTTAGGTTCTTGTTGTACGTACATTAAAAAAAAAAAAACCTCACACAGGATCCAAATCTGCTTTGAAGTGAAGCCTGCAGCTTGCTGTTGAACTACTAATTCCAGAAGCTTCAGGCAGTCTGGTACATGGTGAAATACTGGAAATTACAGTTCAACATTCCCTGGAGTATCACAGAATTTGACAGAACAGAATATCTGTAGCTCAGAGTTGAACTGTGGGGGTCTCTGTTGCTCTCTCAGCTTGGTTGTTTTCTTGCAGACCTTTCGTTAGCGCACTGATGATGTTTCCTAGTTTAGTCATGAAACATCTACAAGAAAACAACCAAGCTTCAGAGAGTACCAAGGACCCCATACAATTTGACATTTGGGTGTGCCTGAAAGCACTGACCTTTCATTGCTATCCATGATCAGGCACCATTTGGAGGCACCAATTTTTAAGGAGTGTAAAATGGAAAAGGCATCTTAAAAATACAGTAAAAAAGCAAAAAGGAGTAAAACTGTGTTCCTGCTGGAGGGCTAGATATAATTTTCCAGAATTGTTGTCCTATGACAACAACTTGTACTGGTGTAATTAAAATTACTTACTGGGAATAGAGGTGAAACATCCCAAAAAAGAAAAAAAAATGTTGGGCTGAAAATGTTATGCGTAAAGCTCGAAAGCCTGAAGAAAACAGAGAAACAAGAGGACTCCCTTTTGAAATTTGTAACAAAATTGGAAGATGAGCTAAACCGGTGCCAGAATATTACCTTGGGTAGGACGCCAAAGCATCTAATGCTGATCCTGTCCATGATTTCACATCCAAGTATATATTCCAATGTTTATCAAACTCAGCCATTTTAAGGTGAGAGCACTACAATTTCTAGATGGGAAGTCTTGGAAATGAAGTCCACTCATTTTAAAATGGCTGTGGTTGAAAAACACTGATATTTTCTATATAGCTTGGAATGATTATTGAATTTTTGGCCCATTAAAGAGCTGCTAGAGCTATAAAGCTCAATCGTGTTTGATGGGCCTATTCTTTTAACAGGCAAATTTAGAACTATAACTGAGCTTTTCTGCCTTATCTTCTTCTTAAAAGCTTTTTCTTTCCCCAATTTTCCTAATGGCAGATTGTGCTTTGGGCAACACATGAAAACAAATGCTGTGGACCTTCTGTACATGGGAGTGGAATGAAGGAGAAATATGAAAAGGGTAAAAATGATGAATCTCCCCTTGAAAAAAGAAAGTCATGATGAGAGACTTTCTGTAGTGTTGGCAACAAGGGAAAATTCCTTCTAAGTACACACAACAATTTTGAATCTGTCGTTTTCATTTTAAAAGAGCAACTATCATCACAATACCATTTGGGAGGAAACAAAAAAGCAGCTGGGCTTACTTTTTTTTAAAGAGTAATTCCTTCTTTTTGCTACGCTTGCTTCAAATGAAGCAATATTAGACTTTGAGGTGATGGACCCTTAAACCTTTTGCTGAAGTGAGCTGGTTACACACTCTAAAATCTGCTTTAAAGGTTCTTGTAGCATTTAAGTTAAAAAAAATCTACTGTTTTCTGAATATAGCTGAAATCAGCACAAAAAAAGGAGGAAAAGCCACTCTCTTTCTCAGCCTCAGGAAAGGTAATCCTCCCCCTGCATCTTACACCAATGCTCAAAAAATACGGCAGTGATCACCTGTTGATCTTCTTGTGATTTTCCTTTTCTAGACTCACAGGGAGATGGATGGTCTATTCAGCAATATACTCTTATCTGCTCAAAAGGCCTCTTTGCTCCATACTCTCTTTCCTGAAGAACTAATGTTGTAGTGGCCAGGCTTATCCATCACATTAAGCCATGGCTTTCTTAATCCATAGTTTGATGGGCAATTCCAAAACAGTTGGGTTCACACATAGTTTACAAAACACATAGTGCATTGATTATATAGCATGCTACAGACAGTCCTTGTCCTTATTTGCCCATCATGATTGTAAGTTGTGATGACTGTAAAATGAGTTATCCACATGACCGATCTGATTTCATGACCTTTTTTGTAATGGTTGCTAAGTGATCCGATGATTTGCTCTCAGCCATCTGTGCCAAAACTAGAAGTAAATGCTGGTTTTCAGCAAAATCCATGTCATAAAATGCAATGATGTGACATGAGATGGTGCAAATGGCGATAAATGCAGGCTTGTTGCTGAGGTCCCAGCATGAGGGCATGTGACCATGATGGGGGTGGGCTGTCAGAACTCTGAAACTGGGATGTAACTACCTCTGGTGAGATCTATCATGACTCTGAATGGTCACTAAGCAATCAGTCACATATTGAGTATTTCCTGTATGCCAAAATTAGACGATGCAAGTTATAGTTCATCAAAATGAAGTTAATGGACGGGTTTCAACTATCTGGTATTTAACTATTGCTTCACTACTTACTATATCATTTTCTTTTATGATGGAATGGCACAAACCATCAATATAAACTTCAATCTAGCATAAATGCAATAAACATGACTAATGTATAATTCTTGCTCACCACCCAAATTCATACAAAACAGTATACGTTTGGAAAGAACGTGTCCAAAAATGTATTTAAGGGATGTTATTGTTCTGACCCAACCCTGTTACCAGCAAGAAAATCTCAAACGAACGCAGAAACTCAAACCTTCTCAGTTTTAATCTACAAATAAACTTCTTTGTAGATAAAAGATGGCTTGCAGCCAATTAGTCCAACCAGAAAAGCCTTGACAGAATTCTTCAGATAAGCCGGAGTCTCCACATACAATGCTGAGTCCTTCGAGCATTTTTGCTTTCTGCAAAAGCACAAACCTTTTGAAACCAGGCTTATATTCCCTGGAGGGAGGGGCCATTACATTGCATCCTTACTCCTGGGTCGCCTGTGCTGCTCCAGCTGTTCTCTTCTACGAATCATCCTGCACTCACGCGCACTTGGCACAAGCTCCTCGGGAACCTCCTCGTCACTGCTGTCATCCCCCACAATTCCTGAAGGCAGCAGTCCACTCCTTGATAGTCCTGGCTCCTCATCAGAGTCATCGCTCTCCTCAGCCATCTGCACCTGCTGCCGGCTAACCACAACACCTATGTATAAAGCCCTAGCATATATTATGGTTAGTTTGATTTTAAAATATATCTGTATCATGGGGTGCTTCATTAAAAATAGTTAATAGGAAGAGTTGCATTAAAAACAAAATGTATTAGGAAAAGTTGCTGTGCTTACTAGGAGAATCGGCATATAATTATAAACAAAAATAAAAACAGAGTAAAAGTGAAGCCCCATAAGCCAATTGAGTATGCTTTATTAATATATTCATAATTTAAACATATGTTTATATGTTTTATTAATTACAGAGAAAATTACTGTGTTTGGAAATGTTCAAAAAGAGATGTAGCAAACAAGTAAACAAGTGTTTAGAAGAAAATGGCAAACAGTTTGAATATTTAATGTAATTTATATGAGAAATTATCTGTGGGGCCTGACATTTGGTATATCCTATATAACTGAAACTTGCGTATGAAAATAAAGAAATAGTTTCTCACAATTTTTTTAAACAAGATTAGAAGTAATTTATTTTATCTGTATCCCACCTTTATTATTTTTATAAACAAGTCAATCTAATATTTCTTCATCCTCCTATTTTCCCCACAACAATAAACCCGAGAGGTGAGTTAGATTGAGAGAAAGTGACTGTCGTAAAGTCATCTAGTCTGCTTTCATACCTAAGGCAAAATTAGAACTCACGGTCTCCCATTTTCTAGCCTAATGACTCAACCTCTAGACTAAACAGGGAAATAGAAATAATAAATAAAATTCTAAATGGAAATGAAATAATAACCAAACACATGCTTATTGTGTGTATACATCCTGACTTGGGCTTATACAATTTTATGACAATAAATAGAGATTAATATAGAGTGAGGTAAAATCTTGTTATATAATATTATTTAGCTGGGAGAGGCAAAAAAGTATCCTTAATTTAAATTGTTATTCATTTGTATGAGAGGGTTAGGATTTTCCTCAAAGCTCAGTGAATATGTCATTCACTGATCCTGAAGTCATCTGAAAAGCATTTGTTTCTTCAATTTCTGAGCCACCTATCTCCAAAAATGATACTGATTGATTAGGTGCCATCGAAATGGTAACATTTTTATGGACCAGGTAGATAGACTTTCTTCAGGGTAGATCTGGCCTCTTAGTGGTATGTTCATTGCTGTTGTAATCAAATCCATCCTCTTCCTGCTATCTTTTTTCCTTTCTGTCCTTTCAGTTTTCTCAGCAATTTGGACTTCTCAGGGGAGCTGGATCTTTGCATATGTCCAAAATGTCCAGGACTATTATGACTCAGCTTGGTCATTTGTGCCTCAAGAATTTTGGATCGATTTGTTCTATGATCTATTTGTTTGTTTTCCTGGTTATCCATTCAAGAGCCTTCTCCAACTTCAAAGTATAAATATATCAAGTCAGCCTTCCAGGGTAAGCCAGAGGGGAAACACAACTAAATGAGTTAATTCTACTATATTGTAATGCTGTGTTAACAAAGTCGGCAGGTCTGAAGATACAAACCCACCATCATTTTTCACTGCCTGATTAGTTAGGTTTCTTCTTTTGACCATTAAGAGACTACAGACTTCCCTTCTCTTGCTTTTTGTGTCCTAGGTAGCATCCCGTTCCCTCAGCATCCCTAGCTCATCCAAAAATTCCATTGCAATATTTATTTTGATCCTGCTTCTTTAAAGTCCAATTTTCATATTCATAGAGCACCATAGAAAAACCACTATCTGCACAATTCTAATTTTTGTAAGTAGACACCTCACAGTATTTGAGTATCTCCTTGAAAGCCTTCATTTCTACTCTGCTATGTGCTGGTTTATGGCATATTTAGATATTAGGTCAAGACCCAATCTTGACTTAACCACTTCAGGAAGTGCAAGTTGGAATCTTGACCTAACCTCTCCAGAAGCTATATCAGGAGCTCAATCTCTCCTGATACCCAAACCAGTGGTGGGATTCAATTTTTTTTACTACTGGTTCTGTGGGCATGGCTTGGTGGGCATAGCTTGGTGGGCATGGCAGGGGAAGGATACTGTAAAATCTCAATTCCCATCCTACTCCAGGGGAAGGATACTGCAAAATCATCATTCCCTCCCCACTCCTGGGGGAAGGATACTGCAAAATCCCATTCCCTCCCCATCCCACTAACCTGCTTTCAAGCTCCGTTCTGCTATGCAGGACAACAAAAGAATACCCAGCCAATCAGCTGGGACTTGGGAGGCAGAGATTAGATGGGGGCCAGTCAGAGGTGGTATTTGCTGGTTCTCCGAACTACTCAAAATTTCTGCTACCGGTTCTCCAGAACTGGTCAGAACCTGCTGAATACCACCTCTGACCCAAACCAAAATAACCATGGAGAATAGTACCTAGCAACTATAGGATAAGGTGTGTCTGCAGCAGCATAAAGTGACCAATAGGAACTGGATAGTTCCAAGCACCTGACCATGCCATTGACCGCTGTGTCAACATTTTTAAGATTACGTTTATATGTTGGGAGAAGAGAGGAAACACTACAATAAAGCTGGAACAGCTCAATATGGCCTTAAATTGCCTTTGCTGTTGGAATGTACACAGAGGCCACTGGGGACAGTTTTCAGAGGATTTGCACTAAGGGCTCCAGAAAATGTGGCTGCTGTAACATTTTAAAGAAGGATGTTTTGCAATGCACAAAACAACCTTTCTGAGTGCTTTGCACAGTCCTCATAGTTAATCCTACCAGTTTATGCACTGGATAAGCCAAGCAAAAATATCCATTTTTATAGGTTGCTCAAGGAACATTATACTGATTATTAATATAGTACATTAGGGTGGCAGTTTACTGCCGATATGAAGGGCTTTTGCTGATATACTGCCTACTCCGTTGCCAGTCTTCATGCCTGAACTGTGAGAGATGATCCTGGTTTCAGTGCTGAGACTCCTAGAAAGATGGTGTTAGAGAATTTCAGTAACTATGTTGATTACCAAGCTTGAAGCAATTAAAGATTTCATAAAAATTCATTTCCCAACTTCTTGTTGATCCAACATCCAGATATATTTTGGATTTGGACTATTTTTCTATTGAAAAAGAGGATGTAGTTTAATACTGGAGTATTTTACTTCTAGTCTCTGGTCATGGACATATGTCTTCTTGTTGGGATTAGGTTTATAATACTTATTATAATAATATAATATAATAATATTTTGCTTCTCCACCATTGTATTCTCTCTCTTGTACAGATTTTCTGAGTGGTTTGGAGATCTATCCCATTACATAGAATTACTATTAGGTAGCTATGTCATATGGTTAACACCTGGAGTATAAAATCAGTGAAGCTTGTCATAACTTAGATTGCAGCCTTAGAAATAAGGCAGGATATTGTCTGATCTGATTCTGTTGGATGACTTTTAAAGCCTGAAGATGCAGTCATGGTGTTTACAATGTGTTCTTTGAACAGTATTTCCCAGGACTTACAGCTCCAGTCTCATCTAGACTTAAGGAGACTCTTCCACCTAGAGTCTCAAGAATGCTAGTGTCTAAAAAGAGCAACAAAAGACCGGTGTGTAAACTGGACTTGGCAGTTTACTCAGGAACAGCCAATTGAAGGAGGCAACATCTTGTTGATGCCAATTATGCTTTGGTAGGATCAAAGGTGGTTCGAATTTAGATTGCGACCCTATGACTCCTATCTACCCAGAGTTTTCTTGGGATTTGATTCAGTTTGTTTTCAGATTCTCAGTCTCTTAATGTTCCTGAAACAGTTTCTGTGGTGTATCTGATTATATGTACACAAAAGTTTGCCTGAATTTACAACTTTGAGGTAGACCTGATAATTGCAAACCTAAACAAAATAAGGCCTGCTACTCTTCAAGCCAATATCTCATACTCAATCAGAAGATTGCCCCCCTTAGTTCAAAGACATCTTCACTGCTGACTACAGACTCTCCAACCTCACTGAATTTTCCCCCAGCACTACATGGAGATGACTTGGACTGAATTTAAATTGGATCTTGTTTGTTACTGCACATGGGTTGGATATTTTGAAAGAAGAATTCTTTGGCAAAAAGAAAAAATAGAATAAACCTCATCTGACAGTATATAGCAAACAAATATCCAATTTGTATCTCTGATTGTATCTGGATTTGTATCTCCTTGGAGATGTAGATTATTAACAAGATATCTGCAGGTTTTGGAATATGCTTGATAAAAATATATAACAACTTTCAATATATTATTCAAACTGTTTATCTACTGACTGATGCAAAAACATCAATAGGTAACATTAACTTTTTTGTCTTCTGTTTTTCAATAACACCACATCACCACAGATTTATATTACAACAGAACATATTTAGAATTGCAAGATACAGGGTCATAGAGTTGGGTTTCATTGTCTTTGGTTGAATTTACTGTGGTTCAGGATGGGTCATGGCAGCATATATAAACATTTCCTCAATAGCACAGACATGTGCCTAACACAACCAACTCCAGCCACAGGCCAAGGTGCTGTATCACCACAATACTGTACTAGTCAAAGAACTCAGCTGCTGATCTGGCTGAAGCACTGTCGTCCCTGTATAAATCAACTTGAAATTGTCTTTGGCTCAAGCAAGCCAGTGGAAAGTGCTACAGGCTTATTCTTTATATTTTCCAATTCTCTATCATTAAATAAGGAACAATGCATCTCTTTGCCTTAACCTCACAGGGGAGATTATTGAAATAAATCAAAACCCATGAAACCATCTGAAGAACAATAAGATAAATAATATTGCCTTGATATATGCTTGGCTGTTCCATTCTGTTTCAACTTGGTTTGGATGAAAAGCAATTGATGTAACATTTGCAAAATGACTCATGTCTGTGGGCTATCACTGGCATTCCATGCCCACCTGTCAGTGACATGAACCAGAATAAAGAAAAAGCCAGCTCGTGTCTTTGAAAAGCCTTCCTGTACCTATGAAAAAGGCTGGGTAGCAGTCTCAAATAAGATAGGCAGGCCATTTGATCGTTTATTTTCCTGAGAAACACTTGAAATCTCCTTACTGCAGCCCCCAAAGAGTTACACCAACTGTATGAAAATGCACAAATACTAAAAAAAAAAAAACACCTGAAATATGATATATTACAATCTCAAAATGGTTTTTATTTCTCCTGCAGTAAACTAATCTGTGATGAATACGGCATTTAAAAAGCAAACTGAACCAAAGCTGCCTGGGTTACTGCTACCTAGGGATGTTGTTCCTATAAGTAGAATAGTTTTTAGTACCAACGTTGGAACCTACTTTTTTAAAAAAAACTCCTCTTCTTCCTTGTTCCTAGTGCCTATACAGGTACCTCACTAGCATAAAAACTGCAGCTGAACTGCCTCTCCTGGTTTTAGAGCAGTGATGGCAAATTTTTTGAGCTCAATGGGTGAAAAATTGGGGAAATGCCTAACTTGCCTCTGCTAGAGTGTCACCCCTCTCCACAACAAAAGAGAACCAATTATTTACATATTCATTCATTCATTCACACACACGCACACACATCCTCACAATCTGTTGCATGCTGCTTACTTTCAGTTCAGTATTCTCTTCACAGGGCCCTGTGGCCTACCTAAGGCTGCTTGGGTCACAAGAGGCCTTCAAACAGCTTCGGAGAATGATCTTCCACAGCCCCTGCTGCCTCTGAAAACTATACAAATGCACACCCCATTCTCACATAATTTCCAGGGGCTTCAGAGGTCAAGCAAGAGCAAAATCTTCTCACACAATTTTTGGAGGGTCCCGAGGCCATTGAAAGCACACGTGGCCTCCACAGCCTCTGAAAATCATCCCAAAGCACGCCCCATTCTCACATGATTTTTGGAGTCCTGGAGGTTGCTTAAGAGCATGGCCTTCTTGGATAACTTCGGGGAAGTGGGGGATCAGGAAACTTCACACAAGCATACCTTATTCTGGGAGTCCTTCACAGCCTCTGAAAATCAAGCATACTTTTGAGAATAATTGTTGTCAAGTGTTGGTGAATACAGGCAAAAGGTTACAGTGTGCCACCTTTGACACGCATGTCATATGTTCATCCTCACTGTTTTTGAGACAGCCTCCAAAAACTATACGAAAGCACACCCGGTTTTCACATGATTTTCAGAAGCTCCAAAAATCAAGCAACAGCACAGTCCTGTCACAAAATTTCCAGAGGGCCCCGAGGCCACATGAGAGCACACCTCACATGCCCTTTTTACAGCCTCTGAAAATCATCTGAAAGTACACTGCATTCTCACGTGATTTTTGGAACTCTGGAGGCTGAATAAAAAAAGCATGGCCTTCTCGAAGAACTTCGAGAAGCATTCTGCGTGTCTCCCACAGCCTCTGAAAATCATGTGAAAATGGGGTGTGCTTTTGAGAATAATTGTTGTTGAGTGTGGATGAATGCCGGCGTGGCACTCAAAAGATTATAGAGTGTCACTTTTGATACATATGTCATAAGTTTGTCCTCATTGTTTTAGAGACAAACTTTACACCGTATGACTAGCATGAATTGAAAACAATTTAGGCCTTATTCAAGAATAGCAAAACAGAAAGATTTCTAGTAATGGTTTCGAAGGTCAGTCTAAGGAAAATACATATAAAGTGAAAATGGGTGTAACCAGGGGTGGGATTCAAACTTTTTAACAACTGGTTCTGTGACATAGCTTAGTTGGTGGGCATGGCTTGGTGGTCATGTGAGTGGGTGGACGTAGCTTGGTGGTCATGTGACTGGCTGGGCTTGGCAACTCAACATCACCCACATTGAGGCACCTCTCGTGACTATGGGGATGCTTCAACAATATAAGTGTGAAAAAGGGTCATAAGTCACTTTTTTCAGTGTCATTGTAACTTTAAATGGTCACTCCACAAAAGCAAAGTACCAGCAAAGGAGGGGAAAAAAACTCCAGGATGTTCCTGAGACAGGAAGTCTATTCCTGCCAAGAATGTAATAAGGGTTAACAGAGAGGCAATTTCTGTAAGCAACACCACAATGTTTCCTTCCTGCCTTCCTTATAGGATTAGGCCAGTAATTTCTTCTAACAACCGGTTCTCCAAACTGCTTAGAATGTTAACAACTGGTTCTAGTGAATAGGTGCGAACTGGTAGAATCCCACCCATGGATGTAATTAGGCACCTCGGTGTACCGAGCAAAGAGCTAACAGCATGTCAGGGCTAACACAGCATTGCATTATGTTACTACTCAGACAATATCAAAATAAGCATCATTTGTCCATCCAGGATCCAGCATTCATTCAACCTCTCAAAGCTACCTCCGCAGTAGAGAGAATTTTTCAACCTCTCAGGCATTATGGATGCTCTCAGCCCAAGCTACAGTCAGAGAAATGACTGGGAGTACTTCACTGAAGAGAGAATGCAAATTCCCGCTCCTAGCCTTTTAGATTTTTATCCCACTCTTATTATTTTTTATAAATAATTCAATGCAATGAACATACCTAATACTCTTTAGCCCTCCTGTTTTCCCCATAACTTTGTGAGGTGGATTGAGTTGAGAGATAATTCCACCTTTCATTATGCTGTTAGCTTTCAAAAAAAAGAGACAAGGAAGCAGTCCAGCAAGGCTTCAAGCCAAATTTTCTTGAGCTTTTTTGTGAGTGTACACTTTCACACTTTTGTCTTCCTCCCTCCCTCCCTCTCTCTCTCCCTCTCTCTCTCTCCCTGTCCCCTTGTAATTCCCAGCTACTACTTTACCAGATGGGAGGGCACACTCCTGTCAGAATTGGAATGGTTCTTAAAGAAAAACCTTTTACTAGTTTCTCTAATTGACAGATCAGAATCAGTTCTAGAAAGAAGGCAAGTATGAATATATCAGGAGATCAATACTGAAAAGATCTTCCTTTCAAACTAGCCAGGAGCAGCAAGGATTTGCCAGAATGTTATCATCAAAGAAATGGTTTCCCGCCCCCCCTTTGGAGAGTTGAAGAGACCCAAGAGCAAGGTCCCTGTAGTGAATGAGTGGTAGTGGGAAGTTGGGCATATTATTTCTCTTGAGGGAAATGACAAATTCATCAGTGATTTCTAGACAGCTGCAGCAGCACCACTACTGAAAAATCCAAAGGGAGACATTTCCACCTGTTGTTTTCCCTCAGGAAGCATGAGAGGAAGCTGAAGAGATGATTACATAATGAAGGGCCAGACAGGGACAGGCTCTCCTAGGATACCTTGCCATCAAAGAAGCCCAAGAGTATTGCACTCTACACTGGGGGGTAATTGAGGCTTTTTTTTTCCTTTGAAATAATTTCTAATCCATTTATCATTTGAAGAGGAATGAAAAAAATGGGGGAGGGAAAATGAGAATGGCTGCCCTATAAATGTAATTGTTAGATGATAGATAGCTAGACAGCTGGGTGATAGCTAGCTAGCAACTAGATAGATTGATAGATAGATAGATAGATAGATAGATAGATAGATAGATAGATAGATAGATAGAAACAGACAGAAAGACTGACAGACCGATGGATAGATGATAGGTAGAAATATATACAGAGAGATGATAGTGATGATGGCTGGATATATAGATATATAGATATAGACATATAAGATAGATGCAAATCAGTTTCTTTGTCCAGCAAGATACCAAGCAGAATATCATGGGGAATTCTTGGTTTTGTTGCTTGCTGAATTTCCATCTTTTCTCCAGTAGCAACACTGACTTAATAGAGTATGCTGAGTGGAAGTTTCTGCTGTTGTATACCAGGTTTGGAAACATGAGAACACTCACCAGACTTAATCCTACTTAATTGTTTGGCTAAAATGGGCAAAACTATGAAAATTACCCCTCTTAGCTTTGTCTTCCAAGTTTCTCTGTTGCATAAATCAAGGGGATTTATGTCTTCTGAAGTCAAATCTAGAACTGATCAAAGAAAGCTATACAGTGCTCATTTCATTTCATCTTATATTTATATACATTATACTCCCCTGGCGCAGAGTTTTACTCTCACTCTGCAGAAACAATTTAGGAATAGGATCATTCTACAAAAACTATGCGGTATTGAAAACCTGTTGTGATGACCCATAGTCTCTCAAAATAACCCAAACCCCAAAACATATATTAAAGTCCGGTAAAGCCTTCAACTTAACTTCACTGCTTTATTAGGCACAGTTTAAAGTCATAAAAGTAAATAATGAGGCAAACAGAAATCCAAAACAAACCGCATTGATGAGAGTTCCGAAGCAAGCCAAGATAACTAATTATAAACTCCATGAAAATAACCGAGAAAAGTCCATGGGAAGAACGCCAGCAAAGATAAGCCTCTTTCAAGGTAAACACTAATTGACTTCAGCAATTCTAACTGCGTAGTTGCAAATTTATATACATAGCTCCCACCTGCAAGCCACGAGGAGGATCATGGTAATCTCCTCTTGAGTAGAACTTGCTTTCCCCTGATCCTCTCCTCCCTGCGTGACCTAGGATGGATAGGGGATGGGCCTGGGTCCTCCTCTGACTGCTCAGCCGGCCTCTGCCCTTCCCCAGCCTCCTCCACCACCTCTGGAGCCACACTCCCACTCCCTTTTGGCTGTTCCTCCTCTTCCTCAGAGTCAGACTCCACCAGGGGCATGACACCTGTATTTGGTGCAATAAGATTAGGTTTACTTAACTAGCAAAATCTTCACTGACACCTGAAATACAATACTGTGAACAATATGTTTAAAAATATTTAATCCAGCAGCTGGCATTTAGTTTAAACTGTCAGCTAGCAGACCCATAATCCTCTTTCCTTTAGTCATTTTTAATAAAGCTGGAGCACATATTGTTGACATTTTATTGTTTTCTTGATCCCCAGAGTCAAACAAAGAAAATTATATACATAAATGCTATACTGATTCAAAATTCTGTGTGGCTCGGTTAGCCGAATTTAGCATGCTGTGCAAACACTAGTTTCATCTGCCCCTCTTCCCAAAATCCTAAGACCACAATTGCTTTTATTCCATGAGCCCCTTTCCTGAGCTCCTTCTAGAAGAGCTAAACCTAAGTCCAACAGGTGCATGTCACATTCCTTGTAGGTGCCATGACTGCACTTATCCTTACAGGTAGTCCTTGGCTTACAATCATAATTAGGGCCAGATTTTACATTGCTAAACAGGGCAGTTATTAAGTAAGTCATGCCCAATTTTATGACTTTTTTCCAATTGTTCTTAAATCACTGCAGTTGTTAATAAGAACCCAGATTGTTGGAAGCAGTATGCTGACGCTATAAACCACTTAGAAAAAGCTATAAAGCACTGTGAAGTGGTAGATATGTCTAAGTGCTATTGCTATTGCTAAGTGAATCACATGGTTGTTAAATGAATCTGGCTTTCCTCCAGATTCTGACTTTGCAAAGTCATAAATAGAAATCACAGGGCCATGGAATGCTGCAACCATCACAGATTGCCACAATTTTGATCATATGACTATGGGGAGGGCCGTGCCGAATTGTCCCATTTTACTGTGAGGATGCTATTATAGTTAGAAGTGTTAGGATCAGTTGTAAGTCATTTTTTCAATGCTGTTGTAACTTTAAACAGTTGCTAAATGAATAGTTATAAGCCAAGGACTACTGTAACAAGCAGGGTAATGTAGCACTAATTAAGTGGAGGCCTGCCTCACCTCTGGGGGAAGAATATTATAGAGAGTAGAGGGTCTGTAACATACCTTCCCACTGGAAATGGTGGGATGGGCCAATAGGATGAAGGCAAGATAAATTCTCAGATAACTTGGCCCTATGCTATGTAGGACTTTAACCACCTTGAATTGGACTGAAGCAAACCAGCATCTAATGCAGTTCACACAGTAGAGTGTTATGTGTATCATCCTTGAGGTATCCAAAATTGTTCATGCTCTGTACCAGCTATAGCTCCTGAATACTCTTCAAGGGTAGCCCATGTATAGACATTGCAATAATCCATACAAGAGATGACTGAAAGAGATTTTGATGGTGGATTTTGCTGTGGGGATAAAATCAAAGGTGTATAAATTAGATTACTTTGGATAGATGGGTAGATGATTAACTGATAGGCTTATAGGTTTATGGATTAAGTTAAAATGCCAAGCTCAACTGCCAAACAATGAAGAAATTATGTAAAATCCAAAACACCAGTTTATATATAGTGAAGGCAGGGATGGGATCTGACAGGGTTAACTACCGGTTTGGTCATTTACGAGGATCAGTGATTTACGATGTGCTTCCCTGCACGCTGCCAGAGTGGGCCTGTAAATCGTCATCAGCATGCTATGTGCATAGAAGCAGCCTTTCAAAAAGCCCCCTTTCCTGCTTTTTTAACTGCAGCTGTGCCTCGCACGGCAGCTGAAGTTGAAAAAAATCAGGAAATAAAGGTCAGGTAAGAGCCCAGATGAGCAAAAACATCAGCAGACATAGAACCGGTTCTATGTCTGCTGCTCTTCAGAGCTACCGGTTCTACAGAGATGGACAGAACCGATAGAAACCCACCCCTGAGTGAAGGACATTATCTGAAATCTCTTCAGGAATATTTCAAACTACAAAGTATTTCAGAATAAAAGATGTTCAGTAAATTTACATTCTTTTGTCATTTGAGAATGTTAATCACTTTAGTCTAAAGGCCATTTATGCTATAGAAATAATATACTGCAATAACATTCAAAAAAGCAACGTATAGATATCTTCAGTAAGGCCATGAAAAACTTACATCTTATTTTCACACTGCCAGAAAAGTCAGATGAGATTAATGGATCATCTGTGGGCTTCCTGGAAACTTAGGAAATCTACATCTACATCTCAGTAGGAAATTCCTTTCAGAACCTTAAGAAGCTTTAATTATTAGAATCTAATATAACTCATACATATTGTTTCTTTCTCTTTTGAGCAAGCTCTTTCCCCAGAACAGGAAAGTGAATGGGACCCATCAAAGAGATGTTTATGATTATTATGGTTGGTTGAACAGTCAGCAGATGTTTAGATTGGATTTGAATTTTTTCCCACCTAGCAAATCCTTCCTTAAGGACCTGGGATAGCAGATGTTGCTTGATGGTGTTAAAGGTATCATTGCAGGGTGCAGCAAACTGTTCCAAGTAAAGCTGCCTTTTGCAATTGGCCGATGGCGATTTTGTCATGTCAGTAATGTTTAATTATTGTTGTTGTTTGTCACACAGTCAGCCAGATGTTTACACTGAATTTGGCATTTTTGTTCAGCTATTGAGTCCTTCCCAAGGACCTGGGATAGGCAGATGTTGTTTGATGGTATTAAAAGTCATAGGATGTTAGGTTTTCCAAATAAAGCTATTGGTATTATTTTGGAACTAGAATTTCAAGCTGGCTTGATAAATAATTGAAAGCACTATTATAATGACTGTATATGTTTTGCAAAATTATCAGGTATGAAGGTTTTTCCTTTATTTTCATCGTAATTTATGGCTACTGCTTCAAGGAATATTAACAAAGAAATGGAGTGTATACTGTGTACATGTAGATTAAAATAATAATTAGGAGGGCATTGTTGTTTAGTAACATACTATTGGTTATAAATATTTTTATGAAGTATACATTTCAGGTTTATGAGACTTGGTGAATAGCAAACCCTGGATCACTTTGAACAGCTTGCCGGATTTCATGATGATTGGATTATTTTATGGCTAATAAAAGATGGCTTAAAATGATACAATGTGAGTCCAGGGATGGGTGGTTGACAAATAAATTTAGGAAGAGATAGAGGTTACATTTTGTTTTTGCCATTTGAACTTGCACCAAAGATTCAAGGCTGGTTCCAAGCACATTTTGTTTTTGCCATTTGAACTTGCACCAAAGATTCAAGGCTGGTTCCAAGCAAGTGCCATTTTAAAAATGAAAAGAGGTCGAAGTGGGGAATTCATTATTATAGACCCAACACAGAAGATTTTCCACTTTGCAATGGTTGATATAAGCCTCCTGATTCTTAACACTGTCAACGGATCATGAAGAATAGTATTTGTCCTAGCTAAATTACTGATAGCCAACAAGGTGTTGGACTAAGAGTGGGAAAATCCAGATTCGAGTTCTGTTAGGCATGAAAGGCAGCTGGGTAACTTTGTGCTACTAAGTAACTCTCTCTCACTCTTTCTCTCTCCCCATCCCCTCCCTCCCTCCCTCCCTCTCTCAATCCAACCCACATACCTCTCACTATTGAAGCCTTCATTTTTTGCTGTTCCTTGTAGATAAAAAGAGAGGGTGGCTTCGCTTGGGTGGTTGCAGCCTCTTGTAACCCCATACAAAATACAGTGCCATGTTTCATCCCTGTCTCTACCCATCTTCCATCTCTCTCCTCTCCTCCATTTTAATAAGACTAGTCGAATATCTTTAACAATAAGGCAAAGGAGAAAAAGTACAGCGGAACCTCGGATCACGAACACTGCTGACCACAACCAAATTGGGTGATTACCAAAATTTTTGGAAAATGTTTGCATCTGGTTGTGAACACATCTTCAGGTGGTGACCAAACACAGCTGCGGTAGTTTTCCCTGCTGCGTCAATTTCCCCTTCCACTCCATTATTTTTGTCTGCACGTGCACACTCAATCTTGCTTCCAGTCAACAACCAAATCGAGTTGCAACCGAAGTCCTGGAACGGATTACGGTCATGACCGGAGGTTCTACTGTATGCCCCTTTTATGTAGATCGGTCACTCTTTTTTTTTTTCCCTTCTGGCGTATTCATTATAGGATATATTGGTGATGTAGTAAAAAAAAAACCAGCCTCGGCTATTCCCCTTGCATGGTGAGATTACTCTCAAACCCTTGTAGAAAATAGCAGAAGGATTGTTTGTGTACCTTCTCTCATACAATCATCCTATGGAATACAACTCTCCTCTCTTTCTTCTGATAGGCTAAAACCTCAGTTTCTGTTCCATGCTTGTAGCATTGTTTAGTTGCTTGCCTGAGGATACTAAGCAGAACTGATGAAAGCAGAGATGGATTACCTGCCATAGATTTTCCAGAAGATATGATTCAGCCCAAGATGACTATTTCAAAAAATTTTCATATGCAGGAAGCATACAAAGAAAGTACTGGCCTGTTTTCTGGCTTTTTGTGACAGGGAACTCAATGACATAAAAATGCTCACACTTATTTCTACTTACAGGTAAAGACTCCCACAAGGGGCATCAATTAACCAGTTTGACATGCTGCAAGTTCCAGCTCTTCTGCATGTTGTAGCAATATCAGACATATGTACTCATAGGGCAGCTCATATAATGCGATGATGTGATGATGTTCTCATCATTTTGAGGAAGGTATTAGATTCCAAAGATGCTTTTTTTCTCATAAGGTTGCTACAGTTATTTTAGATTCCTTCTTGTTGGCATTATTGGCATTAATTTCCACTGGAGAACAATGAGTAGAAGACTGAAACCTTAGCACAGGGGTGTCAAACTCGATTTCATTGAGGGTCATTTCAGGGTTGTGTTTGACCTCAGGAGGATGGGGGGGGGGGCATGGCCAGGATGGGCATGGCCAGCTCAATGTCACTCCTGTTGGGGGCACCTGTGTTGGCACGGGCAAAGCTGAGGGGATCCATTGTCTCCAGCTGAGGAATTTCTTGATGACTCCTTGCCTTGTGATAAAATGTACTTTTGCTAGTAGTTTGTTTTGCTAGCACTTTGCCATTAAAAACAGAGCTTGGGAGGGGCATGTGTGACCTGCCCGGGTTGTGTTTTTGGCCACAACAGCCTCCTGCAGCCCTCTGCCAGTGAAAATGGAGCTCCGGGGCCATGTGTTGCTCTCCTGAGCTTCATTTTCACTGGAAGAGGCTCTGTGGGCCAGTCTTTCACTGTTTCCAAGGCATCCCCATGAGCCAGATCTAAGCAACCCGCGAGCCAGATCTGGCCTTCGGGGCTTGAGTTTGACACCCCTGCCTTAGCACATTCAAATGTCTTTGGCAGATTCTGCATGTGCTTTTTATAACAGATTAAATTATATCTTCCTTTAAGGATCCCCTTCACATTGCTGCCAGCCACTAGTCCACGTTGCAACCCTTAGCAGTCTTGAAGAATTTAGACCAAGTCCAGAACATCTAAGAACTGGTCATAGCTGCTTGTTGAAATTAACAGCAACTCTTCTGCTGTCTGCAACATTCTGTACAGAGTGATGCACTTGTGCCAATGGCTGTTTACGCATAATGCTAATAGACACTTTGTGTTTTTGTGTAGGATATTCACTGGAGGTAGTTTAGGATTTACAAAGCCAAGAAAAGCATTTTCTCCCAAAGAATTTAATTTTTAAAGTTATTTCCAAGTACTATTTTATGCCTTTGTAGAACAAAAAAAAATCTAATTAGGTTGCTCTAGCCTTCAGCAAAATTACTTGAATATTCCCTGCACTCCATTTCTACATAGAAAAAAAAATGAGATAGTTTGCTCTTAGCATTAGGTCAATATCTGTTTTGAGAAAAACATATTCCATTCTATGTGTACTGGAAGATGATGTATCCTGTTATTATGGCAATTGTTTATGTAAACAGTGCTTAATTAAATTAAGTATCCTCACTATTGGCTCTTAAAGTTAATTACTTTACACCTAGATAAGACCAAGTATCCTTCTTACTGTAGGCTCAGTTTGAACTAGATTATTGAAATTCAACAGAGACACTAAATATTACCATTGAGAAATGTATGGAATAAAAATATTCAGTCTAAACTACTTATAAAAGTGACAGTGGTGTACTTCATGAACATGGAAGGATAAGCTAAAGCTGAGTAAAAGTAGGACAGGAAACAGTAATAATTGCATATTATACTTTGAATGTAGGTAATCATATGTTCAGATACAACCAGATAATCTAATCCAAAACCAGATTCCTTCCCCACCACCCCCAATTATTTTAAAACAGTAGTTTATATTAGAAAAGAGGATGGGAAGTCTAAGCCTCTCCTCCCAGTTTCTCATTCCAGTAGAAATAAAAAATGTTGTAGATATGAAGTAAAGCTTTCTAGCTTGCAACTTACATGGGGTTATTTAAAGAGTTATTTAACATTTTCCTGCTCAGTGACATCTCGGTCAAAATTTCCCTCCTCAGGCTGCATTCATAATTCATCTTGGGAAAAACCCTTCAGTTGGTATCTATGACCATCTAGGATATGTTGGGTTAGTTTTCCTCAGTTTCACATTGAAGGTTTTTAAATAAAGTTTCTATTACGATACAAATTCAATTGGTAATCTTATATGCTGGAACATTCTATGAGTTGGGATTGAAATTCTAAAACCATCTAGTCCAGGGGTCCCCAAACTTGGCAACTTTAAGACTTGTGGACTGTGGAATAGCTGGCTGGAGAATTCTGGGAGTTGAAGTCCACAAATCTTAAAGTTGCCAAGTTTGGAGACCTCTGATCTAGTCTTGTGAACTTTCATTTATTATATTATTTATTTATTTTGTCAAGTGATTATAAGATAACAAGTATAAACATAGTTATGAATACATGAAATGGATACTTATAAGAAAAATAAAAAGAAACAATAGGACAGGGACGGTAGGCACATTGGTATGTTTATGCACGCCCCCTATAGACCTCTTAGGAAAGGGGTGAAGTCAATAGAAGACAGTCTAAGGTTAAAGTTTTTGGGGTTTGGGGAAGAAACCACAGAGTCAGGTAGAGTATTCCAGACTTTGACCACTCTGTTGCTGAAGTCGTATTTCCTGCAATCAAGTTTGGTGCGGTTAACCTTGAGTTTGTATCTATTGTTTGCTCTTGGGTTATTATGGTTGAAGCTGAAATATTCATTGAGAGGTAGGACATTGCAATGTATGCTTTTATATACCATACTTAGATTGGACCGTTCTAGGTTAGTTCTAGGTTTTCTAGGTCTAAAATTTCAAGTCTGGTGGCATAAGGTATTCTGCAAAGAGTAGAGGAGTGGAGAACTCTTCTTGTGAAATATTTCTAGACTTTCTCAACTGTATTAATATCAGATATGTAATGCGGGTTCCAGACTGATGAGCTGTATTCAAATATTGGTCTAGCAAATGTTTTGTATGCTGTAGTTAGTAGTGTAATATTACCAGAGAAAAAGCTACGTAAGATTAGGTTAACAACTCTTAACGCCTTTTTGGCTATGTTGTTCAGTGGGCTCTAGCACTTAGGTCATTTGAGATGAGTAGTCCAAGGTCCTTGACAAAGTTTGGATCCTCAACAAGGTCTTGACTATTTAGCTTGTATTTTATTTTCTGATTTTTTTTGCCAATATGTAAGACAGAGCATTTATTTGTTGAGATTTGAAGTTGCCATTTGATTGACCATTCTGATACATAGTCAAGGTCTTTTTGGAGGGTAGTAGTATTGTCTGTGGTGTTGAATAGCTTTACATTATCAGCAAAGAGAACACAGTTGCTCTTGATATGATCACAGAGGTCATTTATATAGAGTATGAAAAGAGTTCATCCTAGAACACTGCCTTGGGGGACACCACTGTTGACAGGTACAGAATTTGATAGGATGCTCCCAATTTTGACCATTTGTTGTCTATTCGACAGGAATGCTTCTATCCAGTTATGCAGGTGTCCAGAGATACCACAAGATTTTAGTTTTAGGAGTAGCTTGTTGTGTACCACTGAATCAAAGGCTTTTCATGGAGGCTAGAAAACATGTTAACATTCAAGAATCTAAAAGTTAGAAAGCATTAGTACTAAAATTAATTAACAATTAAAAGTTGATAAACAAGGGCATCCTTATTGGGCTATGGAGGGAGTTAGTTATTCCTGAGAACAATGTATGAAAAAATCCTCTCCTTCCTGCAACAAAGGTGGGTCTCTGGTATACACATGTGTATGCATATTGTATGTCTGCAGATGTATCTGATTTTATGGTTTGATTGATTGGTTCAATTAGTATAGCAAATGCTGCCTTTGTCATTACTTCCAAAAACAATTCTGTGTTCAGAAAGTGTTGCACTTTTAAAGGAAAATATCTAAACAGAGAAGGATAAAAAATAAAATGAACAGAAAAAACTAACTCAAAATAGAAACCGTCTGTAACTGAACAGAAATCAGAGATAAAGAAAACAATATAATTGTAGATACATTATGCAATAAATGGTTCTTACAGGTATTTCAGATATACAACTTCCTTCCTTCCTTCCTTCCTTCCTGCCTGCCTGCCTGCCTGCCTGTCTTCCTATGTTTTATCATGATTGCTCACTAAAATTTGTTTTTAAAAAAGTAAAAGCATTCAGTATGCATTTTTTCTCTGTGCCATGATAAGCAGCTAAGCTATTTCTTTACAGTTTTCAATAGATGATAGAGATTTATATATATGATATATGTATATACATACAAATACTGTAAAGAAAGCCATGGATAGATTGCCTCAATTCTTCTTTTATTGTGCATATATTTAAAAAAATCTAATGAAACTTCAACATAAGTAAACAGGAATGCTTCTTAAAAGCAGCTGACATATATTCACAGAATTAATATGTATGTGTGTGTGTGTGTGTGTGTGTGTGTGTGAGAGAGAGAGAGAGAGAGAGAGAGAGGGAGGGAGGGAGGGAGAGAGATTGTGATGCTGTGTTTGAAAAGGAGAAGGATCAAGTTCAAACTGATTTTAGACACATTATGTAAAGATTTAACTCTCTATAATGGGTCTACAATGGAAAAAAATGGAAGGAAAGAGGAAAAGAGGACAACCAGCAGCAAGGTAGATAAATGAAATCACATTGGAAAATCTGAAAGACTAATCATTGGGGATAAACCATCTTGGAGAAAATTTATCTATGTGGTTGTTAAAAAATAATCAATCAATCAATCAACCAAATATTTGAACATAAATTCCAGACTGATCTGACTATGTTAAACCATCTAACATGGCTCTACAAATTCAGGGTAAGAGAAGAAATAAAAGACTGCTTTGTATTGCCATACATAAGAGGCCAATTCAAAGCTGTACCTAATTACTAAATAAATATTGTGGCCTAATTATCATCTCCCAGAAGCAACAGTTTTACCATTAAAAATATGTATGCAACAAATAAGGCCTTTAATATTATTAAACAAAGTTGTCCTTACATCCCAATTTTTTTTAACGAAAGACAAATCTACTTTTTTCTTTCTATGATACTTTAAACAGCATGCTAGATCATTGTTCAGGAGCCATAAATAAACCCACATTTATTACCATCTTCTTTGTATATTGTTTAACCCAAGCAGCTTTCCGTCTTGAATTATGCAGCTGCTGCACGTATTATTTTTTTTGCCCAGAAGTGCACTTGGCTTTGTCTTGTATGTCTTGGTTCAGCATTATGTCAACAAGATCTCATTTTGTTAGAAGAAGTTGTTAATATACAAAGCTATATAGAACATTGTATCTCCCTGTAATTGTAGCTTTAGAATTATAGGTCAGATTGTGCAAAGACAAAGTGTCATGTCAAGCTTTATCTTATGAGTAAGACTTGATTTTCCTTAAACTATTTTTGAACCCTATTTTATCTGTCTATTTTCTATGGAGTTTTTGCATATACCATTTTAAAGCATTCTTCTCATGCTCAGGACACACCCACAGTTTCTCTGATCTGAGCCCTCCAACTCTGGCTCTTGAATATCTGAATGTGAGAGGAGGACTTTGATCTGTCTTGACTGTGCTGCACATCTGTAGACAGCACATCTCAGAGGACGCATACTATGCATGCAAAAAATCCAATATCTAGTTCAGAAAGTTCATTTGATGCAAACCTCCATTTAAAACAGTGGAGTTTTTCATGACATATTTCAGAAGTGGGTGGGAGCAAATGGGTGGAGCAATTTTTTATTTTACTTTATCAAGGGGAAGCAGCCTGTCTGCTTGGTGGACCGATAATGACCCATGCCCGGGTGTCAAACTGGTGGCCTATGGACCAGATGCATCACATATAGGCCATGCCCACCTCAGCTCCGTGAATGGGAAAATATCACGAAACATCACATGCTGGCAACATAATGAAGCAAGTTTGATACTGTGTCCTATGCAGATAAGGTTAATATAGAGGAAGCAGTTATTTGCCCTGACTTAAGGTGCTTTCCTACTTTTTAAATTCAAGTAGATGATAAACAGGTATTTAGTTTTATGATTGCAGCAGGATAGAAGTACAGTATCTCAAATAAATGTTTTGTGACATCTCATTAAATTGAAATGTGTAATTGGTGCAAAATACAGCAGCTAGCCTGCTAATCAGTCTTCTGCTGAAAAATCTGCATTGTTTACAGCAGGGGTCACCAACCTTTTGGATCTCAGGGACCACCAAATTCATACTTTTAAATCCCAAGGAGCACTAATATGAATTTTTTAAAAAAAAGCTTATATATTTAATATAACTTTTTATGTTAATGTTAATACACACACACACACTTACTTATTTAATTATAACAAAAATGTAAATGTAAATAACAAAAATATAAATGTAAAATGTTCTGGGCTGGAAGCCTCCCCCACCTGGCACTTCCAAAGAGACAGAAGAGCAGTGTGTGTGTGTGTGTGTGTGTGTGTGTGTGTGTGTGTGTGTGTGTGTGTGTGTGTGTGTGTCTGAGCTGAGGGGCCTCGGGGCAACTGCTGCTGGGAGAAGCAGAGGCAGAAAGGGGGATTTGCTCTCCTTGGGGGGCAGCGCCCCTTGGCTGCCACTCCAGAGGCTTCTCAGCAGGCATCTGCCTGCAGAAGGACTGCCGCTCTTGGTGATTAATTGGGGGACGGGAGGGGGAGAAAGTGGGAGCTCCTTTCAGATCCTGGGTGGAGGATTGAGAGGCTTAGATCTGCAGCCGAGGAAAAGCTGGGGGGTGGGGGTGGCTTTTCCAGCCTCACCTGGAGACAGGCAAGGAAAGGTGTCCCTGGGGGCACTTCGCTCGCTTTAGCACTTCGCTGCCAAACCCAGCCACAGCCAGTGATTATTTGGGGGGGAGAGAAAGTATCTCTCGCATTACCAGGAGAGGAAAGGAGACAAAACAAAGCTCACTCTTTCACTGAGACCTACAAAACGCCAATCTACCGTGTTCCAGGAGTTCTTCAAAATCATCAAACGCTCCTACTTGCAGTTCTCGCGCCTCCTGGCTCAGGTCCCTGAGATGCACACATGGTAGCGGCGGCAACAACAGTCCCCGCCCCCAGTGTCCGCCGTCGGCGTTAGTTTTCTAGCCTTGAATTGCTCCCGGCTCTCTGTCTATCCTCCCCACAACCCACGTGCAGGCAGGAAAGGGTGACGGAGCCTTGCACACCTCTCCCCTTTTCCAGCCCTTGCTGCCTCTCCCAACATCCAAGCCTCGGAAACGCAGGCAAAGCCGCCACAGCGGTAGCGCCCTGAGTTGCTTGCTTCTCCACTACTGCCGCCTCCTCCTCTTCCTCCAGCACCACTTCCTTCTCTGGGTAGGGCATTTCTTAACTAACCGAGCATGCTAAGGCAACTCAGGACGCTGAAACAAGATGGCGGCGCCCAAGCAAACATTCTTTGCAGCCCAGTACAGAACGATCCACGGACTGGTACCGGTCCGGGGCCTGGTGGTTCGGGACCACTGGTTTACAGGGCTCAGTTTAAATTATTTGGACTGACCTTTCAAGGCTTAAAGACTGAGGATCTGAAACAGTTAGACTTTGACTTACAGCCCTCTGTCTACTGGCCACTCAAAGTTACAATGGCATTGAAAAAGTGACCTTTTTCATGCCTACAACAGTTGCACCATCCCCATGATCAAAATTCAGACATTTTGGCAACTGACATGTATTTATGACGGTAAGTTGCCAGTAGTCCAGGGTCCTGTAGTCACCTTTTGCAACCCTCTGACACACAAAGTCAGTGGAGAGGCCAGATTCACTGAACAATCCTATTACTAACTTAACAACTGTTGTGATTCACTTAACAACTGTAGCAAGAAAGGTCATGAAATGGGGCCAAAATAACTGTTTTGCTTAACAACAGAAATTTAGAGCTCAATTGTTGTCATAAGTTGAATACTGCCTATACAAACCTGTCCAGGAGATCTTTGGGAACATCCCTACTGTCAAAACTGACCTTCCTGCACCTTGAAGAATCTTCTTCTCCACATCCCCAATTCTATGGAATTCACTTTCTCAGCAATTTCATCCAGCCTCTATTCACTTGAGGCTTAATAAATCATTAAGATGCACCTCATTTGCTAGACTTTTCTCTGTTAGAGGATTTTCTCTGAGGAATTCGGTCTACTGTTATTGATAATCAGCATTATTAATTGCTTATTTTCTTTTTAAAAATGTTCTCTGTCTTGAGTGTCTACTAGAGCAGAAAGGCAAGATATAAATCAAATAAATGAATAATTTCCAGTGAACCTCCATAAGGGGCTTTTTCAATATAAAACAAAATATGTTAAATTTATTTACTAATATACCCAGTCTCAGATCCAGCAAGGGCTAGCTATTACAAAATAAAGAATCTCAGTCAATATCAGAAAGAGAAATTTAACTCAAGAAAAAGAAATTTAACTAGTGAATCTTGACAATTGGATAGGCTCTCGCATACATATATCTGTCTGTTTCATTCATGAAATGTTGGGGGGCATGCATAAATCAGTAGTGTCACCTGTCGTCCTGTCCAGCTCATACACGCACATACCACAAGGGTTTGAAGTCTTCACTGAGGCTTCACCAGTCCTGAATAGTACTGCCCAGGATTCCTACATAGGAACCAGAGCATGACCCAGTGAGTCCAATTCCCCAAGTCAAGAAAAACACAGAGCAAGTCCAGCAAGACCACAGTCCATGGTTCCAAAATAAAAACCCCACAAGCCAAAAAAATCCAATTCCAAGGTCCACAAGGCAACATCCAAAGTCCAGAAACAGAGTCAAATTCACTTTCTTAGGCAAAGTTCCAAGGCAAGGGACATGGTGGCTAAACAAACACACGCCCCGGTATTGAAGAATTGTTCTCAGTTTCACTCTGCTTCATGTGCAGGGATAAATAGCTGCCAACTGGTACAACTCATTAGGAGGGGGAGGCTGCCTTCTTGTGAGTAGCCTCACTGACCTCCATTGTCCCTGTAGGATTCAGTAGGGAAGGCAATTCCACCTCATCCCCACTCATTGGTTGCATCTACATCTCTTCCCTGCCCTCTGCCTCTGGTTGGCCTTCCAAGTCTCTTGAGTGCACCTGCATTTCTTCCCTTCCCTTTATCAGCCAGTCACTTGTCTGATCGCTCCTCTGGTCCTTCTGAAGTTCCTGTCTCTCTTCTTCAGGGTCCCCCGTGTCTTCCAGATGCTTTGCCATGTCCCACACCCAAGTTCCAGAAACAGGCTCTTCCTTGTCATCCAAGCCTGCTTCAGGGGCATTCATGATACCTGTCCAAAGGACTTCAAATGGTTTCTTGAAATGTACTATACTATTTCTTCAGTATAATACTACGTCTGAACCAGACCCTCTTCATAACAACAAAAGAAAATGTGTGCTGGAAACCAAGGTCTATCTGGTTCAGCTTCTACATTCATGTGGTAAGCAGCCTTTAGTATTATAGTATTATAGTATAGTATCTATAGTATTATAACAGAATACATTCTTTCATAGGGTTAAAATGTGTATGAAATGATGAGAATGATACTTAATATATTTTATTATCAGTCAGGTATGTCAACAGTATACAATAACATTAAAAACTGTAATATTAAGGGCTACTGTTGAACACAGCGACTTAACCCAGCAGAGGTCAAAATCTTCTATTCAGTGTCATAGATGCTAGAAACGTGGTCCTGTTTCACAGACCTCCAAAGATATAAAACAACATTATACTCATTTTCTAGTCAGTTGGATTCTACAAGCACAGGAGTTTACAATTATCTCCATCCAAATTTAAAAGGTATAAAAAAGAAGCAATGTTCTTGGTAATATAAAGGTTGGCAGGCAAACAGATGAAAGGTGCATATTACACAGCGAACCTCTTGAGACCCAATACTTAAAGGAAACACAAGCTAACCCAACAAAAACGTGCGATAATTTAAACAAAATCAGTGTTTAAGGAGGGGAGTGATAGTTGTTATTAGAAAAAAGTATATTAAGATTCCACTTTTCTTTCAAATACTTGAAAACCTTCATAGTGAAGATCCAATGCTCTTAGAAGATTTGTCCCCAAATAGTATATATCTGTTTCTTGCTAACGTTTGAAGAATCTATATCTTGACAGTGAACCTGTTTTCTCCAAGTTTCCTCAACTGTAATTTTTTTTAAAAAAGGAAGAAATAGAAAATGAAGAAGGACTTTAGAATTCAAACAGACAAGAACCTATCACATAACACCCTAGATTTAACAATTGTCAATAAGAAAGGCAAAAATGACTGAATAGAGGATGTGGCAGAGAAAGAACTGGAGGAGATAATAAAATACAAAGATCTGCAAATAGAAATGGAATGACTATGGCAAAAGAAAGTGAAGGTAGTACAATAGTAATAGGTGACTTGAGTTGCAATCCTAAAACCACTGGAACATCATTTTAATACTATCAGCATTGACAATATCACCACCATCACCATCAATTGCAAAAGGCAGCTTTGCTCGGAACAGTTTACATCCTGAGACAATATCTTTAATAATACCATCAAAAATCAACATCTGCTTTGGAAGCATTTGGTCGGTGGATAAAATGTCAAATCCAATCTAACCATCTGGCTGATTCTGCAACAAGCCATAAAAATATGTTCCTATATGTTCCTTATCTGCTAGTGTATGAATACTTAAGTCTTGCCTACATGATCAGTGTATAATAGTGCTTAAAACATTTTCAATTAAAGGTGAGGAATTTATAAAATTTATCAATCTGATAAATGTGCCATCTGCTATATATACAAAATGTAAGCCTGTTCTGTCCAATTTTTGCAGTGGTCTGCATTTAAAAACAGTTTATATAATTATATAATTTTCCTTGATATGGCTTTTCTAAACTATTATATGTCCCAGATGTATTTTTCTATGCAACATTTCTACTGCATGCATTTTTGTTCACTATTCTGACCAAAATCTACATTGTAAAATTCAGGCAAATGTGCAACTTAATGGATAACTACTTCCATTCTGACATTTGTCCAGGAACTGCAGTAATTAGTTTAATTATCTTGAACATGCAAAATAAATTAATTTCCCTACCTCAGTGGAAATCCTTGTACAGTATCAAAACATCTGTAGGATCTTAAAACTCAGACCAAGAATCCTATTCATTCTTTGGGCTTATAGAAAAATCCTCTCATTATTTGGAAGGGGAAAAATACATCTAGAGTAAGAAATTGGATCAACATTATAGCCTTTTGGATGCTGCTCTAAATATTGCAGAATTGCAGCCTCAAACACTAATATAACTGCAAGATACCTTGCTAAGTGAACTCTTTCTTCCTTGATGATTCATGTCTACACTAGAATATACACAAAGCACGTCTGTACACACACACACACACACACACACACACACCACAGCAAGACAAAAATGTGTTTCAGCTTTCCTCTCTATGAGCTCAGCTGCCCATAGCAATTTCTTGGGCCTGAAATTATAACCTATATTTTTTTGCCAGAAAAGGTGCTCTTTGCCTCATAGTGTGCATATTCATCTCAAGAGCATTACAAAGCAATTTATTTCATATTTTTGTTGTTTCTGCAAAATCTGTCTGAAGTAACTGCAGTTGATGCATCTTTTCTAGTATTTTCTACTGTTGAGTCTATTGAACCCAACTCTGTTAAATATGACATAGGATTTGGATAAATTCAGGGATCTGCTGCCTGTACTTTGGGATCCTTTAGCAAGATCATCAGAAATAAAAGTTTCTAAAATAAAATTTACTGGGTTGGACAATGCCAGTCCACTTATTCTACTTTATTATTGGTACCTATTGTGGAAATGAAAAAGTCTCCAATAGCCAAGGAGCAGAAAAAATTATTCCTACACAATTAAACAGAAGTGTGTTAAAGTGCACTTCCAGAAGCTGTGTCTCTCTGGTTCTGTAAGGATGTCCCCTTGGAGTAAAATATTCTTAGCCTTTATACCAGCTCTGTCCATTGAGAATAACCTTTAAAGACCACTGAGAATTTATCCTTAAAAGTTGGGAACGTTAAAGAAAGCTTCCCATTTGGGCTTTATTATATAAAGAATAATAATTTCCCTAGTCTTGGTTTAGAATAGAATAGAATAGAATTATTTATTGGCCAAGTGTGATTGGGCACACAAGGAATTTGTCTTGGTGCAAATGTACATCAGTGTACATAAAAGAAAAGATACACATTCATCAAGAGTCAAGAATCATAAGGAACAACACTTAATGATAGTCATAGGGTACAATAAGCAATCAAAGCATACTGGGAAACAGTCAATATAAGTTGTAAGGATACAAGCGACAAACTTATAGTCATACAGTCACAAGTGGGAGGGGATGGGTGATAAGGAATGATGAGAAGATTAACAGTAATAATAGTGCAGACTTTGTAATAGTTGCACAGTGTTGAGGGAATTATTTGTTTAGCAGAGTGATGGCTTTCGGGGGAAAAAAGCTGTACTTGTGTCTCGTTGTTCTGGGGTGCAGTGCTCTATAGTGTCATTTTGAGGGAAGGAGCTGAAACAGTTTATGTCCGGGATGTGAGGGGTCTGTAAATATTTTCACAGCCTCTTTTTGACTGGTGCAGTATACAGGTCCTCGATTGAAGGCAGGTTGGTAGTAATCGTTTTTTCTGCAGTCCTAATTATCCTCTGAAGTCTGTGTCTGTCCTGTTGGGTTGCAGAACCAAACCAGACAGTTACAGAGATGCAGATGACAGAGTCAATAATTCCTCTGTAGAACTGTATCTCTAACAGAGAGGAAATATTACATACTATAGTTCCTTTTCATTGAATTATGACAGGTAGTCCTCGAGTTATAACCACAATTGAGGCCAAAGTGTACATTGCTAAGTGAAGTATTTGTTAAGTGAGTTTGCCCCATGTTATGGCTTTTCTTGCCAGAGTTCTTAAGTGAACCATTGTGTTGGTTAAGTTACTGACATGTTTGTTAAATGAATCTGGCTTCCCCATTGACTTTGCTTCTCAGAAGGCCACAAAAAGTGATCCCATGACCCCCAGGACACTGCAACCATCATATGTATGAGTCAGTTGCCAAGCATCCAAATTTTGATCATATGACCATGGGGGTGCTGCAACAGTCCTAAGTATGAAAAATAGTCATAAGTCACTTTTTTCAATGCTGTTGTGACTTTGAAGGGTGACTAAATGAACTGTTGTAGGTTGAGAACTACCTGTATTTTCCAATGAAGTGAACATCCCTGCATTAAAGACTTGGCTGTTCCCCAAGCGTTTTGTCTAAGACGTTAAACGAGCGCTGATGGTTACTGTTGTTATGAGTTTGGAATTGTAGTCCTCAATTTACAACCACAATTGAGCCCAAAATTTCTGTGACTAAGCAAGACAGTCGCTAAGTGAATTTTGCCCCATTTTACTAACTTCCTTGCCACAGTTGTTAAGTGAATTGCCATGGTTAAGTTACTACCATGTTTGTTAAGTGAATCTGGCTTGTCTGTTGACTTTGCTTATCAGAAGATCACAAACAGTGATCACATGACCCTGGGACACTGCAACCATCATAGATATGAATCAGTTGTCAAGCATCTGAATTTTCATCACGTGATCATTGGGATGCTGCAATGGTCATAAGTGTGAAAAAATGGTCATTAGTCACTTTTTTTCAGTGCTGTTGTGATTTCCAACAGTCACTAAATGAATGGTGGAGGACTACCTGTAGTTTGGATTGCTTAAATTGTTGTTCTTAACATTATATACCACCCAGAGTCTCTGCCATGAGATGGCTAGGCTTATAAACTCATATCAATCAATCCATCCTTCAATCAATCACACTCTAGACATTTATTTCATGTAACGGAGATGGTGTTGATTATTTCTCTCCCACACAGGAGTGTTATCTAAATTAGGCAACCTTCAGCTGTAAGATTTGAAACTCTCTGAACTAGGGGGAGGAGTAAAGAGTGGAGTTTATTCAACAGGCAGAAATCTTAGCTATTTCACCCCTTTATAACTGGGAGAATGTGGGGGCAGGCTGGCTCAGAGCACTCCTGCCCAACTGCAAGGGCTGCTGCATTATTTTATTTTTTTTATTTTAGGAAATTTATATTTACAGGGCAACTCAAGGGGGCTTCCAGGAATAGAAAAACCTCATATATATAAAACAACAAAACTAATAAAAGAGAATAATCATATAATAAATGAATAAAATAATATAATAACCTCCCAGCCCCCACCCTGGTGACAACATTTCACATGAGTCATTTAATGGGCTCCATCCCGCTCTATGTTCCCCAGGCCCACTGGCAGAACCAAGTCTTCAGCGCTTTCCAGAAGAGTGTTAGAGAGCAAGGGCCATTCTAATCTCTGAGGGAATGATGTTCTAGAGAGAGGGATCCAGAGGTGGTATTCAGCAGGTTCTGATCAGTTCTGGAGAACCGGTAGTCAAAATTTTGAGTAGTTCGGAGAACCAGCAAATACTACCTCTGACTGGAGATTTTACAGTATCTTTCCCCTGCCACACCCACCAAGCTACATCCACAGAACCGGCAGTAAAAAAAAAATTGAATCCCACCACTGGAGGGATCCACCACAGAGAAGGCCCTTCTTCTGGGTCCCACCAGGTAGATCTCCCTAGGGGCTGCTGTTACCTGTTTTGGGAGTGGAAGCATCCTCAACTAAGCAGCCAACATGGACAATTTTTCCCACTGACCCTGTGATGACTCCACAGAAGTGATTCTAGCGATCTGGAAAACATGGCAGAATTGATACTGTGGGATCCTGGAGCTTTCTTGCAGACATTTCATTACCAAACTAGGTAACAACATCAGTGCAATGAAATGGCTGCCAAAAAAAAAAAAAAAAAATCCCCAACCAACTTCGGAGAGCACTAAGGACCCCACAGTTGAACCCTGAGCTAAAAATATTCTTTCCTATTGGAATTGCTTGAAAACTGCATCAAGATTCACCCCATGCAACCTGTTGAGGGACCAAACAGGGACCCCTTCTCTGGAAGAAATGCCAGGCCTTGCTTCAGGTTGTCAAATTAACAACCTGTTCCAGTGAATCAGACTGAACTAGAAAACAATCCTGCTGAGTTTTAGGGGAGAAAGCAATCACTGAAAACCATTTGGGGGCAAATTAAGTACTATTATAAATATGGGGAAAGAAAGGAAGGGAGTCACATCTCTGTTATGGGAATGCGATCGTTTCTTTAAAACTTCCTTGTTGAAAATATTGGGAGGAATAAAAAGTACGCTGAAAGATTTAGCATTCTCATTTCTTACTACCAATTTGCATAGCTGGCATCCCACACTGATCTTTCAAAATAAATCCTTAAGTGCCATCCCGCATTTAATTAGACAGTCATTCATTTTGATTATTTAGATTAGATAATATGTTTAGATGTTGCTGGAGCATGTAGAGCATCATCTGAATGCTGAGTAATATCATGTCATTGGTTGGTGCTATTATTATCTTATTCACATTAGCTAAATGCGTCGCTTCAGTATTTGCAGCAAATCCGGCAAGGGAAATGACTGAGTGCAGAATTAGCACAATGACATTTAATGGGAAAGAAGAACAAATAAATAGACGGGATGATTTTTTTTTGGTCTGGAATTCTAAAAGGATTTGGTGTGATATTGCTGGGCTATCCACATCATCGGCGGGAACTGACAAATTAAAGATGGAAAGGACAAATTACATGTTCAGGGGAAGCATCCTGATGGGGCTCAAGATTGTCTCAGCCTTCCATCCTTCCGAGGTGGGTAAAATGAGGACCCAGATTGTTGGTGGCAATAGGCTGACTCTGTAAACCGCTTAGAGAGGGCTGGAAAGCACTTAAGTCTAAGTGCTATTGCTATTGCTATTCAGATTTGTGCATGTATATTGCCTCTTTTTGTCTCGAGGGATCTGTACAACAACCAATTTATGCACTATTGCCTGGAATCAGCCATCAGTGGTCAATGCAAAGTCTCTTAGGTAGCATAAAAAGAGTCAATCCTGAATCATGTCAACCCAATGCTGCTTTCATCTTTTCCCCTCCTTTGCTCACCTTGAGGCTCCTTATTTGGCAGTATTCCCAGTTTGAAAACTTCCCCAGTCTAAACCCAGTGCTGTACAAAGGGAGGGCAGCGGAGACTTGAATCTGCCCTTCAAAGTACCCATAAAACAGTCAGATCACCGAGGCAGTGCTGTCTCTGCAGTTGCCTTTGTACAGTGGCTTAATATTAGAAAAATACACAGCATATTTCACTTTGTTTCAATTAGAATGAGTAATTAATTCAGCTGAAGGTCACGTCTATTTTTATGGTGCTCATTCCATTAAACAAAACTAGTGTAGGCATCAAAACAGAACCAAACTTAATTAAAAAATACTTTATAAGGGCCTCAGATATCTATTAGTAATCAACCAATGAATCCAGTCAACTCAAAATGTAACTTTCAGCAAAAATATAGATCATTTATCTGACACTGAATCGGAATCTAATGATTGTGACTTCTATAATAATAGAACACTGACATATTATCATTCTGGGCTGTGTTGAAGACAATCTATTATCAAAGAGGACTTCGAGAAAAAAGGGATACAAATAAATCCACAGAATTACAGACCATTTTTGTCTGACTCAATACCCTGGCAAAAAGTACAGGCCATATTGTGTACACTTTAAAAAGGTTTTAGAAAAAGTGCTCTGGACATCAGGCAAATGCAGGAACTTTCTGCTCTTCTTTAAGGCAGACCAAGTTTTGTCAAGTTTCTGTGACTCTAAAAAAAAAAAAAGTGTGTGTGTGTGTGTGGTGTTTCTTGAACAGTTAAAATAAGTTTAGTTAGCAACAGCATCTTTCTCAAGTGTGCACATGAGCTGGAAAAAAAAGCCAGTCTGTTTTAAGGAGAAGAGACGCTATATTTGGGCAAAATCTGAAACATTTCTTTCATTTTCAAATCACTTTCAAACCATATGCTCCTGGTGATTTACTATAAATCAGTATAGATTTGTGAAGAACACATTTTTTGCATTACTGTAAAGATTTTATTTTTTAAAAAATGATAACTCGTTTAGCAGAGTGTGGGAAGGTAGAACATAATATACCTTAATTTTAGTACATAATATTTAATGAAGTATGTCATAAGATTCAGATTAGTGAACTAGTTTAATATGGGCTAGGTGGAATGTCTACTAACTAGATCTACAGCTTACCTGAAACAATATTTTAAGAGTTCAGTCAAGATTCCTCATCGAATTGGAACAACATAGCAAGTGAGGATCAAAGAAATTGGCCTTCCAGCACAGAATTTTTCAATATTTTCATTGATTATTTGGATGAAGAAACAAATGCAACATTTAGTTTTGCACAAAATTAATGCTCTAGTAGACAAGCAAAATTCAAGATGATCTTGGCAATTTAGAAAAGTGCATCAAAAACAACAGAATGACATTTAATAACTGCCGAGTTCTTCACCTTGGAAAGAGAAACAAAGGAAAGTTGGGGAATACCCTTATTGGTTATAATACATACAAACTTAATTTTGTAACTGTAAATAATATAATCAGCGGTGTAACATGGATGGTAAATAACAAATGCAGTTTAGTCAAGGCCAACAGAAGAACCGTTCCAAAATAGTTCTATTATAATCTGAGCTGGTCAGATTGTACAGTACTTTAGATGCATGTCCATCTCTGGGTATCACACTTTAAAAAAAAGATTCAGAGGAATCAGAACAGGTACAAAGCCTCGGTGGCACAGTGGTTAGAGTGCTGTACTGCAGGCCACTTCTGCTGCCTATTAGCTGCCTACAATTTGGCAGATCGAATCCCACCAGGCTCAAGGTTGACTCAGCCCTCCATTCTTCTGAGGTGGGTAAAATGAGGAGCCAGATTGTTGGGGGCAATAGGCTGACTCTGTAAACCACTTAAAGAGGGCTGTAAAGCACTATAAAGTGATATATATATATATATAAGTCTAAGTGCTATTGCTATGGCTACAAAGATCAACAATAATCAGTTACCTGAACATTATATTTAAAAAGAGAAATTAAGGGGACTGGGTATATTTTGCTTTAAGAAAAGATGTCTTAGCATGATAAAAGATGACTGATACACATTTCAGGCATCGGAAAGGATGTCATGCAGAAGAGGAAGACCCATCCTCTATCATTCCAGAATGCAGGACATGAAATAATGGAAACCAGAAAACCAGATTCTGGAACTTCTCTACAATATTAGCAATTTCACTCTGGAAGCAGTTATCAAAGGAGATAGTTTCACATGTGTTCAAGAAAAAGTAGAGAGACATTTCTCAGAGTGCCTTAATCTTCATGCTTGAATTGAACAAAGAATTGGAACCAGTGCTCTAAATCAGGAGTCTCCAACCTTGGCAACTTCAAGACTTGTGCTCTAAATGACACCATTCAACTCTCTGATTCTATTTGGGAAAAACTGGACCTCTCTGTTTGCTAACTGCAGAGTCAGAAGAGGAGTACGATGCACAGGAAGTAACTGGATCAATCTGTTTTCATAACTGATTGTGCCCAATCTTTAAAAATTACATATAAATATATTCTGGAATGTTTGGATGGATGGTTGCTTGCTGCGTTGATCAATGTGTATTTTAAACAGGAACAAAATATAATACATAATAAATGATGCCTCTCTAAAATTGCATACCTTTTCATTTTTCTTCCTTTTGCATAAAATCAATGTTAATGACAACTATTCTAATCTTCATTACAAACTCATTCATCATGCTAAAGCTGTAATCTTAAATACAGGAGTGTTTTTTTAGTGAGGATGAAGAAGATGAAATATTTAAAAAGCCTTGAATGCACTGTCAGCGTGAAGCCTTCTTTAAATCCATTGAAGTTAAGATTAGAAAAGGATAAGAAACTTCTTCAGTTTGTATTTTTATGTAAATTTCCCCCACTTTGCATTCTCTCAACATATGCAGGAGCTGGAACATACAAGAATATCAACTTCTGCACTTTTCTGTGATGTAATTTTCAACTCGAACTACACAACAATGACTGTGTTACTGATGTTCATAAAATACATTGTAGCAGAGGGAACATGGCTCAGAAAAATGGTATATGCTAGCAAAATTGTGCAAAAGGTAAATATGATTTATCATACCTATTTTTGAAAGTAGAAATGGAGAGAGGGGAGGGAGGGAGGGAGAGAGATAGAGATAGAGAGAGAGAAAGAGAACACACACAAGATTTTCCCATTCCTTGAAATAGCCTTTTCCAATATGTTGTCTTGCAAATGCACTGGGACAATTACTTGAAGAGGACATGAAACCAGGATTGAGTAGTTAAAATATCTTGGAAGAAGGCAATGGCAAATCACAAGAGGTTGAGTTTGTCTTGAAGGAGATTTCATTTTTACCCTGCTAATGTGGTTTACAAATTAAAAATAAGAAAGAGTCAAATTTATATGTGTTTCTCACTGGCCTTCTTACATTTAATGCATCTTCTTTTTCCTGGATGAGAAGTGAACCACATCAAAAAAGGGCACCTGGATCTCCTAGTATCTCAAATGCCTTGTTATAGGCCAGAGATAGGACTAGTGCTTCCGGTAGGTTATTTTTTAAAGAAAAACGTATAGATAGATGGGTACACCAGTGCTCCAAAGCAGCAAAAAAAAAGTCTATAATAGCACTCAATTAGTTGACATATTAGAGACATCAATTAAAGTTAGCAAAATTGGACAGATCCAATTAGAGAGAGAGAAAATGGGATTTTTCTTTATGTCGTGCATCTGTCTTTAGCTTAAGTGGCAGCATCAGAGAATTGGGAGCATACAGCTTTTATCATATACAGTATATCAGAGAAGAAGCTGGGTTATTAGAACAAATGCTCCAATGTGAAAATATGAAGAGGCATTCTTATGCAGAGAATGCCTCTTCATATTTGGTCAATCTGTATATTTCTTGTTTCTTCTCTATCTTCATTGCAAACTCTTATGTCTCTTTTGTCTTAATCATGCAGTCATCCTTAGTGGTGCAGTGTCTAGACTGTATTGTTTCTCTTTGTCATATAATATATGTGGGTATATGCATAGTTTTGTAATATATGTATATGTACATGTGCATGTACATGTATACTTATAAACCTATATACCTACATACCTGTACATATATATATATACATACACATATATATACACATAGACATAGACATAGACATACATACATAGACATACATAGACAGCATGTTTCTCATGGAATAGGAAGTATATCTTTCTATCTGAAGCTATCTTAACATTGGAAACAGTAGAGTTTTATTTCATGCTAAAATATGGTCTTCTCATACTGTTTCTTTTTCAACATCTGTTTTTTTGGTATATTGCTTAGGACTGAAGTTTGGGAATAGTTTATTTTTATTTTATTTTATTTGATATTTGTCGGCTATCTCACCATGGGGCTATCTAGATAGCTTACAAGTTACAACCCCAAAAAGGAAGAAATGTGAAGAGTATAAATAGGACAGAAGTAAGATAATAAAATAAACAATGAAACAAGAACACAACGAGAATACATCAGTGTGATAACCAAAAATGATGGACGGGTGGAAAGCAGGGAACAAGGAGGAGGGAGGTGAAGTCTGCCATCAATCCAGCAGCCAGTTTGAAAGGAACCTTATGATTTGCTCTTTGCTAATCTGAAACAAGTCTGTTTTTTACAATCACATCTTATTTTAGAGAACAGCTTAGCTGATTCTCTAGCTATACAGAAATATCTTTCTTGCAAAACAGGATTCCTTCCCCCCCATTCATATACTACTAAGGGCATGGGAGGCAGGTTCCCTCATTACAAATGCTACCCTGGCATCCATGTCAGTCGCACTGAGCTCTCACAGCATGGTAGTCAAAGGATTGGTTTAGTTAGTAAACTACATTTTTTCAGACTTGTGGTTTGATTGCTAGAAGAAATACTGTTTATACGGAATCTATATGCTGCACGAAGACAAACCTTTTAGAAAGATCCTGCACAAGAACTAACCATATAAACCAAGGCGGTTGCACCTAAAAATTTGTGAATCTGGTCCTAATTCAGCCCAATTTTGTACTTCTTTCTAGCATCAGAGTTAAGCAATGACTTCATGGTTATTATTATTTGACTTGCAAGATATGTTTTCTGCAACATTTGGATAATTAATCAATATGGTATAAAACAGTTGCGCTTGTGCAATAGCTATAAAAGTTGGCAAAGCAGGCTCAAGGTTTCATAATAAAGTTACAGCCAAACCTGGCTATTAAATATTAGCATTGGCACAAGCTTATGAGAGGTGGTGCTGCAGTTGTTTTATGGTAATTGCTTTGGCCATATTCACATTACATGAGCACAATAAATACAGTGGCTGATAAAATATGCCAGGCCTATAATGAAACAATGGAGCTCAAATGAGGAAAACTATAAGTGTTCCTAGGCCCATATATAAAGAATAGCAAGGGATTCAATTAAAGAAAGTCACAAAGTAGGATTTAAGAGGGTGGTAAAGACTAATGCAATGTAAAGTGGAATGTTTCACATATACTACGTATATAAAATAAGGATATAAAAAAATGCAAAATTACTATGGATTTCTGTAGGAATAAATTTGCAAGGTATGGCAAAAAGAAACTTAGCTGAAGGATGGATAGCATCTACGTGCATTTTTTAAACAAATGTTTGCAAAAGATGTATTTTAAAAAGAACCTACAATGTTTCTGAACATTTTATACAAAAACAGATAGTTATGCTTGCATAAATGAATGCAATAGGAAAACTGTCTGTCATCTATCTATCTATCTATCTATCTATCTATCTATCTATCTATCTATCATCTATCATCTATCTATCTCTATCTATCTATCTATCTATCTATCTATCTATCTATCTATCTATCTATCTATCTATCTATCTATCTATCTATCCATCCATCCATCCATCCTATTATCTCTCTCACTCTCTATATATATCTCTGTCTGTCTGTCTGTCTATCTGTCTGTCTGTCTATCATCTATCTCAGATTTATGTCAAAGACTACAGAGAAAGTTGTTTGCAAAAACCGTACATGATAAAAAAAATGAAAATGGGATGTTTAACACATCTTTTAACAAGAACTGATATAAACCAAACAGATGGATTACATGAGTCCCCTACAAATATCGAAATAAAATGGATTTATATGGAACCGCACAGAGGTGGGATTCAACCAGTGTTACTACTGGTTCGGTGTCTGCTGCTCTTCAGAGCTATTGGTTCTATAGAGCTGGGCAGAACTGGTAGCATCCTACCCCTGGAACCGCATATCACTGGTATGACAGAAGAGATTGCCTTAGAAATCAAAGCATCTGTCATTATTATCTGTTCTGAATGGCAATGGCTCCCCAGGGACCTTTCCCATCAATTACTATCTGAATCTTTTAAGTGGCCATACTATGGACTGAACCCAGGACCTAAAACATAGAAAGGACCAACTTGCTACAGTATTATTCCATTCATTATCAAGACAATTATTAGGTAGTGTCTCCACCACCACATAATACAGAATACATGACACTCCTATCTCTTGATCTATATTATACTAAAGTACAGTAAAATAATAGTTCAGGAAGGCTTGATTCTATACAGTAGAGCATCCACTACCCAAAGGCCACTTCTCAATGATAAATGTTGAATTCAGGAAACCTACCCACCAAGCAACAGAATACATACAGGATCAAAATCGGGCACCATGCACAATTCATTGTGTCGTTGGGTCTGAGGAGACCCATGTAAAGCACTCTTTGATGAGCCTGCTCTGGTAAGATGTGCTAAAATTCCACCAACTTTTCTGAATATAATCTTCATTTTAAGCTATTTCCAATGTGCACGTTTTGTACTTTATTTTATCTTTCTTCCCATAAAAAGATGGAGATGGAGAAGATGGAGTTTTCATAACTGTAAAACAAAAAGGTTTATGAGCAACTCAACATTATTTATCAATATGTTTTTATTCTGCTTCCTGTACAACTATCTCTAGAAGCTGTTTATAAAATAGAAATAATAACAATGCATTGAAAAGAAACAGAGTAAAATGGGGAGAACAATAGCTGAAACAAACAAGTTCTTCCGTCATGAGCATAATGGTTATATAATAACTGATATGTCACATATTTCAGAGAAAATATTCAAAACTGTAGGCACTATCAAAGAGAAGAACTACTTGTGAATAATCATATGATGAAATTTGGTGACTCTCAGCACATGTAGCAAGACCTTGAACATTTCCATGATTGACTCAACCTCTAATAATGAAGACAGTCTGCCAGATATCATGATCCCAAATAATTTAGGCATTATAAGTCATATGCAATACCATGAAGTTGGATGAGAAGACTAACAGTGCTAATATAGAACTAAATATCAAGGCATATATGCCAACCACATTTTAAAATAGTCCCCTAGTTTACTTGAGGCTCCTTGTACAAGAGGCTCCTTATTCAAATATGGAAGGAAAATAAGTTTTTTCATTGTATAACTGATGGAGAATAGGAATCATTTCATTTTAATTTTTTACCCTCAATCCTCTGGAGTTATAGCTGCTACTCTTTTGCCAAATCTTTGTAGAATTTCTCTCTCAGGAATTTCTGATTACCACAGACAGTACAACCATTATACCAGTAACAGCTGCAACACATATGAAATCAGAGATACAGGAAATCAATCTGTTTCCGTATTTTGTACTATATCTTGCACAAGGAAATACACTGTCTACCAAGTTCCTGATAAGTGTTGTACACTGTGTCATTAAAAAAGAAAAACAAAACTCAGGACACTTTCAGACTGTCCTTGAAACCATGAAATTAATTAATTTTGTACAAAACCACTGTTTTGATCGACTCCTGAGCAGTGCCCTTGTAGCTTAAGGTCAAAACTTTTTAATATCATTGAAGAAAGTTCTTTATGGAGATTTTATATGAGGGTCTTGTCAACCAGGTTAACAAGCTGGCCACCCCAAAGAACTCTTAACTTAATTCGTTGGTGGGGTTGTAATCTTATCCTTTTTTAGGTTTGCTGGAGCTTTTGAGAATAGGAGTTTCAATTTAATTGACAGGTACCAGGTTGGAGAAAGCTGTTTTAATTGGAAGTAGTGGGGATGGTTCCACAGAATTGTACTGAACTCAAACCAATTAGTCATCTCCTTCCCTATAATTTACTTTTCCAAAGTCTGTTTACCTGGCAGGTAAAAGGGGGAGATGAAATAAGCAATAAGATACTTCCTTCAACCAGGCAGAGATGAACCTTAGGTCTGTTATGCTACATTAATATTCATTCTCCAAAGACCTCTCTTACTCTAAATTGCTCAAACCATTTAGAAGAGGTTTCAGAAGAGTCATAGAACCTCAACATGTTCAGAATAACAAAATATCTGTTGAAAGAAAACCACTAAGGAGGAAGAGACCTAAAGAGCTAAGTGTGCCGAGTTATCCTAGAATGTTGTTGCCATAGAGTGTTCTTGTACAGTACCCCACTAGCCTCACTGGATATAAGTTCTTGGAGTCCACATTCAACACATTTGAAAGGCAAAAGTTGAGGAAGTTAGAAATAATTAGCATATTTATTACTGTATACAGATCGAATCTCACCAGGCTCAAGGTTGACTCAGCCTTCCATCCTTCCAGATTGTGGTGGCAATAGGCTGACTGTAAACTCTTTAGAGAAGGCTGTAAAGCACTGTGAAGTGGTATATAAGTCTACGTGCTATTGCTATATGGCCTTTGCTTAAATAATTGGATAGTATTTTGTGTAATTTAAACCATTATTTCTTTTTATGATGTATTTTGCCACTGGAAGAAACTATTTAGGACAATATGCAAACTGAGAGAATATCAGACACAAAACTCTGTCTGTCTGTCTGTCTGTCTGTCTGTCTATCTATCTATCTATCTATCTATCTATCTATCTATCTATCATCTATCATCTATCTATCTCTATCTCACATGACCCCTCACATCCTGGACATAAACTTTCAACTCCTTCCCTCAAAATGATGCTATAGAGCACTGCACACCAGAACAACCAGACACAAGAATAGTTTTTTTCCAGAAAGCCATCACTCTGCTAAACGAATAATTCCCTCAACACTGTTCAACTATTTACAAAGTCTGCACTACTATTACTGTTAATCTTCTCATCACTCCTTATCACCCATCCCCTCCCACTTGTGACTGTAAGATTGTAACTTTGTCGCTTGTATCCTTATGATTTATATTGACTGTTTCTTAGTATGATTTGATTGCTTATTGTACCCTATGACTATCATTAAGTGTTGTACCTTATGATTCTTGATGAATGTATCATTTCTTTTATGTATACTGAGAGCATTTGTACCAAGACAAATTCTTTGTGTGTCCAATCACACTTGCCCAATAAAGAATTCTATTCTATCATCTATCCACTCATCCTTCCTGAGGTGCATCAAAGGGTAAAGCAGCTTGATCATAACATTTCTCTTCAATGCTTCAAAGGAATTGTTTTTTTTTCTTTCTTATTCCTGGGGGACATCCTATTTCTCTTTTATTCCATGTTTTTGCTCATGTGTGGTTTACATTGATTTTAATAGTTTTTACTCATATCAGTAATCATTTCTCACTTTCATGATTTCCATTAGGCATTCTTGTCCTTTGAGAACTCTTCCCTAACATATTTCTTAATCTAAATTCCCCATGAAAGTAGTTTTTTTAAAACCAAGTTTTTCTAACCCCATTCTTTGTTTTCAAAAACAACAGTTTTTGAAATGTAGTTTCTTTGATCAAACATACAGTTCAGAAACATGTACTGTATTCTTTTTCTGTTTCCTCTCAGAATTCAATTAATTGCTGCTTCTCTTTTGCAAAAGATAGGGTTTGTTTGTTTTTTGGTAGTTTTCACAGATCTTCTCCCACAGAAATCCATGGAAGAGGTCTTCAGTTAAAAAGGCTAAAATTAGGAATAGCCAATGAAGATTGTGTTATGATAGGTGGATAAGTGTCAAGATAATAAAATTTCCCTTGCTTGTATTTCTTGATTCTTTAGGCAAAGCTTGAAACAAAACATACAAAGCCAATTTTCTCTTAGGAATGAATAAATCAATTCACTTTGAATTGAATGAATAAATCAATTCACTTTTTATAATTTTGGTGAAAGTGGTGGAAAAAAGTCCCATCCATTCTGACTTACATACGTAGCAATTTGCATTTTTAAAATCCAAAGTTCATTTGAACTTTTAAATCCACACTAAACACATTTTTGGATTTGTTTGCCTTTTGAACAGAGAGAGGATGCAATAATTAGAGAAATGTAAACAACAACAACAAAGGATAATAGCATGTTGGCTATATGTTCTTTTCAGAAGGGTAAATGTGTTGGTTTAGTTAAATAAAAAAATATTTCCTGTGCCTATCTAAAATATATCTAACTTCTCCAGAGAATGATCTTAAAATAGAAGCATTATGGTAGATTATTTCCAAGAATTAATTGTATGACAGGACATAGTAATACTAAATTTATTGGACTTCATAATATACTATTTATAGATGTAGCAGCAGCCAGGGAAGACATAAGGAATTTAAGATCTGTCACTCCATACCCTTCAGTCAGCTATGTCACTGACTTTCTCAGCTAGGAAATGATGGCAAGTATTGATCTGGAAAACAAAAGGAAAATATCTTCATTAAGCTCCATTTTTTGGTAATAGAAAGGGAAGATACGAATCCAGAAAATAAATAAACTGGAATGCAGAAGGAAAACATTAATTTTTCCATGGGAAATATTAAATCAGCCAACCATGCAGTTTGGGAAATACTGAGAATTGGTCCGTATTTGGTGGCACCCCAAGGGTTGCCATGAACTTAGCCCAAGTATTGTCCATATGGTCTGTATTTTTCTCGATATCCTTGAACAAGAACTGTCTGTAGCTCAAATCAGCATGGTCAATGGTAAGAAGGGTTCAAACTTACAGTTTAACACCCTCTGCAGAGCTGTTGGTTCTTCTCCTTCTCTCACCATTTTTGAAAGCAGATGGTAGAAACGGATCCAAGCCAGAAACTGATCCAAGCCATGGGATAGGTAGTTTTAGAAGAAATCTATTGCTATAAATGCATATAGCCCTAGGTTAGAGTTCATTAACACTTTTGATGGGCTCTGTTTCACACAGTATGTTGGGTTGAAAAGCCCAAGGGCTGATCCATGAGGGCTCTTATATCCTTGCACTTCAAAAATTGTAAGAAACAACGCAATCAAGTGCTAAACAAAATTTAATATCAACCCCTATGAATCGAATGCACGCACTGATTTTACTTTTCTTTGAATGTTCAAATACACTCAAGGAAAAGGTTTCTCTGCAGTTTGAGTAGCAGAAAGAATCACAGTGATAACTCATGGTTCATGACCCAGCAAATATAAAGGCTCTTATTTCCTTTCCATTAGCAAATTTCACCCTACTCTCTTCATCATCTCTGACAGAGATAAAATGTGATCACTGACATAGAAAATGGTGAGATGCATGCAAGAATTATTTAGGCCTGCAGCTGAAATTTGGAAGTCCAATAGAGTCATATCTGATCATAATGTCATTTTAAAAAATCACCAAAAATAACATACTTTTTAATTTTGTCCGTTTTTTGTGTTTGGTTCCTTAAATTACAATTAGGGGTACCTTAACCAGGCTGCAAAAGAGAGCATTCACTCTCTCTTGTCACCTAGCACTTACCACTACTTTTGCAACTCAGCTGTAGTGGCCATAATTTTAAGATGGAAATGAAAAAGTAGGGATATGTAGTTGATCAAAGTAGTGAGTAGAGAAGTAGTTAATAGATTCTGCATGGAATTGTGTTGCACTCCCCAATCTAATTTGTCTTTATTTTTTTACTTGTATTACAAAGTTGTTAAACAGCTCTGCTACATTATTTTTGATGGGTCCTAATCCCACCTTGCCTCTGTACCCTACTGCTTTCAATATCCATTGGACATGGAAAAAAAAGAAGTTCGAAGAAATCTAATAGCACAGAAAAATCCAGTCACTTTTTGTTGTTGTTCCCTCTGAAGTAATAAATTATGAACCTGGAGAATTGGAGAGCAGAAATCTTCTAAGCAGCCATTACAGATGTGTCTCCATGAGGTTGGTGGAGGTGAGAGAGAAAATTGTGTGAGCACCCTCTATTTTTGAGAAATTATTTGCTCCTAGCAAAGAGATATTGCCTTTTTTGCCTCTTTCACAGAACGTATTTTAATTTAAAATTAAAGGTGAGCCATGCTTAATTTAAGAGCACAGGGTGACAAAGTTTTGTGTGCTTTGATATTAAAATATAATTTCTTACTCTTTAATTGAAGGTTACCCAGAGTTGGGCTGCCTATAAATGATATAAATACATACATAAAATGTGATATGTGCAAAAAAAGGAACACTATAAGTATCCAGTCTTCACGTAGAAACATTTTTTTCTGAAAGATGATTTCCTAAATGATATGATTCCACTGGATCATAAACAAAAACTAATAAAAACATTCCTCTGTATCCAAAGAAATTGTATGTCTAACTTCAATTTTGGAGTCAGAGAGATTCTTGGGCAAAGAATGTTGCTCTTTGGTGGTAGGGACTCTCTGGGTTCCATACTTATGTAAGATTATGTTGAAATCCTCCAGAGCTAGAAACCCTTATGTAAATATGTGAAATTATACCTATACTCCTAATCACACTTATTTGAAAAGAAGTTCCATGGAGTTGTGTTGACCTTCTAAGTAGATGGGGTAAAATATGCTCCGTATTAATGCAATAATTCCAAGAGCTTTTTTTAGCTCACAAAGCAAAGAGAAAATGTTTAATTTTAGTAAACCAATGTAACTGATTGCAAGACTGCAAATGTCAAATTAGCGCTAAATAGATTCTTATGTTTTTTTTAATGGAAATTCACTACACAAGAGTTCATTAAAGAAGCCTAAAAAGTAAGGAAGACAAATTGACTTACTTGTCTGTTTTATATTAGCTACAAACTGTCCCTTTCTGAAGAAATATTACTTGGAAATAATGAACTAAATATATTGGTTTTGAACCTGAGAGTAGAGAAGGACTACTAACTACTAACCAGAGGAACTAGAGAAATAAAATTAATCTAGATTTGAAGTAGAACAAGAAATAATCAGCTTCTGGGTAAGAAACTACGATGGACTAGACATCCCTGAAGGAATGGGGACAACTTTGTGGTGGAGATCAGGAGCCAAACGATGAATTTTGGCCTGTGGAGTCTCTTCGTATAAGGAAAGAGCATAATATCTCCCACTTGCACTCTGGACATCCAATCCTTATAAAAAGACATCAGGGACTATGGTTTTTGTAGCTGACTCATGAGTTGAGCAGTTGGGACTTGAAAGGTTTCAATCAAGCTTACAGCCATAATGCAGCGTACATGGATGCAAGTTCACAAAAGCCTCATTTGTTTATTGGGAATCTTACCAGATGTTTATAGTAAAGATTTGAAATATTTGATTGTGAATATATTAACTGCGGCTAGGATTGTATTTGCAAAAAACTGGAAAAATGAAAAAAATCCATTGCAGGAAGAAGTTATCAAGAAAATATTGGAATGTGCTGAGATGAGTAGATTGACATTTGAAATTAGAGAGCAAGAAGATAAACAATTTTATATAATTTGGGACCTTTTCTATCAATGGCTGGATGATGAAATACAAAAATAGAATATTTAGAATGTTAGACAATAAGGAATATTATTGATTTCACTTTTCTTTTTTCTTCTGGTATTTGACATTATATTTATAAAATGTTTTTTCTTTTTTTTCTTTTTTTAGGATAGAATTGGTATGATTATATGATTTGTTATAGAATAAATTACTTTAACCATAGTTATCTCATAAGGCATGATTGAATAAAAGTATAGTCAAATCTTTTTTATATATAATGATATGAGGATATATAAGTTTGGATTGATAATGAGTTATTATGTAAGGTACTTGTAATTATGACTACGAAATGAATGCACAAAACTGATGAACCAACCGACACACTGTTTGTACATAAGTACGGATGAGAGCTGATGTTTTTATGGTTTGTCTGTTTGTCTGTTTGTTAAAAAAACAATAAAATTGTTTTCAAAAAAAAAAAGCCTCATTTGTTAAACATTTTCAGATGTAACTAACTGACAGATAAAAAGAGATTTCCTGAGCAGAAAGATAAAAGAAATCTACTTGCAATCAACATTATTTCTGGATTAAAAGGGAGAAAAAATAGTTTCAAAATTTCAAAACTTTCAGCAAATAGTTTAATGAAATGGATGTCGGAAGATTTAAAAGGGATAAAGGATAATATAGTTATTTTGAAAAATTACTGTTTGGTGAACGAGGTTTTGGCCAAATTGATTAAAATGGACAAATGAACTGGACTTTGTGGGGATTATTTTGTTTACTATGAAAAGAGTAAAGAAATTGGTGGGTTTTTCAAAACACTAACCCTAATGCTAAAAAAAGATAAATGTAACATGAACCAGATTGTAATGCTGACTGTAATTATAGAGTATCATTTGAGATGAAAGTATTAAAGATATGGGATGGTAAAATGTGAGGGAGGGAAGTTTGCCTTTTTCTCTTTCCCTTGCAACTGAGACACTTTTACTATTGGATTACAAAATTACAATGGCAACCCTGGTAAAGTGGTACAAAACATAGCAAAAAAAAAAAAAGGATGGGTGGGTGTGAAGAGGATTGCTAGAACATCTTACAGGGAAAGGAAATACACTGGATTTACTTCAGAAAATGTTTGAGGAATTGGGCAATAAATTAAGTAAATCAGTTGATATTAAATTGATTTAATCACTTGATACTAAATTTATACCTTCTGAAAAAAGAATAAATGGAAACCTTGTAAACAGGTTTCATCAAGGCTTCTTTTCTAGAAGGAGAAGGGGAAGGAGAGGAGGAAGAGGAGGGGGAGTTAAGAAGTTGGAAAGTTCTATAAAACAAGTTATCTCCCCATAATTGGATCCAACTTTTCAGAAGAAAAAAAACATTAAACCCACTAAAGGCAAATTACCAAACTTTTTCTTTGATTTGATGCAAAATTCAGGGCTTGTTGATATGGTGATGGAAAAATGGGAATTCAAGAGAATACACTCTCTTTTCTGAAAGACATAGATCCTTTTCAAGAATAGATACTATTTGAATTTTAATGAATTTTGGTTACTAATGTTTCTAGAGATACTACCAAACACTTTTTGGATCATAATTTGGTACCTTTGGTTTATAAAAGGAAATCCAGTTATTTATTCCAGTTGTGTCCTACTCTAGGGTATGATGCTTATCTCCATTCTTTGGCCAAGGGACCCATCATTTTCCAAAGATACTTCCATGGTCATGTGGCCAGCATGACTATATGCTAAAACACACAGAACACTGTTACCTTCCCACTGAAGTGGTACCTATTAATCTACTTGCATTTGCATGCTTTCAAACTGCTTAGGTGGGTAGAAGCTGGGGCAAATAACAGGAGCTCATCCTATTATGCATTGCTTGTCAACTCATAAAATAGTTCTCTGGTCTTTTAGAGTTGCCAACAGAAAAGGAGGGGGGAACAGTGCAGCAGCTTGTGGGGGGGTGGGGGAAAACCAGAGTCAAGGGTGGCAATGAACGATGTGTCCCAGAGTCGGCTACACCCAGGCAGCACCGACATGTTTACTCCTAATAAATCTTCTTTAAGCTTTGAAAATCTGGCTACAGACTCGTAATTTAAATGGGGGTAACTACCGGAGCCCTGATATTGCTCAGGTCTTGAACCTGGGCTGTCAGTTTTCCAGCTTGGTGTCTTTAATTGCTGAGCCATCGTGTCCCTCTAGCTCTTTTAGATGGAGACTAATCGTAATGTTGCTACAGAAAGAAGCAATAGTGAAAGACTGTTGTCTATGTTACCAGTAAAACGTGTAAATAAAAATAACTACGTAAAGCAAAAAACATTTTAATTTGCAAACAAACCAGGGAAATGGATAGTATATAAATTACGAAAAGAAAAAAAAAATGAAATGACATTGAATGTACATGAGTGTGATATTGTATTAAGAGGTAGCATGGCTATGCGGATGACATCTCATCCATATAATTCCAACAATTGAAATGTTCAATTCAAATGATATTGAATGAGATATTGTATTAAGAGGTAGCATGGCTGTGTAAATAACATCTCATCCGTATTATTCCAACAATTGAAATGTTGCTACAGAAAGAAGCAATAGTGAAGGACTGTAAAAATAAGTTAAAATATTTTTTTAAAAATAATGTAGATAAAATAAGAGATTTTATCTATAACAACACAATGGTGAATTCAAAAAGAGGCAAGATAAAACATATGCTGTGTTGGATGAGATAAAGAGAAAAAGAAGATAAAGAATTTTCCAGAGATGATAAATATTTCTCAACAAATTAAGTTTTTATAACAATAGTTGTCTATGTTACCAGTAAAACATGTAAATAAAAATAACTATGTAAAGCAAAAAACATTTTAATTTTCAAACAAACCAGGGAAGTGGATAGTATTTAAATTATGAAAAGAAAAAAAAGAAATGATATTGAATGTACAAGAGTGAGATATTGTATTGAGAGGTAGCATGGCTATACAAATAACATCTCATCCATATTATTCCATCTTGTATAAAGGAAGTGACATCTCTCTGGAAAAAATAGATAAATACCTAAAAAAACAAAATTTATCAAGGATCACAGAAATAAATTATGAATGGACCTATAGCAATAAGGAAAGTTTCTGAAGCTATAAAATAAACCATGAAAAGTACCATGACCAGACCAATTACTAGGTTTTTATTATAAATATTTTGTGGATGAATCTTTAAAACTTCACAATTTTTAAAAATATGATGCTAAGATGAACTTTATTTTATAGGGAGGAAAGAAGCCAGAGAGTTTGAAAGAAGTCAATATAGCACTAATGCCTAAAGAGGAACAATATTAGATTTTAACAAGAAACTATAGATCAATATCTTTATTGACTAGTGATTACAAGTTATTCACAATTATTTTGACTGATAATCTCAAAATAATTTTGCAAGAATTTATTCATGAGGTTTTAACCTAAAAGACAATTAAAGGACAGTATTAGAAATGTGTTCGAAGTTTTTGGAATATTTGGAGCAACGTAATAAAAAAAGCCACATGAATTTTCTAAGATGTGGAGAAGGCCTTTGACAATTTGAATTGGGCTGTCTTATTCAAAGTTTTGGAAGATAAGAACTTTTGAGAGAACTTTATAAAATGGTTAAGTTTGATCTATACTTTACAAAGAACACATATACTGTAGCAGGAATAAAGATTTTTAAAATAAATGTATAAGCTGAGGGCTTTTGCAAATAACTTGGCATTGATTTTGGAAGACCCTTTAAAGTGAATTGATACATTAATGGGAAAACTAAAAGGATTTGGTACATTATCATGTTTTAAGATCAACAAACACAAGATGTTTAAAAACATGAAAATAGAGGATCAAACAGAACTGATGAATAAAATGGGTTTTAAGATTGAGAAGAAAGTAAAGTATCAAGGTATCACTGACAACTCTGAGTTGTATGTTATTTCAAAGTAACTAGAAGACATGAAATAAAGTTGGAAAAGATATCTTAAGATGGGAGAAACTATGATTATTATTGCTGAGGAGAATTTCTGTGATAAAATGAATGTCTCGCCTAGAATGATGCAGCATATAAATCAAATATATAGCTGAAATGGGGAGTGAATGGGGTGGATGCTATATTCAGTATAAAGTTTAGTGGGTATCATCACTGGTATCTTAGAGTAGAAAGTCTTTCACTTTTCTCTTTATTGGGGAGCAAAGTGGGAATTTATCTCCTGGGACAACAGGTAGGCCTCCATTAGCAATTCCTTTGCTAAAAGGAGCCACCTATAACAACACCTAGTTTTAAACAAAGGGCTTGCTTTTTCTATCTTATTCAGAGAGGAGAGGAAAGTTTCAAAGACAAAAGTAAAAATTAAAAGGGGGGAGGCTTCTTTTAAAAAGATGCTACATTTTCAGGTATTTTACAGCCAGTTTTTCTGGATTTTTCTCCTGGAAAAAAAGCATATACATAAATACTTTTCTACTGCTCATCATCTGCTGAAAACAAAGCTGCAGAAAATTCCATCAATATATTCTGCTGTTTCCCAAAAACATTTAGGAACTGTTATTTCTATCCTTCAGAAGGGAGATAAAAAAAACTTTTAATTTTTCAAAATATATATAAAACAACCCTTCGTTGAACCTCATCTACACTTTAAATGCCTCCACTGAGGAATCCCCTTTGCCCATTTGTCAAACACTGTTTAAATTCCCAATGACTTTAGTGGAATCAGTGAGCCAGCAGTCTTATAGGGCAGAGCTGTTAGATTCCTGGCCTGTGGGCCAGATGCATCATGTACTGGCCATGCCCACGCCCAGTTTAGCAAAGGGGAAAAACGTCCCAATATGTCATGTAACACCGCAGTGATGACGTGAATTTGACACTCCTGTTATACGGGATTCTGTACTCTCTTCATGGAAGATATTAACTAGTATCTCTTTACAGAATTCAGATTCTTGCTCTTTTAATTTTGGGTTGTGGCAGGATATAAATTCACCCCATCTCCTTTTTAATCCATTTAAAAAATAATAATAAAGTTGAAATGAAAATCCACACAACATTTTCAGCTTTCGCCCGATGGAAACAATTTTATCCTGACGTCATGTGAAAAAATAAGAAGCACCCCATTGAAATGTTTGATGTTTGTGAACAAATTCCACCAAACAGATATTTGATTTTCATTCCTCAATATTGATAGCTGTGTGATATATATTTCGTGCACTATTTATATTTTGATTCCTTTACATTTCATAATTTAAAGGAGTCAAAATGTAAATTTGTAGAAAAAAATATCTACATCTCTACATTTATCATTATCTCAAAGAATCTAAAATTAGATTCTGGTGCATCAGATCAGGTGCAAGCGATCGTTAGAATATTTTTGGAGAGGATGTGGGAGAAACCAATCTGACCTAAATCTTAGACATTTAGTTTGATTTGTTATTTGTAACTGAACAGTTTGGTATCACCAAACCGGCCTGTGCCATCCCAAACCTGGCCCACTCTGGCCCTGCCCACCCTATCAGCCATGACAATCAGGGCATGCCCACACTGGATCCCCCAAGGACAAACAAAATCCTGATACAGTACCCCTGTTCTATAGGTAGAAAATATTACTGCATGAAGAAATAAGGGGGAAATTCCTCTCAGTTGATGTCAGAGACAAACAGATTGTTGTAAGAAAAGCCCACTTTATGTTGTTTTTGCCAAAAGGGGCAATCCCAGGAGCCAAGGGTCTATTAACTTATTCTCCAGAAGGAAAAGGCATTATCTATAAATTTAGAGGTTTAATAAATGATTACAAAACCAATATTCATAGTGTTTTTGTTCAATTACTTCATCTTTTACACAGGCAACAGATGTTTATTTTGGCTGTGCTATTTTCATAAATATAAGCTTCTTTGTGTGAACTTTTACTTAATTACAATTTTAATGGATGTTTGGACTAGCGAGGTATACCACAACATTTGGAAAACTGTAAATGTCTGATTTTAATGGTCTGCAACCGTTTCAGTTTGCGCAGTAAAATAGTCAGTTGGAACAATTCACGTTAACATTTGAGCTAAATTAATTTCTCCCCCCTTCCTAGTTGTGCAGATTAGATCCTCTGGTATAGCATTCACACATTACCATATCACAGGCATATATCTGTTAGAAAATACAAAGTTTCACAGACAACATATCATAGTATTGCAGATATGATGATTATCATGTGTTCTGTGACAAAATGCAGAACACTTCTCTGCTGCTCACTGGCACTGCTTGTATTGACTCCAAGAACACAAGGATTCATCAAATGTTGTAAAAAAAAGTTTTATGTCTTATTTATTGGCTAAAGAGAAATATCTGGCTGTCTTAATTATTCTAACCAATAGCTGATGACATAAATTCTTAAATTCATTCAGTTCATTCAGTTGAATTAATTTGTTACCTTCTCATTTCATTTAGCAGTTCTAGGCTTGATACATTGGTGTGCTTATGCATGCCCGCTACAGACCTCTTAGGAAAGGAGTGAGGTCAATAGTAGACAGTCTAAGGTTAATGTTTTGGGGGTTTGGGGGAAGAAACCATAGAGTCAGGTAGAGTATTCCAGACATTGACCGCTCTGTTGCTGAAGTCGTATTTCCTGCAATCAAGTTTGGTGCAGTTAACTTTGAGTTTGTATCTATTGTGTGCTCTTGTGTTGTTATGGTTGAAGCTGAAGTATTCATTGACAGGTAAGTCATTGCAATGTATGATTTTATATACCATACTTAGATCAGACTGAAGACGGTGTAATTCAAGGTCTTCTAGGTCTAGAATTTCAAGTCTGGTGGCATAAGGTATTCTACAACGAGTAGAGGAGTGGAGAGAACTCTCCTTGTGAAATATTTCTGGACTTTCTCAACTGTGCTAATATCAGATACGTAATGTGGGTTCCAGACTGATGAGCTGTATTCGAATATTGGTCTAGCAAATGTTTTGTATGCTCTAGTTAGTAGTGTGATATTACCAGAGAAAAAGCTATGTAGGATTAGGTTAACAAGTCTTAATGCCTTTTTGGCTATGTAGTTACAGTGGGCTCTAGCACTTAGATCATTAGAGATGAGTATTCCAAGGTCCTTTACAGAGCTTGGATCATCAACAAGGTCTTGGTTATTCAGCTTGTATTTTATTTTCTGATTTTTTTTGCCAATATGTAAGACAGAGCATTTATTTGTTGAGATTTGAAGATGCCATTTGTTTGACCATTCTGATACATAGTCAAGATCTTTTTGAAGGGTAGCAGTATTGTCTATGATATTGAACAGCTTTACATCATCAGTGAAAAGAACACAGTTGCTCTTAATATGATCACAGAGGTCATTTATGTAGAGTATGAAGAGAGCTGGTCCTAAAACACTGCCTTGGGGGACACCACTATCGACAGGTACAGATTTTGATAAGACACTCCCAATTTTGACCATTTGTTGTCTGTTTAATAGGAATGCCTCTATCCAGTTATGTAGGTGTCCAGAGATACCATAAAATTTTAGTTTTAGGAGTAGTTTGTCACTGAATCAAAGGCTTTACAGAAGCCTATGTAGATTGCGTCTATTGTTTTGCCCTGATCGAGTTGTGTAGTCCATATGTTTTTGCAGTGTAAGAGTTGTAGATTACAGGATAGTTTTTTTCTGAAACCAAATTGTTTATTAGAGAGTAGGTTGTTTGCCTCTAAGTGGAGGATAATGGATTGGTTAATAATTGATTCCATGACTTTCCGTGACAGGTGACGCAGCATAAAGAAATTGGTCTGTAATTTTCAACTAGGCTGGGATCTCCCTTTTTGAAGATGGGGATGACTGTGGCTTGTGACCATAGGTTAGGTAAGGAGCTGAAAGATTTTTCAAAGATTATGCTTAGAGGTTCTGCTATGGCAGTGGATAGCTTTTTTAAGAAGTAGGCATATATTCCGTCCTGTCCAATAGATAGAGATGGATTTAGATTGCGTAGTGCTTTTTCAACATGTCTACTGTAAAATCGATATCTATTAGATCATTGTAGTTTTCTGTGGTTCGGCTAGGAAATACTGGGCATGATCCATTGCTGTTTACAAATACTAAGCCTAGGAATGTGTTAAAGATGTTGGCTTTAATAGTGTCATCGTTGCAGTCTTTACCATTAGGTCCTTTCAGGGGTGGGATGGACCTTGAGTCTTTTAGTTTGTTGTTTACAAAATTGTAGAAAGCGCGGGTGGAATTGGTACATAGAAGGTTTTCCTCTTGTTTAATGTGATAATTGGTGCATTCAGTCTTTATCTGGTTGCATAAATTTTTGTATCAGCTTTTGAAATTGGCAACGTGACCAGATTTGTTTTTCCACCAGAGTGATCTCTTTTTGGATTGAAGTTTCCTTATAGTTATGGTTAATCTGTTTTTTGTTTGTTTGTTTGTTTGTTTTGGGAGTTGTTGTTGGTACATATAGTTTGATGACTCTTTTGACTTCAAGTAAAAATATGTTGTAATGGGTTGCATGTATGGGTTCAGTTGTACAGTCATTTAGGGTCCAGTCAATATGAGGTAGATTGAAGGCACCAAGAAAGATAAAAGTGTGTGGGCAGGATGTTGCCCATTTTAGTAGTGAATTTAGCTTGTTTACATGTTCGATGTCATAATCAGAATCGAAATGTGATATTTAAGGATAGTTCACAGATGATGGTCTCAGGAAGAGCAAGCTCCTGGGTAACTTGGCTGTTTTTTAGATGTAAGGACTTTTTATAGAAGATAGCAACACCACCTCCTCTATGAATTTCATGATCTTGTTGGATACTTGTTGGATATTCCCCAACCCCGCAAGGATTCTACAGACAAGAGACTCCCAGCTACCAGGAAAGTCTTAATATTCCTTTGCTAAATGCCAGAGCAGTACCTCTGTTTTAAGGGATGCCTTGCTTCAATGGAAGACTTCCCAATGGTAACCTGTTCCATTATGCAAAGTTGTCTCTGAATGTCTAAGTGTGAGAAACAGAATGTTGCTCTTCTTTGTTCTGTTCCATAGTTCTTCCTCAGTATCCCCTGGCACTTCCCAAAACTGGAGCATGCTTCAAATTTCTTCCAGCTTTGGCAAGCTTGCAAAAAGGCCATTGCTCTAGATTCTCTAGAGTCACAGAAAGAAGACACCAAGAAGCTTTAAAGCAAAGTGAAGTGCTTCAGTGAAGGAAATTGTCTCTTGATTTCAGAAAGAGAAACATATCATCTCTACTCTTTTTGTTGGATGGCACCAGATGTGGATAGCACCAGAACGGGCAAGCTCCAGTAATACAGAAGTAGGTAAAACGATGCCACATCCTCACCAAAGTAATAAAAGAAGTAAAAACTACAGGCACATAAAACTCTTTGACTTGGCAGAAGATTAGTATTGTATTCATGGAGTGTAAAACCTAGCTTCCTTTCCTGGTTTCTTTCTATGCATTACGGGATTAGCACATTCTCGTGATGAGATGGAGACAGTGTAATAAAGACAGATCTTTTTAAAAGGTCAGTGGCATATCCTTCTGTGATGATTAGAGGAATGCAAGGAAGAAATAAATAAACCTCACATAAAACAGGAGCTGAGAGTGCTATACTGTTTGCCAATAGGCAGCTGAGTACCATTTAGAGTGTTGGTCATTACTTCTTAGCACCTATTGTATGTGGCTTACTGCTACTTTCAGGAGCATTCACTTACTGTATTCCAAAGCCATCCCAGTATGTACTTCCCAATTAGGATTTTCACCCTCATGTGAAAATCAGGGTGCAGGAACAAGGAAATAATGTTCTTCAGTATAAGCTACATCTCTGTGAAGAATCTGATTTCCAGAAACTTGGATGGCATTTTTTCCAGAAAATTCTTGGAACAGCAGTCAAAACAAAATTGTTTCAGAGAGCATTTGGTTGTTGATGTTGCTAAGCTCATATGTCAAGAGAGTATTAATGTTATTAATTAGGCATGTTGTTGAATTTTTTTATGTTCTTGACAGATTTTATGAAAGCTGATAGAAGTCTGTATGGTATTAGGGCCACATGGATGGTATAATAACCCACCAATCAAAATTTAGATATTTTTTTTGAGTAGCTATCAATTGGAAAACTACCATAGAGGCTCACTGAACATGTATAAAACTGAATAACTGCAACTATCTTTTGTACTCACTCTGCAAATGAGAGATCTGCTTCTCTAATTGAAATAGATGAAGTTAAGTGAACCCACCAGAATTGCTAAGCGAAGCTTCACGTGGACGTGATTTGCAATTCTATTGCTGGTTGTCAGAAGCCAACTTTGAAACATGGTAAATAGTGATCAGATGACTGCAGAAGACTGTGATGGTCATAAATACCCACAGATTGAAAAGTATCCAAATCTTGATGACGTGTCCATGGTGCTATTGCAAAGGCCATAAGTGTGAGGATTGAAGGTAAAGTTAGTTTATCATTTTTGTAGCATCGAACTTGTAAGGAAGGCAGTCATTAAGCAAGAACTACCTGTATCAATATTTGTCCTAATTTTAGAAACTTTTTATTATTAGCATAATTTAAAAGACGCTTAACAGCTCTTTTTTTTTCAGAGCAGAGCAAGAATGACAGGAATAGATAGCTCACAATTGGCACAAAGAACAGATGTTTGCAGGCGTCTGGGATGTGTGAGACAGATGTCAGAACTGTTAATGCATCTGTAGAAATCATAAGAATTGTATTCATTTTCTTATGTCTCCAGTAAGCAAAACTAAAAAAAGGAAATGAAAATACCAAGCATTAGCATTTGATTCTTCTTTTTCAATCAATTTAACTTTCCTTAAATTGGAAGCAGGGAGTGGACCTGTGAGAATATAACCAGTTTGAGTGGTAACTATCATTAAGCCTGATTCTGCACAAAAATTAGTTAAAGGGACATTAGTTATGCCCCAAAATTAATATAGTCAACTTGCTAATGAGTTTGAACAGAAGACTTTGAATTATATACCTATAGAGGTCACGATCTTATTTCTGAAGATAAATAATTAATGTCGCAGCAGGTAAGCGAAGGAGGAAATTTAGTATGTTCAGCAGATCAAATAAAGTCTGTATGCAATCCCATTTCAACATTATTTGCCCCTCAAGGTTTATGGAACATTTCTGGAAGTAGTGGATTTTTGCCTGTGTATTTGGCAAGCTAAAGTTGGATTCCTGAGAGCTCCTAATTATTCCTCTTTTCTGAGAACCTACTTGGATTTTGCCTCATGATATACTAGATTTTTTTCAGCACATCCTCATTTCTCTACATCAGTTTCTAAAACTCTGAAAAGACACTGGAATTTGGCATGTAAAAGTGCCATGTGGAGCAGAGGTCCCCAACCCCTGGGCCATGAGATAAGTGTGCAAGCGTGCGTGTGTGATAAATAAATTGATTGCCAGTGTCTAATACTACTGTTAATAAAATTTTACTTCAAATAGAACTTTGAACAGATTCTCTACATCATGGTTCCTAACCTTTCCAGCTTGGCAGGGAGGGTATGTGAGTGGCAGGCGCATGCAGGTGTGCACAACTCCATTTGTGCGAGCGGCACGCCTCCGCTCACACTAGTGGAGCTTCATGCTCAAAGTTCTATTTTAAATAAGATTTTATTAGCAGTAGTATTAGACATTGGGAATCAATGTTTAATTATCTTTATCTTTACGTTGCTATTCATTTCATGTAGTGATTCTGGTGTCCTACATAATAAAAAAAAAAGTACAAACACCTTTTATACGCCAGGCAGTGTTAACTCCTGCAATTGCTTTGACAATTCCCTGAAATTTTATTAGCAAAACATTTGGAAATGGCTTGCCATTGCCTATTTCTTAGGGCTGAGAATGACTGGCTGGCTCATGGTCATACAGCTCACTTTGTACCTAAACTGGGTCTAGAACTCACAGTCTCCCAGTTTCTAGCCTGGTGCCTTAACCACTATAGCACCTGGTTCTCCTAAATGCATACAAAAAATAAAATGCAACCATATTACAGGTTGTCCTTAGTTAATGATGGTGATAATTGTGATTGTAAAGCAGAATGTCACATGATGCTACTGCTTAGTGACCACAGTTCTGGCACTTCTATTTGCCAAAGTTAAGCAAATCCTGCAACATCATTAAACCTGACATTGTGTGATCTCGTTTGTGATTTCCTGCCAGGTTCCCCATTGGCTTTGCTTGTTGGAAGCTGACAGTGAAGGTTGTGGGTAGTGATTATGTGACGGCTGGATGTTGCAATGTCATAATTACACACTGGTCACCAAGTGTGTTTATCGCAATCACGTGACCACAGGGATGCTACAAAGGCTATAATTTCAAGGACTGGTCATAAGTAGCACTTGTTCAGCGCTGTCCTAAGTTTCAACAATCACTGTGGTCATTGAGTGAAGACTACGTCAAAAGAGTAAAAACAAATTGACAGGGATGATGTTCCACAAGGCAGCGGCCATGACAGAAAAGGTTTTCCTCCTATGTTTTGCCCAACAAAATCCCCTGAATGATGGGATCCAGAGCATGCCCCTCCTGCAGCACCTGGTGGGATGGGTAGATACAACCAGGGAGAGGCAGTCCCTCAAATAACATGGTCTCCTGCCATTTATGGCTTTAAAGGTTGTCAGGTAATTGGACAGCAAGTGTCCAAATGAAGTCAGAGATGCTGACACAAGCTTGTAGTTTTATATAAATAACTATATTTAACATTTATATTTACAGCAAACAAGATAATCAGGGACAGGTAAATCTAAACAGCATATAGAGGACATAGAAGAAAAAGGCGGGAAAATGGAAAACTCCCCGTTTACAGCCATAGCAACCAATCATAGTGGAGATTGTCTTGTGCAGGTGCCAACACTCTCCAACCACTCAACTATAGCCCATTGTACATTTTACTGTTCCAGTTACTAAATTAAATATTACAACAAAGGTCCTAACCATCACCTTGACTGTGATTGATAATTGGGTCAAATCAGAGATGGTATTCAGCAGGTTGTGACCAGTTCTGGAGAACCGGTAGCGGAAATTTTGAGTAGTTTGGAGAACTGGCAAATACCACACCTGATTGGCCCTGTCCCTATCTATTCTGTGGCTCTCGAGTCACAGCTGATTGGCTGGGTCATCTTTTGTTGCCCTGCACAGGAGAACAGAGCTGGAAAGCAGGTTGGTGGGGTAGGGAGGGAATGGGATTTTGCAGTAACCTTCCCCCAGGAGTGGGGAGGGAATGGAGACTTTACAGTATCCTTCCCCTGCCATGCCCACCAAGCCACGCCATGCCCACCAAGCCACGCCCACAGAACCAGTATTTAAAAAAATTTGAATCCCACCACAGGGTTAAATGTTATATTTGGTGGGAGGGGATGTTCATCCTTTAGGAGAAAACTAAGCGGTAAACTGTGGTTATAAATGCAATTGCAAGTTGGGATCTCAGTCTAACTTCACTTTCCCTTGCCGAGACTTCATTCTAATACCCTCTCTTATGCCATGATCATGCATCCAGAGAACCTATAAAATAGGATTCTGCCTGTCTCCGATAAATCCATTAGCCAAACAGCTATCTGCTTAATAGTAGGATGAAAGGAAAGGTATCACATACAATAGCAGCCATATTTGGTTTTTCCAAGCCTAGGAGAGGTCTTATACCAGCATAGCTGTTTTTAGGCTGAGGTCAACACTTGGCCTCTGGGTGACAGTAGTCTAAAATGCAGGCAGGGCCAGAACAATGAGGTCAGCAGAACCAGGACAAAAATCCAAAACCAACTCCATTTAATTGAAATTAGCAATATTTTCCTTTAACAAAAAGCAACTACTTGTGTTGCTCCCACTGTATTTCATACTCTTCTTCCACGCATAGGCCTTCAACTATCCTTTTTTCATGCAAACCATCAATAGGTTTGTGCATTTGATGCATGCATTCCTGTGAATAATCACCCAGTCCCATAGATGGCATTGGATGTGGTACACTTGGAGGTCCAGGATACTTTTTTCAGATCCAATATAATCATTTGGGGACAATATAAGTAGTGATTGTGGTTGGAGGACAGTGATCAAGGCTCTCATAGGCTATGTGCTGTTCCCATACCCTGGCAACATATATTGGAATATAAAGGTTTCCATTTTACGCTCTGTTTAAACTAAGGGCTGCTGAGGAGTAAGACTAATTGGGACATCCCCATTGTGTGTCGCAATCTCCTGTGAAAGGATCCTTTTTTATGAGACTAAAGTCCCTAAAAAAATAGAGCAGATCTTATAGAAAGCAGGCTCAGCAATTGAAACTGGGTCGCCAAAGTTACTATAAAGTAACGTTGCCATCATCCGTTCTCCACATAATCTTTTCCTTTTAGCTTTTTCTGGCTCTCTACAAAGTGACAGATTGATGTCTAGACCACAAACAGTTGGCCACGAAGGCTCATTTTGTTCTTTGGCAACCGCTGTTTCTGCAACTATCATTTTTCATATGATTTTAAGGGGATAAAACTAGCACACCTGTTTTGCACCTGAATCACCAGGTGAGGTAGACATTAAAGGAACAGGAGCTTTGTTGTTGTTATGGCTCTCTAGAAGTGGGGGAGAATTTTTCAACTGAGTTGCTGAGGAGTGAAAAAAAAAATGCCTCTGAGCCAAGACCCCTTGATAGAGAGAAATTCAGCAGATGAGAATGCTGCATTTTTATGAGATTATCTCACTGTTATTGAGAACCGTGTTTTATTTCTCAAAGGTTATATTTTTAAAAGCAAGTTTAGCAACCCTACCTAAGCAATATAAACCCTCATCATTCTTAAGCATATTACATTATATAAGAAAGGCTCCACCGTATAATTTTTTGTTCTGGGTGGTCATTAGACATGTTACTATTTCATTTTCAAACATGGAACTTGAGTCAGCTTGTTTCCTCATTTCTCCATCTGCTCCCCTATTTATATCCTAAGCCTCTGGGTACGAACTTTTCCTATTTTTAATATAAGGCTCTGGTGTTTTTTCTTTGCAAAAGGAAAGAGTAAAAATTCTTAATAGAAGTAAATTTCCTTAAGGTGCTGGTCAAACTTATTCCAAAATGAGTTAAGAGAAGTGTTGCAATGTTTAAAACAACCTGGACTGAATAATAAATATAAAAATATATTATATATTAATATTATATATTAATACAATATTATTCTGTATTATATTCTATATTCTATTCTATTATTCTCTATTCTATTGCATATTGTATTGTATTGTATTGTATTGTATTGTATTGTATTGTACTCTACTCTACTCTACTCTACTCTACTCTACTCTATTCTACTCTTTGAATCAAGTAAGTTGTCCCCTGAAGGCCTAAAGATGAGAAGTCTGCATACCAGATGAGTCATTTCATCAGACATTATCAAATAATATGATAACAGGAAAGCTTGAACGGACTTTTCTAAGCCATGGAGAGCAAGTCCTGTGAGAACCTCACCCACCTGGGTCAGAGTCCGAAGAAGAAAAAACTGAAGATAGTAATAACAACCCAGGAATATCAATCTAACCACTTATGTGAGATAAGCTAAGTAAGTTTTCCAGATAAGGGAGAAGATTCTAAAAACAAACCCCCCTTCATCACTCTATCTACTTGGTAGCTCCTCACAGTCAACAGACCTATCTGTGTAGAAAGCCTGGGCCTGCAAGACTGAATTCCAAAGGTCAAGACTGGTCCAAAATAATTCAGTAAGATTCCATGGCTAAGGATGAATTTGAAAATAGAATAGAATAGAATAGAATAGAATAGAATAGAATAGAATAGAATAGAATAGAATAGAATTCTTTATTGGCCAGGTGTGATTGGACACACAAGGAATTTGTCTTTGATGCATATGGTCTCAGTGTACATAAAGGAAAAAAATCATTCATCAAGAATCATAAGATACAAGAGGTAGTGATAGTCATAGGTTACTAATAAGCAATCAAATCATAGTAGCAAACAAATAAAACAATATAAATTGTAAAAATACAAACAACACGGTTATAGTCATAAGAGAAGAGATAGGTACTGGGAAGTGTTATTATAATCTAGTAGTAGAGGAATAATAGTAATACAGTCTTAGTAAATAAGTTGACAGTGTTGTGGGAATCCCGAAGGCGATTGCAGCGGTGGTCAGAAATGGCCACCACAAAGAAGAATTTGACCGGAAAAGAATATTCCCACAACACTGTTTAATGGCTTCTGGTTTGAAGGGCTTCGGCGACAGACAGAAATCTGCGATCGTGCATGGTTTCTGTCTGGGCTCGCTGCTGAAACGCCCCGAGCCGTCTGGTTTTGGGGCTAAGCCACCCCGTAGAGGTGGTGAAAAGGGGGGAGACCACCAGTAGGGTCGAGGAGAGCTGCATCTCTCCTCCTCAGCTGGCCATTACTCCCTTTCCCGAAGGCGATTGCAGCGGTGGTCAGAAATGGCCACCACAAAGAAGAACTTGACCAGAAAATAACATGTAGGAGGAAGATAAGAAGTGAAAGCTTTGGCTGACCGAGTTAAATTGTAAAAGTAACAACCAAGGCACCCTGGAATTTAAACTTACAAAAAATAACATTAAAATGAGGGATAAAATAGTTAGTGTAATTTAGTGAAATGTTTGTGAATAAAATAAGTGAAATAAAATAAATGAGAAAATTGAATTAGGAAGGAACGGGAACATTTTAATTAGTTAATGTTTTATAAAATATAAGTGTAGAGGGGGCGGAATTAACTATGGAAAGCTTATAATTGTTCCCATAGAAGTATGATATTTAATTGAAAAGTAATGTTAAAGATGTTAAGACTTTAATGAATATTAATATTAATGATAGAATTGAATTGGAATGGAATGTTGTTTTAATTATATACATTTATAATTTTTTTCTTTTTTTAAGAATACAGTGTGTATTTTAAGAATGTACCAAGCAGAATCCGAATGGAAGTTATGTATTATATTGAATGTTACAACTTTAGGGAAAAGATATAAAGGCGTCATACTCCAATCAGTAACTATAGGAGAAATTTTGTTTAATGAGAAAAGATAATAGATAATTGAAACAGGACAGACAAAAAATATAAATACAATGATTTGAGATGAGATAATTAAAATAAAATTGAGAAAATTAAGAGGGGAGAAGGTATGCAGAAAATGTAAAATAGTAATAAGATATGGAATAGAATATAAAAATGAGCGTGAACCTGAATTTGTGTCTGTACGAAGAAATGTAACCCGGATTATGCTGCTTTCAAAAAAGATGTTTTATTTGTATATTTTTTCCTCTTTGTGAAAACTCAAATAAAACTTACAAAAATAAAAGTACTAAGTTTAATGACTTCTTGTAAATCGACAGCATCTTGGGACAGGTCAGAAGGCTGTAGGAAACTCAGATGGTGCAACCAGAAGTGATAGACAGATAGACAGGTAAATGGAACTTCCTTACTACCTTACCTCAGCTTAGAAGTTAATCAATATCATTCCTGGTGGGCGCTTTGATATGCAACCTAGAAGAAATACAAAGGACAAAGGCTAGACAGGAAAATCACAACTAAATCTGGAAGGCAATGCACATTCCTTCTGAACTGTAGCCAAGAAAATAAATTACACACTCAAATTTTACTTAAATTCAACTTAAAGGACATTTTTACAATGAAACCGCTATCCAAATCTGTAATAAAACATCTCACCACATTCCCCAATTAAACTCTGTCTCTACAATTAAAATAGTTGTAGCCATTCTTACATTATCATTTACACCAGGGAAATCAAAATTCTGTAAAGCTATTTATATCACTTTTACAAGGACAATTGATACTCTTTGGTTACTCACTTCATTCCAATCAATTGTAATAAAAATTTTATTTCCCTCTTTCTGCAGTTTCTCTCCCATTAATATGTAAGGAGTTGTATGTTTTTGTCACAATAAAAACTATGTTGTTGCCAGATTGTGAAACCTGTGATCTTCCGTCCCTTCACTCAGTTTATAAACAACAATAGCAGAGAACTCCACTTGGGTTTCAGGTCAGGATTTAGTACAGGGATAGCCTTGGTCATGCTTCTAGATGACCTGTGATGGAGCTGATATGGAGCTAGATCACCCCTCTGCATCTTCCTTGATCTCTCAGTGGCTTTTGGTACCATCAACCACTGTATTCTTCTGGATTGGATCCAGGGTTTTGGAATAGGAGCCACCATTTTATGGTAGTTCTCTTTCTTCACAGCTGGTTCTAGTTTGGGGGAGCAGATGTCACTCCCTAGGCCCTTCCTTTCTGGGATGACGCTGGGCCCAACATTCTCTTTCTTTCTATTTAACTTCTGGAAAAACTTCCTGTGTAAATCATCTATTAGCTTGGGATTTGGCATGATCAGCATGCTAAAGATACTTCATTGTATCTTTTCACCACAGACTAGCCAAGGGAGGGTTATTCTTCCCTAGTGCCTGGAGTCTGTGTGGGTCTAGATGGTGAGAAATTGTCTTCACTTCAATCCTACCAGAACCAAATGGCTGTTGTATTATGCCTACCTGGCTATGGAAACAATCCATCTTTGACCTTGTATTTCCCCATTCAAATATAGTGCACAATCTGGGAGGTTTCATGGACTTGAAGAACAAGTCGCAGCTGCATCTATCTCCTGTGTTGTCTACCAGCCGATTTAAGCTGACAGGGTTGGCACACTCCTGGTTCCTTTGATTGAACAATGTCATCTATCAGGACTCATGAACTATATCCTTGGCACCAGCCCTCTGGAATTAGACACACATCTGAAATCCATGTGGCTCCTTTCCTGGTGGTGTTTGAGAGGATCACAAAGACCTGGCTCTTTTCCCAGGCTTGGGCTAGGATGACTCGAGCCCCTCCACTGGATGTCAAATATTGGAAAGATGTAGCATGAAATCCATTTGCCATGATCTTTTCCCATTCTAAGCTATAGCTTGTAGCTTCTGTAATTCTAAGATTAGCTGATTGTTTTCACCAAATCATAATCATGTCTAACCTGGCTTATTTTTTTCCAAGGTCAGCTTGGTCTTTAGTTGCTATTTTAGAAGAAACAGAGTATTATCAGCCCTTCAAATTAGGACAGATCAAGAAACAGAAGCAGCAGGGATTTCAGGAATCTTCTTTGTTGCAGGGTAGAATAATAGAACCTTGAAAGCTTGTGAGTCCCACGCCCTCTCTCATATTTTATATCAATCAAAATCAGGGGTTATTTTGAATTTCTTTCTCACACATTCTACTTACTCAGGACTAATTTGCTCTTTCTCCTCCTTAACTATTCCTTTGCGAAGGCCAGTTTGGAAGGTTGTATCCATTGTGGGCATCCCATAATCCAAGAAGGATTATTTGCATTGTTGAAATATGTTTCCTCATAACTCCCTGCCATCCATTTCCCACAATATTTGATGGATCAAGCATTAACAGATTTTTTTTTTTCTTGAATATGAGTTTAAGTATACTTTTACATCTGACATTTCCACCAAATAGTTAATATATTCTACATTCATTTTCTCTCTAACTGCATATTTATTTTAATCGATAGTCTGCATTAGACCATTTGAGTAAAATGAAAGAAGCTGGATAATTAGGTTCTACCCACACTTTAGTCCAGGAGCTATGGCTCAGGTCAGTTCACATTTGAATCTGCAAATATAAAATCTACAGTCATTGTACCTGTTAGGAATATAAGTCACCTAACAGCTATTTGGGTTGGAAATATATAAACCAGGATAGACATTTTAATACTGTATCTTTAAGAAAATGCAAAAAATTATAATTGGGTATGGTTTCTCAAACGGCCATAAGATGGAGCCAGAAACCTGGGTTGTTTAGTTTTAGTCTTAGTCTCAGAAGAAGCCTCAGTGAGTCTCTCTGTTTCCTTCTGTTGGACAGTTTTGCCATTCTTTCTAATTGACTGCTATTCCTGGATTTGATGTAAGTCTGATACTGAACTGTTTCTGACACTGGACTTTGTTATTGGAAACTGACTGATTTAACCTGTGAATGATTTTGGACTGCTTGTTTTGAACTTTGTTTTAAATGTTTCTGGAAGTAAAAACCTACCTTTAATGTACAGTGTATCTGTGTGCTGTGTGTGTATTATTCAAACACTGCTCTCAATACGTCTCCCTGTATGCACTCATTCTCCTAATGGGGAATTACCTCAACACTGGTTATGGGCCCAGGCCATACCAGGCTCAGATAACTGAGAGTTGGTGTGAATACACAATACTGTATACAGACAGCTGTTTACTGTTTAATTGTGGTTTATTGTCCAGGTAAAGATGGCACAAGACACTTCAACAAGTCTATCACTGATAACCTGGTTGGATGGAACAAACTATGTTTCCTGGTCTATGAAGTGCAGTCTACTTCTGCATAGGGAAGGTTTATGGAATGTAGTTCAAGACCCACTGGATATAAATGCTTGGGATCCAGCTAATGAGGAAGATGCCAAGAAGCTTGCTGACTTTAAACAGAACAATGAACGAGCTCTTTGTATAATTGGACTAACACTGAGTGACCAGCAGCTAGTCCATATTCGTGGAGAAGAGTCTGTTGCTAAGTGTTGGGACAATTTGAAGAGGATTATGTTCGTGACAGTGTAGGTGCACACATACATCTTACATGTAAACTGTTCAGAGCACATTTTCTGAAAGGTGGAGATACGTTAGCTCATTTAAACTTTATGAAAAGAACTTTTCAAGAGCTACATGAAAAAGAACTGATATTTTCAGAGCTGCATCAAGTTTACATCATTCTTTCCTCATTGGATAAAAGTTATGATGATTATGCATCTTCACTGGAAGTCCTGACCAGAGATAAACTGACATTGACTGATATAACTGGAAAGTTGCTAGAAGAAGCAAGAAGACGGCTGGATAGAGACCAACTGAGGAAGGAACAACCACAAGAAGAGGATTTGTCTTCAACTGCCTATACTGTTAAGGAAATGTTTTTTCTTGTGGGGCTAGGGGACATATAGCTAGATGCTGTAAGAAGGGAAAATGACAGAATATGTGTAAACACCAGAAGGCTAAGAAGAATTTTAGTTTAGCTATGTCTAGCAATTCAACTGTAAACCATGATTTGTGGGTTGTTGATAGTGGAGCATCACAATGCATTACTAAAGATAGAAAAAGGTTTATAAAGATGTCCACGAGTAAACAACATGTATTATTGGCAAATGGATAGAAGATTAACGCATCAGGTGAAGGTACTGCATATTGTTCTTGTATAAACGAACATTTAACTATGTTATATGTACCTAAACTGAAATTTAATTTATTATCAGTAAGGGCCTTAGTTAATATTGGTTAGGTAGTAACCTTTAGGGGAGATAACTGTATAATAGAGAAAGAGGGTAAAAGTGTTACTGCGAATTTAGAGAATGATTTATATGTCATACATGATGACAAGTTGAAGATGGCTAACTCAGTTTATAACAAAGTTAAGCCACATGATGAATGTATACATTTATTGCATAGACATCTAGGGCACATAAATTTCAAAACGCTCAAACAAACTGTTGAATTGTCAGAGGGAGTAAAATTGAAACCCTGTAGCAAGTATTTAAACTGTAATGTTTGTAGCCAGGATAAAAGTAAGATTACTCCTGCAAACAGACTAAATGGGTTTAAGACCAAAGAACCTTTAGAGGTTGTGTTTGCTGACATAATTGGTGCTAAGAAACCAAGTTTAGGAGGTGCCTGTTATATTTTGAGTATTATGGACCATTACTCACAGTACAGTTTCTCCTATCTTATGAAAAACAAAACAGAAACATTCCAACATTTCTTTAACTGGCTAAGGTTTGCTGAGAGAAAAATGAAAAGTAAAGTAATTACTTTAGTTACTGATAATGGGACTGAGTTTGTTAACAAGAAATTCCAAACTATATTGAAATTGGCTGGTGTTGAGCATAAACGTTCTGCACGTTACAGACCACAACATAACTCGTTTGTAGAACAAAGAGGGCAAACATTACAAGCCATGGCTCGCACTATGTTATCTGCCTCAGGTTTGCCTGAAACACTGTGGGATGAAGCCATAATGTGTAGTAACCATGTTTTAAACCATGTAGTTAACACAACAACTGGTGAATTGCCATTCACTCGTTGGCATGGCAGAAAACCAAATTTAAGTTGTCTACACACATTTGGAACTCCAGCATGGGTGCATATTCCCTCACAAGTAAGACTGAAAGGGCAACATAGAGCTAAGAAGTTATTTTTTGTGAGTTACGAGGCCAACCATAGATCGTTTAGATTTTGGGATCAAGGCACAGCTCATGCTTATTGGAGTGCTAGTGCAAAATTTCTAGAGCACGTTGGGTGGGATAAACTGGAACAGGAATCCAGCAATGATATTATTATTGACACTCAAATAGTCCCTAAAGATAAAATCAGTAAAACACGAATTGCCATTAAAGAGGAAGGACAGGAGGAAGTAGTAGAACAGGCACAGGAGGAGATAGAAGAACAGGAGCAGGTGGCACAGGAAAGTCCACCCGTAAGCCCTGTATTTCCAAGATGTTCAACCCGAGTAACACGACCACCTGATAGATATCTGGCTAGTGTTGTATGCCAAGTGAATACAGTTCCAAGTAATTATAGTGAATTAAAATTGTTTCCTGCTAAGGATCAGGCTGCTTGGCAGAAAGTAATGGGTAAGGAACTGGAATCATTAAAAAGACTGGAGGTATACGAAAATGTTAAGTTACCACCAGATAAACATGCCATAGGATGTAAATGGATATATAAGCTAAAGACAGGTGTAGATGGGACTGTTACCCATAAAGCCAGGTTAGTAGCACAAGGGTTCAATCAGACAGCAAATGACTACGATGAGGTGTTTTCACCTAGTCTGAAGGCTACTACATTAAGGGCAGCATTAGTGTGGGCAGCTAAAGAGAAATGCATTATAAATCATTTGGATGTAGAGACAGCATATCTGCATGCACTGTTGCAACACACATATATTTAAAGAAACCTTTAGGTCTCAAAAATGATAATACAACTGATTGCTGGAGATTGAAAAAGAGTCTTTATGTCTTGAAGCAATCAGGATATGAGTGGAACCAATGTATAGTTAAAGAATTAACCAAGATAGGTTTTGTAGCTGGCATGGCTGATCCATGTTTGTTTAAAAGAGAAAGTAATGGTGTAATTTCATTGTTGCTATTATTTACTGATGACATAGCATTAATCACCAAAACTGAACAAGAAGCTACTGAGATAATCTCACCATTAGAGAAGAAATTTAAAATAAAACAATTAGGGGAAATCAAACAATATCTTGGTTTAAAGATAGAGAAAACTAGAGGAGGATACAAAATCTCACAGGCAGATAAAATTAACCAATTACTAAAAAGTTTTAAAATGGAACTTTGTAAACCGGCTAAAACACCGATGAGTCAGGAGTTTAGCCGTAGTGATGTTCAAAGTCCTATTTTTGATAAGAATATTTATCAGTCCTTGATTGGTAGTTTATCTTATCTCAGTAATTGGTCAAGGCCAGATATTGCATACAGTGTTGATCAGTTAGTGAGATTTAATGCTGAGCTGACTGAAAGGCACTGGCAAGCTGCTAAATGTGTGTTAAGATATCTGAAACAAACAATGCATTATGCCTTGTATTTAGAGCCTAAAGATGAACTGCGTTTAACTGCATATGCTGATGCAAGTTTTGCTACAGACATAAATACACGAAAATCTACATCGGGTACTGTAGTATTATTGGGAAAGGCATTGATTGGATGGAAGTCTATTAGACAAAAACATCTAAGTTTGTCAACAATGGAGGTTGAATTCTCATGTTTGTCTTTACTATGTACAGATTTAGTTTTGTATAAACAATTATTGATTGATATGGGAATTAATGGAACAGATTCTATTGTTGTTTACGAAGATAACCAATCAGCAATACAGATGGCTTCAAATATTGCTGTTAAGACAAGAATGAAACACACAGATTTAAGATATTTAAATGTGACACAATGTGTGCAAAGTAAAATGATTAAGCTAGAATACTGTACATCAGAAAACAATATAGCAGATCATTTTACAAAGGCCCAAGACTCTCAAAAGCATAAAGCTTGCTATGAAGATTATGGATTTAGAATGTAAGGTTGTATATATTGCCCTACCCAAAAGGGGAGAATGTTAGGAATATAAGTCACCTAACAGCTATTTGGGTTGGAAATATATAAACCAGGATAGACATTTTAATACTGTATCTTTAAGAAAATACAAAAAATTGTAATTGGGTGTGGTTTTTCAAACGGCCATAAGATGGAGCCAAAAACCTGGGTTGTTTAGTTTTAGTCTTAGTCTCAGAAGAAGTCTCAGTGAGTCTCTCTGTTTCCTTCTGTTGGACAGTTTTGCCATTCTTTCTAATTGACTGCTATTCCTGGATTTGATGTAAGTCTGATACTGAACTGTTTTTGACCCTGAACTTTGTTATTGGAAACTGACTGATTTAACCTGTGAATGACTTTGGACTGCTTGTTTTGAACTTTGCTTTAAACTTTTCTAGAAGTAAAAGCCTATTTTTAATGTACAGTGTATCTGTGTGCTGTTTGTGCATTATTCAAACACTACTCTTAATACGTCTCTCTGTATGTGCTCATTCTCCTAACGGGGAATTACCTCAACAGTACCCAGTGTCCTTTTCTTTTCTTTGAACTCAGAAGAAAAGAATCTAACAGATCAACTCCAAGAGAAAGAATATGGAATGGCAAGAATTTTGAAGAGGGATGAGTGAATTTTAGCCTGAAACTTGCAATTGCCAGAATGATGCTGCAAAAAGAAAACAGAATTTGAGCAAATAACTGTTTTAAAGATTTGACTTAATTTAATTTAAACAATTTTGTAAGTAAAATAATCCAATAGAGTTTGTATGATTAACCTTTTTTTTTAATGTGTCACATTAAAAATAATAACAGAATAGCAATTTTGGTTGGGATTTCAAAGGGCCATACTCCTGGTTGAAAACCCCCCAAATAACTCTGCATCCCTCTTCTGACTTGCAAAAAGACCTTTAAGATATTATGTCCAGGAAAGGAAGAAGTGAGCCTCTTTTGTCCCGCTCTTTGAAATTACAGACACTATGTTCCTTCATAAAGTAGCAAAAAATAAAGCCTGCCGAAGTAGATTGGAATGGCTTCTTCTTGAAATGCACACTAAATTTAATCATGACAGTCAAATGTAAGCACACCCAAGCTTTCCCTATGTTATCTTTTAATTGTCTGGTTATCTTTTAATTATCTTGGCTCTCTAGCTCTTAACACAGCTTATATTGTGTATAATTGTATTTAGTAATTCCACTCATACCTCTTGAAAGTTGGCATTCTTTCTTCCAAGAGCTGAGCTTGAAGATTTGCAGTCTGGAGAGTTGGCTTGTGGGAAGTACATCTTGAATTCAGTACATCTGCAGATTCAAGAAGTCAAAAGGGAATCTATCTTCCAATAGAAAGAATGTATGTAGCTCAGGGTTGAACTGTGGAGTCCTTGGTACTTTCTGAGTTTAGACATTTTCTTGCAGATGTTTCATTTCCTAGTTGGGTAATGAAATCTGCAAGAAAACAATCAAGCTCAGTGAGCACCAAGGACTTTGTGAAACCTAGCTTCTTTCTCACTGCTTCTTCATTTCTGTGCCCAGCTCCCAATGTTACAGGCTTTCCTTTCCCTGCCTGTGCTGTCCTTCCCAGGGCAGGAAAGACATGGCCAAAACTAATCACCATAATAAAGACAAGAATAATTAGGAAAAAGTAGAGTTTCTTCTCCTTTCAGTGCATAGGAAGACAGAACAATGCACGGCAGATAACTAAAGTGGGATTGGATTATTTGACTCCATGCAACATCATTTCTTGAGGGGAAAAATCTCATCTGCAGAAATTTTTTAAAAAAGAAGGAAAGCACCAAGGTAACAAGGAGGTAGAAAGATATCAGAGTTTAGTAGAAGCCAAAGCTATGAACAGATATTTATAAGAAGCCATTATATTTTTCCTGGGGGATGAGTTGTTAGCTATTGGAGGATAATAGAATCACTCAATATTTTGGAAATTTTATTTCTTTCAATAAAAATATTGCTTCTTTGAATAAAAATATTCTGGCAAAACTTCCCTAAGAGAAAAAGGTATCATACTGGCATTTTTTTCTTTAGGAAAAAGATACATTCTATAAGTTGAGGGCATAACAAAATTACACATATTAAATGTAGAAAGAATCCTTTCCTTACTGAATAATAAGACCCTTGCGGGACATCAGAATTCTCAAAATATTATGGAAATAACATCCCATTTTACCCTAAGCTTAGAATATGCACAGCCTTATTCTGTAGTAAGTTTCACAACTGAATAATGATACACCATTTAAAATGCAACAAAGTAGTGTTGAAGAACAATTATTTTGTATTTAAGTATTGTATATAATTGTTATTTGTTCTGACCTTGATGAGAGACCCTGGAGTAGAAAGGCTGGATATAAATCAAATTGCTACTGTATTAGTAACAACATAGCAACAGTTGGTTTCCCTTTCTTACATGAATCTTACAAGCTATCTGAGCTAATGGCCATCATTGCCCATTTTTTATAGCACTTTTTTTCAAGTTTATTAAATGCTGTATTGAGCCTCAATCTATTGCACATCAACTCTCTTTAGTGGGCAATTCTGTGATGTTTATTTTCTCTGAGTACTCCATTTTCTATTTCTCTAATAACAAGTGATGAACATAGACATGGGGGTGGCAGAAAACTGAGGGAAGCTTCATATACCAAAACTAGCAAATAAGAAGAAAACATCAAGGGATGCTATAAAACTCTAAAAAAAAAAAAAGAACCATTCCAGAGAACTGAACATGCCTGATGGGTTCTCAGAGTTATACCTAGGTTGGAGAAGACTTTTTTCCACATATCTCCCATTGCAGGTGTTTTCCTTTCAAAGGCTTGTCTCTGACACTGTCCTGGTAGCATTTTAGAGCTGAATGTATTGTAACCCTGAGGTAATTGTCTCTGATACTTGTAGTGATAATTAAATGCACAATTATTGCAGTTACAACACTGCCTTTGAAAAACAGTCAATACCGAATGAGAAAGCCTTCCAGCATCTTAATCTTTCTGAAGCCGTGTAGATTTCATAGGGTGGAGCTGGACTGGTCCACTATGGGAAGGATGGGGAGAAAGATGTTCCTAATGTGAAAGAGTTTGATACTGATATCTTGTATTGTCAAATGGGACTATTTTAAAAAAAAACCTACCAGCCCAGCCAACTTCGTTTCCCTTCATAGATAAATGTACAAATTCAAACTGCAATTCAGTGTATTAAATGAGAATTTTAGACTGGGAGGGAAGGAGAAGGTGATTTCAAGTTCGGCACATCACGTCAGTCCTTATCTCAAATCGATTTTCCTTCTCGGTATATGTATTCATCAGTTTCTTGTGGGGGCTCTTGCTGATTGCTTTTGTTAGCATTCACGTTTAAACAAGAGCTTCCTCCTCTCATAACCTGGCTTTCTTTAATTGGTGCCAACCTGATATTGAATCTATGACACGTAATAATTTTCTGGGAACTAAAGCAATGTGATGGAGATACACAGACAGCACGAATGATAGATAGATAGATAAATAGATAGATGATAGACAAACAGATAGACTGGCTTACTTTTAGGGTGTTGTAGGTTAAAATGTAAAGACCCAGTTAAGTTTCAGTTTAAAGGTTTTGTGAAAGCATTTTGCCATGCTTGAGTCTAGTTAGTGAAACGTAACAAGGGATGGTGAGATAAAGGACAGATACAAATGGTTCCCTTCTGTCTATAGCTATGAGCCATGGTGCTAATGAGAGCTCCTAGAGTTAGACTGGAGTAATTTTGCACTAGGAAAAAATAAGTTGAAAAGTTTATTGTTTATGACAAATATAGGTCATTATTAAATGTTGAATATTAAAAAAATCACCAATAAAATAGAATAAAAAAATTATGTTAGATACAAAACATTGAGAGCTGCATTGGCGGAGTGGCACTAAGCTAGAAACTGGAACATTGTGAGTTCTGCTCCTGCTTTAGGCATGAAGCCATTAATTCATTCATTCGTTTAATTGCTAAGACCAACCCTGACCATAACAAACTTCGCTCATGACCCGACTTATTCCTTCAAAGAATCCGCTCCCCTGAACTCCGCACACAACTCAAAATACGTCAAGACAATGGAGAGAATGGCATATACATTGACTACCATGCTGACTGCCTTTAAAAAAAGTCCAGCATCCCACATCCTAACATTCAATCCTTCATCATCCAACCCCACATCACCCAAACCTTAGGCCAGTCCCTAGAAAGAAGACAAGGGCAAATCACCTCCGAAATCTTGCCAAGAAAATTGCAGGGACATGTCCAGGCAGTAGCCAGGAGTTGAAACAGATTTTATCACTAGATTCAAGGAAGTTAAAAAAAGGAAAAAGAACAGAGCGTGAAACAATGGAATTAGTACTTTTCAGCCTGTGCATTGTATCAAATCTTATTTCTCTCTCTCTCACTCTGCTGGTGATATTTAAAGTACAAATTACAAGCACTATCTTGGCTATCATGCTTTGAATGTCGTATCTAAAATATGGTCCTGGTTGTTTCTTTCTTGGACTTAACCTAGATGGTTTGGAAACTCTGCAGAACATATGTTTCCGGTCCTATGCCATGTGGGGGACTTTATTTTAAGTATTATCTTTGCCACATGATCATAATTTTATATCAAACAATGGATTTTGAATAACTATGAATAAAATATGAAAAACCACTTACATGGAACTACCTGCCCCCAAGCAGAGCATAAGATAAAATGAGTTTATGATGAAATATGCATTGTCTTTACTTAATCGAGAGAGAGAGAGAGAGAGAGAGAGAGAGAGATCATAGTTCAAATAAAGTTGCAGATCCCTAAAGAGAAAGAAAGGTTTTTTAGGGTGGGGAGGGGAGGCTCTATTGTATCCATGTTACTCATAAAAATGAGTAAAGCGGGAACCTCTAGTTGAAGAAATAAACACAGAAAATACTTTTTATCAATCATCCTTAATTCACGGACACTTTCAAAAATTTATTAGCAATCTATATACAATGTTTTGAGAAATACGTTTGTGAAATCAAACTGTCTGTGTCACAAGGGCACAGAAATCTAATATAGCCAAAATCTTATTGTTTAACTGTGCATCCCCCTCCCTCTGCCTTTTTTCCCCAGGGAAACGTAGATTATTTTGTTCATGGGTTCAGTACTTCCCAATTACCCTTTCTTGGTTAGTTTCTAACAGAGCAATAAACATTATGGTTACAAGTCTAATTGGAATATGTTGCCATACTCATTGAATAGCATTCTGTATATATTTACCGAAGCCTCAATGAAAGAAATTCATGTATATATTTTTTTTAAAAAAAGAAATTTGTACATTAAGGGGCTCACAGGAGGCAAGTAAATCACGATCTGCAATTTCATACATGTATTTATCTAAAAAAATAAATATTTAGTCCTCTTAATTTTTTATATCAAAGTAATGAAATTTGCGAGTTATGATTGCATCCAGTTGTCAGAAGAAGAAAAACCTGAGAATTCTTGCTGCGTTGGCTTAATTAACTTCTTTTGTTAGGGAAAAGACATTATCCACAGTTACTGGTGACTGGAAATCTCTTATGGACTTTTTGCATAAAAATGAAAAAAAATATTTTTGTGATTTATGGTTTTCATGAAAAGAGAGGATGGGTTATAGAAAGAAGAAGAATATGGTGTAGTTTTGTAGAGAGAGAGGTTAAAATATATTTGTACTTAAAACTTCAGTGAAGAATGTTGCAAGTCATATCTTTATACCTTTTTTCTCCTCCCCCTTCCCCCCCTTTTCTTGCACTTTTTGCTTTTTCTTTGTTTTCTTTCTTTTTTTCTTTATATTATTTTGTATTTGTTTTTATATTTTGTTTAAAAGTCTCAATAAATATATATTTATAAAAATACCATTTAAATACACTTTGTATAATGCATGATCAGAAAGCTTGTTACTTTTCAAAATTTATGTATACACACTTCTGACTTTGCCCCAATAATCAGTGGGTTAATAAAAATAAAAAAAAAATTAATTTTTTTTTTGTTTTTGCACATTAGCCTTTCTGAGAATCTTGGGCTGATCATAATAAGGCCTTAAATATTATACATATTCCCTCCACCTTTTAAACAAATTTATCAAATTCTTTCTAATTAAACTAAGGTACATTAGAATTCGCAACTTTACCTGGTATACTATGTCCAGCAAAAAATACCTTACTGAGCTTTATGCTTCCAGTACAAAATATTCTTAGTTTGAAATAAAACTATCAGTCTAATTTCTGCTACAGTCCTGCTGGCGTTTCATGTTTTCCATTCACGCTTTACAATTTTTATTTTTATAGGTTTGACGTATTACACATGTTTGATCTATGCTTTCTGACCAGTCCTATCTGGGTCTTTATTTTCTTACATTATTCCTATTCCTAAATTAAACTCATGAACTTCATTCAACATTTCACTTATTAGCTTCTATGGTGCTGCTTTATGAGTACCCTCTAAAATTATATTCTCATAAACAACCCATTTCAATAATCCCATTAAGGTCTCACTGTTTCCAGAATATTCTCCCTCACCCCATCCACCACCACTTTCTGCAAGCAGCCTTTCAAACTATTTTTCAAAAGTTGTAAATTACCAACCTCAAAGTCTCTCATTATAGAATCAGAAAAGGAAGGACATGAAATCATCAAACACATTGCTTAATTTAGCTTCTCCACAATTAAATGTTTTTCATGTGTTAAATTGTCTCTGGATGAAGTTAGCTATTACTAATTTTTTCTTTGGTCTATAAATAATTTTCAACTTGGTATTTTGACAAGATTAACAACAATATTTGAATTTTATGATGTGAAATTTATATTTAAAATGGCTTCTAAGAACTTAAGAGTTTTATTAACTTTTTTATTAACTTTTATTTTCTTTTTTTTGTAACTTTATTTATTTTTCCTGTTGCTTCTGTGGCAAAAAAGATTTGCCGGTGATATTACCATTGGCCAAGGGATGCCCAGTTGGGGGTTTCTTTTGTGTCCCTCTGAAGTTGCCCACTAAAAATGTTACCTATTAATCCACTCTCAGTTGCCTACTTTTGAACTGCTAGATAGGCAGGAGCTGCAGCATGTAATAGAAGCTCATCCTGCCCCATGGCAGCAACAGCTCTCAAACACAAGCCTGCTGATCGGCAGCCTAGCATACTAACCTTATGAGCCATCATGCTCCTTAACTTAATTGATGAAGTTTTAGACAACTGAATACACTAGCTAAACTTTCCTTTTTAATGTTCAAATAATTCTGCTATATAATTGTTTTGGTTTTAGAAACATATGCAATTAGTAAACGATCTTTAAACAATGCTGCTCCCAAGCCAATTAGCACTGGCATCAACAGAAATAGTAACCATATAATCAGCTTCATAACTATCTCAAGATTGGTGCTTTATTTAAATAATAATAATCTAACCACTGAAACTTTTATGAGCAAAGGCTTAAACATTAATAAAGAAAGGTTAGCCTGATAAAGGGCTAATATGTCCCTATTTTTTGTCTTTAAACTTGAGACAGTTTTTTCATCATTGTTTGAAATTTCAACAGGAAACTTATATCTATGTTCCCAATGATCACATTTTTCAAATGCTCTTAATTTCTGCCCACACTAAGTAACCAATCTGGCATTTAAGTTTTTTTTTAATTGTATAGCTTGCAAGTCTTGGAAACATTTATAGAGACACATTAGCTTGCCCTTAAGTGTATATTTTAAACCTTACCACCGCACAACCATTCATCTTAATTTACCACATTTCTGCTCAAATCATTATATCTTGGTAACATTCTTCATTCTTTTGCATTCTATTTTCACAAACAAGGCTGTCTCTAAATATCACAGGTTTTTAATTGATCATATATGGAGTTGCATTTTCTCCTTTGTGATATATCATTATGAAAAATTATGCTTCATTAGTAACATTCTTTCTCGATGCACAGAAAGCTTCAAGCAAAACCCGTAGCTTTTATTTGTGTAGCTTCTCAAAAAACTAGAAGGTCAGGTATGTAATACCGCCATGGCTTCTCCCTAGCCACATGCAGAACAATTCTGCTCAAAATGTTCAACCTTCTTACCAACTATACTACTTATACAATGTAATTCGGAATACAGAATAATAGAGAATAACAATAACTCTCTGATCCAGTAAAATCTATACCATTCTGGACAGATGGCTGTCCAATCTCTTCTTAAAAACCTCCAGTGATCACCCACAACTTTTTGAGACAAGCTGTTCCACTGATTAATTGTTCTAACTGTCAGGAAATTTCTCTTTACTTGTAGGTTGAATCTCTTTTTGATAGGCTTCCATCCATTACTTCTTGTCCTGCCATCAGGTACTTTGGAGGATATGTTGATCCCTTCTTCTCTATGACATCCCCTTAAATATTGGAAGACTGCTATCATATCACCCCTAGTCCATCTCTTTGTTAGACTAGATGTACCTAGTTCCTGCAACCATTCATCATATGTTTTATCTTCAGTTCCTAATAATCTTTGATGCTCATCTCTGCAACCTTTCTAGAGTCCCAAAATCTTGTTTGTATCATGGTGACCAAAACTGGATACCAGTATTCCAAGCGTGGTCCTACCAAAGTAGTATAAAGGTGTCACTTCACACAGCCCAATGCAGCCAAGGACTGCATTTTGGTAACTGCAGCATACTGCTGGCTCATATTTAAGTGGTTGTCCACTAGGACTCTTATGTCCCTCTCATAGTTACTACTGTTACACTGAATGGTTCCCTCTGTGTAGATGTAGTTCCACTGAGGGCAACACATTGAGTACAGTTGGTCAGGCAGTTATGAATCCATCTGGTGGTGATGCTGTATATCCCAAATTTTCCAATCTTACCAAGAAGTAGGTTGTGGTCTATTTTGTGCAAAATGCTGTACTGAACTTCAAGTATACCATGTGGACAGCATTTTGTTGGTCCATTAATGTCACTTTATCAAAGAACGCAATCAGGTTTGTCTGGAATGATTGGCAAAACAAATCATTCAAATCTTTGTTTCTATTTTTTCTTCTTCTTTTTTTCTGTGTATAACATTATGTTCAAACACCAACTTATATGGAAGTATCAGTTAATTTATCTCAACTCTTAGCACTTCTGATGTGATGCTATATTTGTTCTTTAGACAATCATTTTGAAAAGGTGCACTTAAAGAATTATATGAAAAGCTTTGTTCTTGGGTTGACAACAACAGTGAAATCTGTCTCCATTAATTCATCTATGGGCTCCCTGCTGTTAGATACAAAAGTGTCATCAACTTGGTTTACTCATTATATATTACATGTTATTAAATCTTTACTCAAGAGGACAGCAATCATTACTCCATATGTAGTTTGCACAGATTGTTACTATATTGAATTTTCTATTGAAATATACTAGTTTTGTTTACAAGATCAGATTCATACACCTGTGCTCAAAAGGTAGCACTGAACAGCTAAAAACATGTTGCAATATGCTAAAATAAGAGAATCAAACAGTGTTAAATCTATCTGTTTAAACAGAGTTCATAAATAAATCATGAAATCAGCTTCTTGGAATGTAAAGGTTTACATCAGATTTTTCAGAATTGAACTATAGTGCATATTTAATTTGATGTTTGACATTCTTTGTGTATCACTATCTCCTTGAAATAGGCAGGATTACTTTTCTATGTTCTAGGATGAAAGAAATTTCTGAAGCAGATGACCCATCTGTAACTTTTGGGCCAATGATCTGAAGGCCACTTGGATCCATGAGATTGTCCATCTTATTTCGGAGGTAATTAGAATTAGAATTCTTTTATTGGCCAAGTGTGATTAGACACACAAGGAATTTGTCTTGGTGCAAATGCTCTCAGTATACATAAAAGAAAAGAAACATTTGTCAAGAGTCAAGAATCATAAGGTACAACATTTAATAATAGTCATAGGGTACAATAAGCAATCAAATCATATTAGGAAACAGTCTATATAGATCATAACGATACAAGTGACAAAGTTACAGTCATATAGTCACAAGTGGGAGGGGATGGGTGATAAGGAATGATGAGAAGATTAACAGTAATAGTAGTATATACTTTGTAAATAGCTGAACAGTGTTGAGGGAATTATTTGTTTAGCAGAGTGATGGCTTTCGGGGGAAAAACTGTCCTTGTGTCTAGTTGTTCTGGAATGCAGTGCTCTATAGCGTTGTTTTGAGGGAAGGAGTTGAAACAGTTTATGTCCAGGATGTGAGGGTTCTATAAATATTTTCACAAATAATCCAAAAGTACACTAACTATGCTCTTATTGGGTGCCAGGAACAATTGAACATGCTTTCCACTGTACTTTACAATTGAGACCACATCTCTCTTATTATGATGATGGGTTTCCACATGGAAACCAAAGTATGACTTCTCTCATGGATCTATAGAAACAGGCTTGGTATTCCCCATATAAAGAACTCAAAATGGTGGCATGTCATCATGTAATTTCACTTCCAGGACTATTTCAGTTTCAGTTTGCAATGTACGTAGATCTTCTATGCAGAAGTAGCTGCTCAAAGAAAAGGAGCTAGGTATTTGGTCTTCTTGTAAGTTATTTTAAAAGTTTACGTTTTTGTAGTCTTTGTTTATTTGTTCCTTTTCGTTCATGTGGGGGTTCATACAGAAAAAGGAAAGACATATTGACTCAATGAAAATTCAAGATAGATTTGACCTGGATTGACACTGCTCTAGCCATTTGTGTTCTTAATCGTATCACACCAGATTTTCCCTATTCTTGACAATGTAGGTAATTTTTAGAAAGGAGATGGAGAATAGAAAAACATATAATATAGTCATTTTACAATGTTCCATCAGAGAATGGCCAGAGATGAGATAGAACCTACCTCTAAGGAAATTGTTGCAAATACAAATTAGCCTGTTTATTTGAGTCGTAGTTAAATTATTGAAATCTTGTTCAATAATAATATAGTGAGGCACAAATGATTTTTGGAAGTTCTCCACCAAATCTGTGGGCAAGAAAATCAGGTGAATGATTTCTTTGAATTACTTTAAAAATATCTAACAATTTCTCAAGGATGGTCTTCCTCTTAGCAATGAAAAGAATATAGCTACTGGAAAAGCCCAATGTGGGGAAACTCCCCATTAAAGTTTTAAGGTGAAATGGAAGCATGGGAAGACAGAAAGGAGACAGAACATTAAAAAGAAGGATGTATAATAAAAGATACAATACACATCATTATTTATTCATGATGATTTCAGAATTATCTTCTCCCTTGGCAATATATCTAAAGCAAAGTCTTTGTCATCAAACTGATTAACAAACAAAAGGAGGAAAAACAATCAGGAATATTTTTCTGTCCAGTTCTACTTAATAATTAATGTTTCTTTTTGACTTGTGACTTGCCAATGATTTATAAGCCAAATATTCAATTAGTAGGACATCTTTTTATTGACTGTCACAAAGGAAACATCCCTTTCTGCCCTATCATGTTCTTCTCTCCTTTTTACTCCCATAACTTCACTACTCAAGCTCTTTCCTCACTGCTCACCTTCATTTAAGGCTGTAAAATGATGATGAAGAGAAAGATATGACCTTTCATTTATTTTCCCCAGTACCAGACCTAAGCATGAATTATGGAAAAAAGATGGAACCAAATGTATATAGCAAATGAGAAATAAGTTGTGAATAAGGAACATTCAGGCATGTTTCTACGAATATGAATAGCTGTTGTACAGTTTCCGATGCAAACTTTAAAATTCAGTCCATTTTCAGCAAGATATAACAAAATCTTAAAAGTCAAATAATTTTGTATGCATTACCTGTTGAGAGAGTTTGTCACATTCATTTCAGCAAATAGAACATGAAAAAATAATGCATCTGTGAAGGTATATTAAATATGTATAATCATATTAAAATTAATATTCTGTCATTAGTATGCATTGCTAATAACACCATGTCATAGGGATCAAATGTAGCTTCGTACCATGTTTTTGACAGGACATATAAAATAGATTTATTACATCAGACCCAGAAAATATACGTTATCCTTGACTTATAACAATTCATTTAGTGACCGTTCAAAGTTACAAAGGCACTGAAAAAAGTGATTTATGACCATTTTTCACACTTATGGCCATTGCATCATCTCCATGATCCCATGATGAAAATTCAGATGTTTGGCAACTGATTCATATTTATGACGGTTGGAGGGCCCCAGGGTCATATGACCACTTTTTGCAACTTTTGACAAGCAAAGTCACTGGGAAAGCCAGATTCACTTAACAACCATATTACTAATATAACAACTGCAATGATTCACTTAACAATTGTGACAAGAAAAGTTGTAAAATGGGGCAAACTCACTTAACAACAGAAATTTTAGGCCATTTGTTGTCCTAAGTCGAGAACTATCTGCATAACCCTAATAAATACAGTGAAAAATTGATCTGGAAATTTTTTAGCATATGCTGCACTTAAAGAATGACAACCATAAGCAAGACACAAAGATATGATTGTCTCTACAAAAGTGTTTGCAAAACTAACAAACTGGAGGAGGCACGCTAGTAGAAAGTATCAAGAAGTGTGAAAATGGAGCCAGTGTGGGGCTGGCCAATTCTTATGCTGCTCAAACATTTTCAAAGTTATAAATGTGGGTGGTTACAAATTGTTGTGAATTTGGAGTATATAGAACCACATATATTTCTATGGGCCTTCTACCTCAGTTCTTCTGGAAATCGAGCCTAGCCTAGCCATCTAGTCCTCAAGATAAGTGGGTTTATGCAGTGGTGGGATTCAAAATTTTTTACTACTGGTTCTGTGGGTGTGGCTTGGTCGGCGTGGCTTGGTGGGCGTGGCAGGGGAAGGATACTGTAAAATCTCCAGTCAGAAGTGGTACTTCCTGGTTCTCTGAACTACTCAACATTTCCATTACCAGTCCTCCAGAACTGGTAAGAACCTGCTGAATACCACCTCTGAGTTTATGTCCATGGATTTAGGTGTGATATTACCTCAGAAAAGAGAGAAACAAAGCTGGATGCTGGAAGCTATGGTTATTTAGGTAGATGTGCAGGCACACAAGGCATATTAATTAATTCACAATCAATTTCTATTTCAGCCAAATGGATTCAACCTGTGAACCAAATGATTTTGAATTTCATCCATGTTCATACTTACAGTATTGATGTGCAAAATGTATTTTTTTCAGAGAACATTCATTTTTCTTTTAGAATACACAACTATGTTCTCTCTATTCTCTACCTTTTCTGAATGAAATAACAATAGATTTTCAAGGTGATGGTGTTTTGGACAAGGAAATCTGTTTTGAAAGATTTATTCTGGAGAACTACAGAATCATGTACAAAATAGCTGGAAGTTTGTAGAAGAGCGAGATTTGCATGCAAGTAATTACAGGGGAAAGGTCTGGGAAGGGCTGTTGCTATTTAGCCTACATCAAATATCTCATGCATTTCCATTTGATTTGCTAAACGTTAGCATTTGGTTACCTTGGCTCATATAGGTTCTCTATGTTTGGATTCCATTTGAAATGGAAGAACAGAATCTAGTCCTTTTCATACTTCTAGCTGCAACTGATGATTTGAAAAATGGCAGAAAGCTAATTATGTTCACAAATAATGTAATTTGATTTTACTATTTCATATAAGAAAGATTTCATTGGAAGGAGACGGAGAAGAGTTGAATGACTTAAAATCCATGGAAATTCTTTCCTCCTCCTCCTCCCCCCCTCCTTTTTTGGGAATGGCCAAATATTTATTCTTTCGATCACATTTCCCCAAACCCTTTGTATGAAATTTACTTATACAATATTTTGTTTGAATTCCCTCCCTGTTTGCAGGTGATACTAGATATCTCAGCTTATTGTTCCATGCATGTGTCAGTGGATAGAAGAATCACTTCAAGGAAGGACAAAAGAGAGAATGACTCTCTTTCTTTCTTATTGTATTGGGATCATATAGTTTTTCCCAAAACTTTCTTCTCCCTGCTAGCACAAGGATGCATATTTTGCCTTATTAAAAGACTGATGAGTATTCTAATTCTACAGTTCATATTGTCAAGCAAATTGGATAGATATCACCCACTGAGTGGGGGTAATTATGTATGTATGGAGATTCTCAATCGTTCAAGTCATGGTTGTCCAAAGGTGCTTTTCCAAACTGGACTTTCTTAGTTTTTTTTTTTCCTTGAAAACATTTTGCTTCTCATCCAAGAAGCTTCTTCAGGTCAGAAGCTTCTTGGATGAGAAGCAAAACATTTTTAAGGGGAAAAAAAAAACCCCAGAAAGTCCAGCTGCCTTTTGGAAAATGAAGTGGGATATGAAGAGAGGGGAACAAGCATATTTTGAATATGTCTTATTACAAAAGGCCTAGAACTCTCCATTTGTAAATAAGCAGGGAATGTTTGCCAGGGAATTACATTATTATTTAATTAATTGAATGTATGACTCTCTGATGTTTCAGACGTAAAGGCACTTGCAATTCAGCAATATAAACTAAAATATGGAATTATTAAAATAATTATTTTAAAATTATTTTTATTTTAAAATTAAAAATAAAAAAATCCAACAATGGCTAACAGTTCAAGGGTGTTATGTTAATTAACGAAAAGCCCTCCGCAAGAATTCCATTTTGCTAGCAGAGTGGGGGTGAGTCAGATTTCTATAAAAGATTATTTTGCAAAAATAAAGGCTGAAATGAAGAAACCCCTCCTCCTAGTCTTTGTCCCTTTATTTTTTGGTAGTGGGATCCTCTTGGCAGTTATTCCTGTGTGATTCACATTGAACAGATCAATTCCTGTTAAAGGGGGAATACCTGAAGATACCTTGCACCAACCTGTATATGTTGTAGATATTTGCATAACTGTGGCCAACCAGAGAATATATTCCCAGGTTTTATTCCCAAACTCCAAAGACTGCCTTTGTATGATAATAGCTATATTTCTTTGCCTGAAATAAAGGAAGATTTCCGCTCACAAAAGGAATAATCTACTGTCTACAAATTTCATTTGATTCTGCCCCCAAACAGAGTATAGGACCTTTCTTCTGTTTTTTTTAAAAAAAATCAGATCAGAATTTAAAAGAGGATAGTGCATATATCTATAGGCTTGTATTTGATCAAGATCCATTTCTTAGAAATACAGCTCTAGCTGCAAATCTTATCCAATATTACTAAAAACTCTAATCATAATTATGTATTGATTTCTACTGGTAATTAATGAATGACATAAACTGAATTTTGTGAATTTTGTTTCAGATTCATCCCCTATGAAATATATCTTCCCCCCAAAAGAGAAATTAGGGACATTGGGCAGTTTTCTGAACCATTTTATCAGGTTTCAATCCTTACAGCCTCCAAAAAGGAAGAAAAATTGGAATCCATTGCATTCGTTGTAAAATTTAGCAATTGTAACCTACCTCTTTGTTTTGCACATATCTCAAACAACATGGTCTATTGGCTGATCTCATTAATCACTCCATTCCCTTCAAATATCCTATGGCTCAGAACATTAACTAAAAATTGCCGCAGGACAGAAATAATGTAATGATATCTGCGTTGGGGGGAAAAACTAACACAAAATATCAAAGGCCAAAAAGCCATCATTCAAAATTCTCTGGTCAGAACCGAAGTAGCTACATTGGATCAGTGACTTCAATTTTCAAAGCAAATCATAAATAATCAAATGACACTTCCTGTTGTGCTACAATTCCTCCCTACCCCATTTGTGGGAGCTTACTGCCATTCCAATACAAGAGAAAGGAAGCAAATATAAAATAAGAAAACTCAATAGTGCACTTATATATTTCCCACATGTGTTCACACGGCCAGCAGTGGGGGGAATGCAATAAAATGTGCATGAGATAGACCCAAATCCCAAGGCAGAACATCCAAGGCAGACAGGCCATTTCCAAATAAAGCAAATGCAACTGATTAGTGGACAATGGACAATGGGTGGTCTGGAGGGAGGGAAGCAAACGTTTTCCTATACTGTTTGTGCACAAAACCGTCAGAACTGGCTTTTTTACTTCTGTACACGGATAGCTTTTCAGGAAAGTAAAATACGCTTGGAGAAAAAAATAATGTTCCAGGAGTTTCTTTTGCTGTTTAATGCAGTGGGACAGTTGACAACACTTTTTTTTTTGAAATCTGAATAATTTTAGTAAAATGGCCTGTTTTTCCCTCTCTCCAATTCCCATCCCTTAGGATAATGTATCCTACATCTTACGGGAAGGTGAAAGGAGCTTTAATTTTGAGACCAAGATGAAGAGAGACAGAATAATGAGTTTGGGCTCTGTAAAAACTTTTGGGTGTTGTCTTTCGCCCCAGGTGTCTGATCTGGAGGATTTAAGTTGTCTGTTGAGAAGCTTAAATGTGATATCGCCACCTATGCTTAGTTGGCATAGCGGTAAATAAATGTGTCTATTATAAGATCCTTTAAGTCTCCAGTGATTTCCTTCAAAAACGAAACCAATAGCTTTGCAATTTTTATTGCTCAGTGAAAGGGGCTTGTGCATAACATTATCCAGGAGAGTTCAGCTACAGCAAGGGAGAAAAGGGCAAAGGAAAGTATCATTTATGGGGACAAATTTTGAAAAATATCTTCCCAAACTGTTGTAAAATTCCAATTTTATTACTAGGCAATGTAAATTTGTGTGTGGGTAGGCCTGCATATGGATATGCATATGTATATAGGTAGTCCTATATGATCACAATTGACCCCAACATTTCTGTTGCTAAGTGAGACATTTGTTAAGTGAACGCTGCTCCATTTTATTATCTTTCTTGTCCCGGTTGCTAAGTGAATCACTGCAGTTGTTAAGTTAGTAGTTAGTAGGTTAAGTGAATCTGGCTACCCCACTGACTTTGCTTGGCAGAAGGTCACAAAAAAGGGATCATATGCACTGCACCCGTCATAAGTATGAACCAGTTGCCAAGCATCCAACTGTTGATCACGTGACCATGGGGATGCTGCAATGGTTGTAAGTATGGAAAATGGTCATAAGTGCAGTTGTAACTTTGACCAGTCACTAAATGAACCATTGTAAATCGAAGACTACCTCTAATAGATATATCTCTTTCCCTGCTGTGAGCAGCCCACATATGAAGCCATGAAGCTGAATTACAGGTAAGTAATGGACTTATCTTTAGGGTGAAGTGGGCATTATCATTGGTCAGGAACAACTCATGATAGGTTGTGTGATAGATGTCTCCTGCCAGATAACTATATTTATGAGCACAAAGAAGCAATTAGGGATTTTCTGAGGTACAGATTCACCACAGTCAGGCTCAGTGTACTTCCGTATAAAATATCACCCATTTTTGCTATAGACATTAAATTCTGGATGAATCCCCCTACGTGCAGATGGGCAAATTCCACTTCAAGAAGAGAACCAGACACTGGAAGGTTTAAAGCCAAATTAGCTGACCTGTCATCCAGGTAGTTGGTGGAAGCAACTAAAGCCAGGAAAAATCAAATGTTTGGGAGCCAATCGGAAAACAGCTCCTTCCTCTTAAAAACGAAGAAGGCAACTTCCATTTTGCTTTTGTCCTTTTTTTCAGTAGGTGTTTCCTTTTCACAAAGGCTGGCAGAAAGCAAGGTTATTTCAGCCAGCAGCTATAGGTGTGGATCTAGTAATTTCAAGGTAGGATTGATACTCGTTGCAGAATAGATCCTGATTATTTTAGGGAAGGAGCTTTGGGCTCTTGTAAAATTATTCTAAGGCGTGGGGGTTTGAAGGAGATCCTGGGCTGAGGGAGTCGTTCCAATCCCTGAGCTGAAATGACTGAGGATTTTTCCATTAGGCAGCACTAAAGTATTGCCATCTAATGCAGGAGCTAACATAAAATTATGCTGGCTTAAAAAACTGCTAACTATAAATCCCAACTGGGTTTCAGCCCAGTTCTGTCTCTATGAAGAAGAGAGAGGGCACAAGGGAAGTGCTTTCTTTGGTATAAGGAACTGGAAGGAAAACATCTCTGGGTCTACAGTTGCCAATTTTCTGAAACTATGAAATAATGTTCTGTGAGAGCAGAGAACTGGCATCAAAAGAGCTGTTCTTCTTTTCTGTCTTCATCTCTTCTCCCACTTCTGCTACCCATGACTTATGTGAAAAAAAAGAAACACATTCCACTCTTTTCTTCCCATTGCTCGTCCTACCATAGGCAGGCACCTATGGCAAGAGTGGTTAATTTTCTGATCTCCAGAACCGTCCCTCTGTGGAATTGAGGAGTGACAGCAAAGGTTTGGGTGTAAACTATCTTGCCTAGCAAGATTTTAGATTTCTGATTTATAGTCTGAGGAGATCAAAATATGAGATCCTATTGGTGGTGCTTGGTTTTTTTCTTCTGGATCAGGGGTGTCAAACTGGTGGCCCATGGGCCGGATGCGTCACACACAGGCCACGCCCACCCCAGCTCCGCAAATGGGAAAAACGTCATGAAACGCCATGTGACAGCAATGTGACACGGCAAGTTTGACACCCTTGTTCTAGAAGTTTCATTCCCAAGCTAGGTAACATCATCAGTGTCAGCAGGGAGTAGGGTTTGTTCTAATTTTATAGTCTAGTGACTCCCCTGTCAGTGTTGATGGGAGTAATCTTGGTGGTTCGTTTATTGGGCTGCTTATTGTTAGCTTGTTTTGGGGGGCTATTGTTTGCTTCTTGATTGTTAGTCTAATGTTAAACTTGATTTTAACCTCTGCTCATCTGGGTGTTCATTGCTGGTAAGGAGGTGTTTTGGTCTTTCCATTTCCCCTTTTTGGCTTGTTGATGATTTTTTTTTGAATGGTATGTAGATGTTGTTTAGGTCTATATAACATGTTGATGGCTGATTTGTCAGAGTGCCCCTTCCTGGTAAATCAATGGCAGCTGGATTTCTCTTGAATAAAGTGACATATTGAGTTGACTTTCCCTAAGAGTTCCAGGGAGAGTCTGAGGAGATTGTGGGGAAAGGGTTTGGAGACAGGTCCAAACCACCAGATCATGCATCCATGGCATGCTTCTTCATCTATTTCTGGAGTTCTAATCATCGATTTTTCTTTGGGTGCGACATCTAAGTCTGTCTTTGTTCTGGCAACTCAAAAAACAAATTAGAAAAATCTATTTTGCTTGGGCAGAAGCCAAGGACTTTAATAAAACCAACAGTTCACATTTCAGATATCTGACTTTGTAGGTTTGATTAGTCTGTGTTTCTTTTTCTTTTATTAAATAACTCAGATTCATCATTTATTAGGAGATTTAGAGAAATTACCTTTCTGAAGAAAATGTCACTTTGAAGAACAAACTAAGATCTCTTCAAGGTAGTTTTGAGTACCTCAGCAGTCCATCAATTACATTTCTTCAGGGATTGTGATTTCTTGGTGTTTTACAAAGGATTTATTCTGAAAGGCAACTTTGTGATTTTCCTCTCTCTCTCTAACATTCCACCTTCTAAACCATGGGCACTCCATGCTTTGTTTGTTTATGTTACAGCTGTTTCAGACAGAAATGATGGCTATTCCTCAGGCAGGAAATATTTGTAAAATTAGCTTTGCATTCCCTCCCCAAATCCAATTATTACAACAGCCCTCCGAGGCAATGGTATAGTTAAATGCCTGTCAGTATTTCTATTATAAACTCCATCCTGCAGGACTTACAACTCTGCCACAGACATGCATTCTAGACTACAATTTGTCTTAAGATGGTTTTAGTCCAGACATGTTTTTGTTCATGCAGCAACATTTCCAAATGTCTGCTGGACTATTTTGAATTCTCAGGAGTAAAAGTATAGC